>NC_081568.1:119520069-119791177 GCF_022355385.1 Mustela nigripes
TCAGAAGGAAGTATGCTTAACACTCTTTCTCTCTCTCTCCCTTTCTCTAACTCTTTAAAATAAATAAATCAATCATGGGGCGCCTGGGTGGCTCAGTGGGTTAAAGCCTCTGCCTTCGGCTCAGGTCATGATCTCAGGGTCCTGGGATCAAGCCCCGCATCGGGCTCTCTGCTCAGCAGGGAGCCTGCTTCCCCCTTTCTCTCTGCCTGCCTCTCTGCCTACTTGTGATCTCTGTCAATAAATAAATAAAATCTTAAAAAATAATAATAAAAAATAAATAAATAAATCTTTTAAAAAAATGAAAATAGAAGTTGGATCTAATCAATTGCCAAGATACTGGTTAACTATAAATCACAGACTTCTAACCTCTGAGGAAGCTTCAGGACCAGCTTTACCAATGCAAGCAGAGTTACTTGGCAACCAGAAAAACAAACCATTTCAGGAGCAGCCTGCTGGAGACCGGAATCCCGGACATCTACCTTACTGTGTCTCTTGGTACAAACTTTTATTTTTTGTCTGTTTCTAACTACTTTTAAAAGTCCAGGGAGTGATTCAAAAGACATGTGTAAATCATTACTCATGATAATTTTCTCAAATATGGGATTCAGGGGGTGGTAAAAATTGAAGAGACAATGGCTCTTGGAGAATCCTTGAGTAAAGAGCGTGTCTAAAGGAGTAGATGCTAGCGTCTTTTGGGTCATAGACTCACTTGAGATCGTTTTTAGACTGTGCATATATACCTAGACATGATTTTACCTTTGGTTTTACTGATGTTACAGCTGTTTACAAACAGCTCATCTAAATAAGTATGGTGTTTGATTTTAGTGAGGGAGAAACTTCTTAGAAGACACTTCTGGGGCTGAGCACCAATTAGTGCACTAGAAGTAACATCTGTGTTCTCGTTAACTGTAAGTGGCTAGATTTTCTTCAAAGGGCTGATGCTTTTTGTTTTTGTCATCAGCAGGATCCACACCTACTACTTCACTGGGAGAGGATGTGGGCTCTTAAATGCTATAAGTGTGAGTGCTGTGGGAGTGATTATGTCAGCTACAAGGCTCTGAAGTATCACTTTCGACAGAAGCATTTTGGAAAAGTTCACTGGGAAGAATGTGGGCACGAAGTCCCAAGGGAAAGACTGCAGCATCACAGTGAGGTACACATGGGGCAAGCAACCCTGCTTTTTATTTGGTTTTTAATTCTCTTCATGGAGATTTGTTGACAGGAGACTAAAAATTAGAACAGAGCTCGTGGCCATAGGCCAGGTTGTGGGATGCAGCAGAAAAGCACACTTTTCAGTGTCCGCTAGGAAATATCCACCTCCTGGGGCTTCCCTTTGTTAAGGATGCTCAGCAGAATTCACTGGACACAAGTGTTGTATTCAGAGCAGCTGCCGTGGTTGTAATTATTATTCCAAAATGCTTGTGACGTGCCGGGATTCTCACAGTTCTAGAATTTTTACTTTCAGTGGAACCTTAGAGGTACATGTATATACTTCCCACCTTCCTCTTCTCCCTTCTCCCAAATAAGGGATCAGAGACCCAATTAGGGAAAATGGTTTGCCCAAAGTCTCCAAATAGTAAATGTCAGAAAAAGAGCCAGTATGTCATTCTTCTGATTTTATAAAACAAAACCTAGTGCTTAAAAAAAAAAAAAAAAAAGTACCCTTTTTTCAGCACTGTGGTTTTCATGGTTCATTTATTAATCTATAGCAGTATTCAGGGGCGTCTGGGTGGCTCAGTCTGTTAAGTGTCTGCCGTCCGCTCCGGTCATGGTCCCAGGTTCCTGGGATCAAGCACCATGTTGGGCTCTCTGCTTCTTCTCCCTCTGCCTTCTCTGCCTGTTTGTGCTTTCTCTGTCAAATAAATAAATAAAATCTTAAAAAAAAAAAAAAAAACTACAGCAGTGTTCCATCTATATCTAAAGAACGAATGGGCTTTGCTGTGTTTAGGAAATGGAATGAGAATCTCTCTGCTCGTGACTGAGAACATTTAGTCAGAAGCCAAATGAAGATGAGGAGACCTTTCAAACAGCTCTTGTAATTCCTATGTTACATGTTTACTTTTTCTCAGCCTGTACAGGAGAGGTCAACCATGCAGACGCACAAGCTCAGCTGGGAAAATCTAGAAGAAAGGAATATAAAGCATATGACTACAGAAATATCAAAAACCTGTAGGATGTGTTCGAGGCGCTTTGGAACAATCCTTAGTCGGGAGAACCATGAACTACAGGAGCATCGATTCACAGCCAGTAAAAGAGGTAAAAAAAAAAAAAAAAAAAAAAGCCTCGCTCTTTCCCTCTGTATATATTTATGCAACGGAGAAACCATATTTTGGTTTTCCCTCAGCGCAAGGCTTTAGGGTTGCTTCCAGGAACAGGAAATAGAGAACGGAAGATGGGACCAGGGTGTGGCTTGGAACTACACGCTTTTGGGGTGGCAGGGATGAAGAATAATTTTGCCAAACCAAATTTGAAGAAGAAGCTGGAAAGCCAAGGTATCATTCAGAGAGACAATACAGCACAATTCTGTGGGCTTGCAGTCAAAAGTGGAACCATGTCAGGAATTCAAGTGGGAGTCAGGTTATGGTTTATCCCTGTCAAAGACCAGATAAACCACAGAACTAAGATCTTAACACATTTTGCTCTCATATGTGCAGTCTGTCCTCTAAACTAACTGGTGACAGCTGCTCTCTGAAAGGCTCTTAATAAATAAAACTTTTTCCAGGAAGTAGTCATTGATTCTGGATACGCAGGTGTCACTGAAAAGTAATCATTTTTTGATGAACTTTCCCTAAAGAGAGTAGTATATAAATTGGATATGATGTTTCAAGCTGAAGAATCAGAGTGTCAAAACAACAACAACAACAAAACCAACAATCTGTTAACTTGGCTTAATTGACAAAGCCTAACCAAGGGGCTCTATATCCCTTGAGTGCTGATACAAAGTTTCTTGTTACTGATTAGTTCTGAGTATGTTCTGATTTCCATTATGATTTTTTTCCTGGGATCCATGATTTATTTAAAGTCTGTGGTTCTTAAAATTCCTTAAAGCTTGAAGTATTTTTAGTTATTTTATTACTGGCTTCTCATTTAATTGCACAGTGGCCAGAGAATGTAATCTGTGGGACGTTAGTTCTCTGGCACGTGTTGGGTTTTATTGGTAGCTGAGTATATATTCAATTCTTGTGAATGTTCCATGCGTGCTTGAGGAGGAAGTTCATTCCCAGAGAGTATTAGTGAATGCTTTAAGGCACTTGAGCTCTCTTCTAGCCAGCGGCCAATCTAAAATGAATTCTCAGTGCTAATATGAATCGATTGTATGACCCTGATTAAGGGACACTTTGTGATTGCAGATACTCAAGGATTTTTTTTTCCCCCTGGTCCATCCAATGCAGAAATTATGAAAGTTTCTTTGATGTTGAAGGGGCTCAGGATATGCCACCCCAATGCCAATTTGTTGTATTGATTATTTGGAGGTGAGGCAGTTGGGAAACAGGAAAAACACGAGCACTCTGCTTTCCCTACCTAAAAACAAGCCAGTAATCACCCCCTCCCCCAGACCACGACCAGGAGAGTAGCCTTTATCACTGGAAACCCAGAGATGGATGGCATATGAGTCTTCATAAACAAACAAACCTTTATATCCTTTATCTGCCATTAGCTCCCCTTTTATATTTCCTAGTCACTTTCCCACAATTTATTGGCCTTAGAAGCCCCAAACCCTCTTCCCTTTATCTAGTCACTTGTTTCCAATTTATTGTACTTTGTATAAGTGGTGTACGAGCCCCCAGGTGTCATAGCTACTTTGAGTTCTTTTCTGTAAAGAATTCTGTGCATATTAAAAAAAAAATGTTAACAGTGATAAAATGTGTATACCTCTTCTCCTGTGACTCTGTCTGTTGTCAGTTTAGTTCACATGTCCCTTTCACTGAACCTAGCGATTCAGTGTTCACTTCCTTCTCCTGAAGGTGGGGTCAGTCTTGTCAGCATTTCTGGTTCAAAACAAACAAAAACCCCACACACCTACGATGTCCCCCTTTAAAAACAATGCACTGTCTCCAGATTTCTACATGTTGGCTTAGTTTTTTCTTTTTGAAAGCACCGTGCAGGCCAAACCAAACATTCTGGAGGCAGAATATGGCCTGTGGGCTGCTAGTTTCAGACTTTTAATAGATGGTTTAACTTGGAATTCTGTACCCTGGGATCATTTTGTTGAAACTTGTTAACATACATGTTTTTCATTTAGAAACTTTAAATGATTTCATCGACTGGAACAAAAGATTTTTTTTTTTTCTTTCTCACATAGAATGGTTGGAATATCTGTTTTCTAAGAAATTCAGCCATTCCTCTATAAAGACCTAGGGTTAAATGTCAGCTAAGTCTAGAGGGGGTGACGTTTGCTGTTCATCTGATGCTTTACCAGCCAGCAGAGTCAGTCTGCCCCTTATCACAGCTAGGTAGTCCTGGGGATTAACTAGACAGAATTTGCATGTAAAATTAGATTCTTGCCTTTGACACACATCTATTTCTGTGCAGCGAATATGAAATCCTGGTTATTTCTCTGTACAGCCCAAATGTCTATAGGATTTTCACCTCATCATATGTTGGAGTGTAAGAGTCCCCAAGAGCTACAGAGATTTGCAGATGAAAATATCCGCCCAGCCTCAGGTCCTCAGAGCGCTGCCTGTGTGGCTGAGATCATGGCCCTGCTCACGCGGATCCAGGCTTGCTTTCCGGTGCCGACCTCCCGGGTGATCCAGGTAATCTGAGCCCCCAGCCCTCTGGCCAGGCCACACAGCCCTACGGAAGCCATTCTTCTCCCGTGGAGGTAACGCACATCAACCGGGCAAGGTCACGTGTGTTCAAAGGCCAGTGTTGCCTCCTGCGTGGGGCGACACAGCCTGCAAGGAGCCCTTTGAAATGCCAGGGCAGGCTTCAGGCTGGTGGAGCAGGCACGCAACCACGCGATATCTGGAGCCCATTAGGGTTGGCAGTTTCTGCCCTAGGGATGAAAGTACCTTTACATTGGCAGGACCAGGGAACTGGCTCACACTTGACCGATGTTTGTAAATGCTTAAGGGACTTTGAGGCAAAGGAGGTGAGCCTGTCCCCCAGGGCCCTGTTTCATGGCTGAGCAGTCTGCCTGTGGAAGTAATTAGGTGCTGCACTGATGGGCTCCCTGTCAGCCTGAAGACAGCTCGGTGTGTCCAGGAATGGCTGTCCACAGAGCACAGAACATTTCCTGGACAAAAAAGGGATCCCAATGACAAGGATGATATGGTTTTCTCCCTATTGTTGTTATTACTGTTAACATTAACACCATCAGCACATACTTTTGAATCTTTGTAGAGAAACAATATAGGGCAGTTCTGAGGGCCTTTCATTCCAATAATTTTTCTGCCCCTTCATTTAAAAATGCACAGATAGGGGTTCCTGCCTGGCTCAGTAGATAGAGTAGGATACTCTTAATCTCGGGGTCATGAGTTTGAGCCTGCCGAAGAGTGTAGACATCACTTAAAAAAAAAATAAAAAAGAATTTTAAAAGGTGCCCCCAAGTGCACATGTAACTGTTATAAAATCATCCTTAAGCCATGTATTCATTTGAAATAAAAAGTGATTTTTTAAATGTAACTCAATAGCAAATATGACTTGAGTATGATTAAATTCTTCCTGAAGATAGTTATGACAAAAGCCGGCATACGAAGGTTGTATTTTCTTCTACAGAGACGAGGTGTGGACACAGAGCTGGATATTGGGAGCCAGTGTTCAATTCTGGTCCTGTACGACACTCGCTCAAAACAAGGGCCACTGTTCGATTAAGTTGCAGGGGGACACAAGGCACCCATTTGAGCTAGTCCTCATGACTAGCAGATAGAGAACGACGCTGGAGTCAAACCCGGGAACGCTTTCCAATGTCACGTGAAAGTGCGTTGTCCCTTTGTGTGTCACGGTCCTCCTTTGACAGACTGCTTTTACCTTATTTGGGACATTATGGTTCCCAAATCATAGGTAACAGGCTTCTTTTACTGACAGAGAGATTCCTTTGGGAACTGGCAACCTACATTTTCCTTGAGTGCTAAAGAAGGCAACAGTGTACTGTTAATTACTTAACATTTTAACTTTTATAAAGTTATATTTAGTAAGAGATCCGAAGTAAAAATCTCATTAATTATAATTACAGGAAATTTTAAAAATTTTTATTAACATATAATGTATTATTACTACAGAACTTTTTATTAAAAATCATTCAAGATCTATTTAGAAGCAGAGCAAACGAACATCTACCAGGAATGGTAGTCACTTCCGGTTACAACTCTCACAGGTCAGGTTTGTTAGGACACTTAGGGCTGGGGCTGCCTGTCTGGGTGTTCACTGAGGGCTGCTGTTGTGAGCTTTGGACTATCCAGTGGCAAATTTGATTCCTGCCCCAGGCCAGTGGCTCCCAAGCAGAAAGAGTCTAAGAACTTGTGGTGCTAAGTCTTCCCAAGGATTTTCAGGCTTTTTTCTGCAAAGAATACTTTCTTTTTCATAGGCGAGGCTCGGTTCTCAGTAGACCATGATACATTGCTTCCTCCTTTTCTTTTTCTTCTTTCAGGGCGAGTGGGGCTCAACTGCACATATTTGAGCTATTCCACAATGTTAATTGACCCTAAAATGCTACAACTTGAAATCTGTGCTTCTCTCAGGGTTAGTTTGGTTTTACCTACATTGTATTGTTTGTCTTCACAGGGTGGTTCTTACGTAAAGGGGACTGATACTCAAGGATGCTCTGAGATTGACATCGTGCTGTTCAGTGATGTGTTTGCCGATGTGAACCATTGCAAGAAACAACTGACAGAAGGGTTGGATGCTCTGAGAGAAAACTTGAAGCAAACTTCACATGGAAACAGGTCTGGGTGAAGGTGTTACTGTGAATTCTCTTGTTCCATAGGTAGAAAAGTCAGCTAAGGCAAACTCTTAGCTTGGCACAAAAGGGCATTATTAAATAATAATTACTTGTGTATGCTAACATTAAATTCCTAGGAGGAAATTTGGAGAGATTGCCTCGGAGGCATTTTTTTTTTTAAGACTTCTAGATAAACTTCCAATGAAAGTTCATGAATTTGAGATCTTATGATTTAAGGACTAATTATGTCTTCTCCAATGCACCTTTATTTAATTTCCATCCCCTTAGCTGAAATCTGACTCTGAGGAATGCAAACAGGAAGGGGTGGAAAAGGTGCCTCCAAGTACCAAGAATCTTTGAGACACATTTGTCTGATAAACATTCCCTTCAGCGGTATCCTGGGGTCTCTTGCTGATGTGGCTTTGCTGACATTACACACAATGTCTCCTCTTTGCTCCAAATGTTGAACTAATCAGGCCTGGAGTGTGTGTGTGTGTGTGTGTGTGTGTGTGTGTGTGTGTGTGTGTATGTTTTGGTAAGTTCCAAAAAGAGAAAAAGAAAGAAATGAAAAAGGCTTGACTTGTTATTTATTTTTCTATTTTATTTTTATATCACCTGTTACTTTTTCCAGTCTAGTGAATTGTGGTTGAAGAAAAATGCAAATATCTGTGTTATAAAATGAAGAAAACAGTTCTCCTGTATGAAACAGACCAAGCTAGGTGCCACCTGAATGTGAAAATAAGATCAGCGTTTTAAAACAGTGTCTCAGAACTGTTTCTTAATTTAAACAATAGATTCGTTACCAAGTCCTTGCTTCAACTGAGTATAGAGAAGTAGCTTGAATGTGGCTTTTATTGAAAAACACTACCTTCAGGAATACCAAACACCTACTAAATTGTGGCAGTTAGCAAAAGACGTCAGATGAATGGCACAATGGTAGCTGTAATGAAGTCCATTGGGTTGGAAAGGCAGAAAGAGAAATGATGGAGTTTCACATACGATTACGCTTTGAATGGAGAAAGACCACCTTTAAGACAAAAGAAAACAAAAAGGAGAAATGGGAGAATGTGTTTTTCATTTTACCCATTGCTTCTTCCAAGTTTTCCCCATTAAATTTGTAAACTCTATGGTACATTATACCATTGTTATTATTATTTATCAAAACAGAATGTTAATGTACTCTAAAGGCACATTAAAAATAAGAGTTAGGCTATACGCTTCCCAGGGTGACCTTATGTGGAATCAAAATATTTGTTTTTCATTGTTAGGTCCTTTTTCTATACTCCTCGCCCACCCAACTTCAAAGAACCTTATGGACACACTCTCCCTAAACCTTTTTCCCCTCCTCCACAACTCAGGTGCCCTTTTCCTGGAAAAACAAAACAAACCCAAAGTAAAACAAACAAACAAACAAAACCCCCCAAACCAGTCCTTGAAGGTCTTTACTTTTTAGATTTCCAGAATGAGTTTTGAAGTAAAACCCATGAAAAATAACAGCCCTGAAAACCTTGGTTCATTTACTCTAATTGTTCCTGACTAAGAACACGCAAACTCATTTTCTCATCTGTGTTCCTTCTATTCTTTCAACTCATTAAATAATTTAATTGAAACCCTTTAAGGTTGAACCGAATTCCCAGGTAACCATGGTCTTTCCTTTGCACCTGCTAAGTGCCTGTTCATTTCCTCTTCCCCCAAGTGACTTTTCCAGGGACTGAATTGTTTTAATTCAGCCCAGAATCCATTTTAGCCCACGTTTTATTTTGCTGAATGGTTCCCGTGGCTGAATAGGAGCGTATTTGCTGAGGAATGAGGCTTCAAGGCAAACTGAGGAAGCACCCTGGAAGCAGGGAAGGAAGCAGGTTGTCGAAGGTGTTGGCCTATGCTGAGATCTGTGCGCAGCAGGTGTTTTTTGGGGTTTTCTTCTCCATGACTCAGAGCAACAGAGACCATATTGCAATTCATTTGAAGGGAAAATTGAATTAAGCATGGAAAAGAAGCAGATATGTGGGTCTGACAGTTGGTTTAGACTCCCACCCACTGAGAGTATAGAGTTTATTGTTTCAGTTGATGCCTGGTTTTTGGTGATATATTGTTTGTTGCTGTTATTTTTAAAGCTATTCAGTTACTTTATTTTGAGAGATGGGTGTGAGAGAAAAAAAAAAAAAAAAAAAAAAAACCTCTTTCTTTTCTTTTGAAACTGTTCTATGTCTTAACCTACCAGTAACAGCAACTGTTCTGTGTCAGTCATTTGCTGGGCCCTGCTTGTGAATGAAATCTCAGGAGACTTTCCCATTAAGCCCAAGGTACTGGAAATCATTTACACGCCAGAGGAACTGTGCTCCTCTCTTTACATGTCAGTGTGTTTATTATTAAAATACCACAACGGGAAAACATACTCTCCGCTTTTAAGGAGACACAGCTATAAAATATGCGTCATGCCTATAATGGTTATGGTTATAATGGGGAGTTCTCGCCATTATCTCCTATGGCTTTGATTTAGAGGTTTTGAAAACAAGAATCTCTGTTTCATTGTATTATCCAGTCAGAGCATCTTAAGGCTCTCCTCCGAGCCACATCGCAGGACATCGCAGGACATCGCAGGCATTGTCTTAATAAGACACGGACAAGACAAGACCTGTTCAGGGACTAGGCTGACAAGAACAGAAGGGGAAATAATATCACCTGAGGGTTTATGAGCAGGCCCTGCTATGTCCCATGCCTCATTTCTACTAATAATATTAGCAAAAATCTTTTGGGATACTCATTGGAGAGTAAGATACTTGCAGGGTAGCATAAGAGAGTACTGGCATTCTCCCTAATCTTGACCCATTCTAGAACTCTGAACTCCTCAGTAGATCTAATACTTCATTCAGACTCTCTGGTATCCACAAGAATAAGCTTCACACACCTATGGCCATGTCCCCCATAGCCCTATCTCTTGGAATTTCTAGTGATTTTTAAAGACTAAAGCCAGGACACCGTGCATAAAAAATCTTAGTTGCCTCAGGGTATGTTCTTTTTCCAATGAGGGTTTACTGTTTCTTTCTTCACCAAATAGATAGAGTAAGAGCTGATTGTCCGTGTCACACCTCATACCCATAAAAAATAAAAACATGTGTGGAGGCAAAAGCATTGGTGTATTTTAAGGATCCCCAGGTGACTCTACCATGTGGCCAAGTTAATGGACCACTGTTACAGCTTGGTATGTTTGTCAGGAACTCCCTACTAGTCCTTGTCACCTCAGCCCTTGAGACTGAACCCTAATCCATGTTGTCTCAACCCATTAAGACTGTCAACAATCCCATTCAACTCTTCAAGACGTCCTGCTTTGTTTCTTTAACCATACGTGTCTCAAGCATCTTTAGAATTCAGCAGACGTTTGGAAGGAGAAGAAAAGGTCATATTTCAGGTTCAACTATCCACCGTTCCCTTTTCATCAGGATTGTGGCCTCCAAGTCTCTCCACATTGTGTTAGCCCCAGGAGCTTGGCAGGGTTCTGCTGGTTTCTTTAACCCCAGCAGCTTCTCTTTACCCAAACAAAATCCATGTTTTCATCCTCTAACCTATTCCCCAAATCAGTGTATGTCCCCAGAAAGAAAGCAGCAGAGTATACGCCCATCTGTTCATGATCTGCTGTCCTGACCCTCACCGGACCTCAGCCTCTCTAGCTTCCAACTACCTGGTGCCTCTCAAATATGCCTAAACATGGTTATTTATTTATTTATTTTTATTTTTTATTTTTTAAAAGATTTTATTTATTTATTTGACAGATACCACAAGTAGGCAGAGAGAGAGAGAGAGAGAGAGGAGAAGAGGAAGCAGGCTCCCCACCGAGCAGAGAGCCTGACATGGGGATCGATCCCAGGACCCTGGGATCAGGACCTGAGCCAAAGGCAGAGGCTTTAACCCCCTGAGCCACCCAGGCGCCCATACACATAGTTTTTAAAATCTAATTTTCTGGTTGTTCTTATTGAGCATCAGTCTTTTATAAACTACTCCATTATACCCAGAAGTAGAAGCCAGCTTTCTTTTAAAATATTTTACTTCATCATATTCATGATTGACTATATCTATGCCCCAGTCCATACTCAGATGCTAATTCATTTAAGTTACTTGTTAATCACCTATTACTTGCCAGTTACTAGGGACAGGGGAGTGAAGAAAATATGCACAGCTCCTGCCTTTGTTCAACTAATACCCAAGTGTGAGAGAAATAAGCAAATAATATAATCCAAGTGGTAACTAAATGTTGTAAAGACCCATCAAGCAGGGTAAGGGGGCAGGAAACAGGGAGGGAGCTCTTGTTTTAAAGGGTGGCCAGGAAAGGCCAACTGGAGCAGCAGAGACCTGAATAAAGCCAGTGCTGAAACCACGTGGATCATCTTCAGTGAGTGTATTATAGGTATAGGAACAACAACTGCAAAGACCCTGAGGAGGGAACATTTCTGGAATGTTCAAGAAATAGTCAAGAGAGTAGCAGCAGTAGAGTAAGGGGAAGGATGGTTGAAAATAATCCTGTGTTTCATTCTTTCTCTATTCTTTCTCATGGCATGTCATATTCCTTTTTAAGGATCCTAATGGGAAAGAGAGCACCATTGTCTTTAAGATTCAATTTTGTATGTACGGAAGGTCTCCACAGTCATTCCTTTGAGATCATGGCCTACTGGGACATCCTGGGGCCTGCTCCCTTCACAGGTAAGATATATTTGTTTTGTTTCACAGGAAGCCTTAAAATGGGTGCCTTTTCAGATTGTATTTAGGAGGGCTGACCACTCTGGACGCCATATTGATTGAGGCATAGGGAACCAGACTGCTTATAGTAGAACTGGAACATAGAGTGTTTTTAGGGGGCACTTTTCTACAGCACATGAACACCATGTATCTGTATGCCACCGGTTTCTAATTTAAGAAATGTGATCAAGGATTGACTATTTGTCTGGTATAATGGAATAGAGAAAGAGTGCAAGAATCCCTTTTTGAGCCCAAGTTGAATTTGCACCAGGATTCACTCACCATCAGGCAAACTCAGGAGGATGAATGAGTCTCCTCCAGGGGGAGAGATGGGTTAGAAACACAACTTTAGCCCAAACTCAACAGATCATTGTTGAAGAGAGAGGGGCTTAATACTTAGCACCAGTGGATACATGCCCCTCCCTGTCTCTTGGAGGAAGATTTCAAAAAATTTCGAGGGAAAATTGGAAGAGCTGTTTTCTGGCTATCTGCTATGGTAGCCAGAGCTCAAGTCAGCCCAGCTTTGTAGCCTGAGTGGTAGTGTGTAGCTCTGGGGCTTTTGTGGAGTGAGGAAGGCGTCCAGAGGGCCTTAGTAGTCAAGAGGCACCCTCACTCTGCCTTGAGAAGAGGCAAGAACAGGCCTCTCTCCTTGATGCTCCTACTTTCTTGGTACTGGCAGAAATGGTTGTGCCTTTGGCAAGCACGACCACCCTGATGGCATTACTGTTTTTGGTAGGACCCTTAATACTTCTGGTAACAGCAGCCATAGAAGACACTGGACCATGCAAAAGATCCAGAGAAGATGGTAATGACAAATAGCATGTGGTATGGAAAGGAAGGTCTACAAACATAAGTGAGCTAGTTGATGGGGGCATCTTAGATAGGGGAGGAATCTGAGGGAACTCCTTCAGGAAATGGGAAATGAGAAGGACAGAGTCATAGAATGACATTGTTATGGCCATTGTGATGTTACATTTATCCCTAAGAAGTTGTGGTATCTGGAATGAGATATGAAATATAAAATTTAGTCAGATGTATAAAAAGGGAGGATAAAGTATCTCCATTAGGCAAGAAGATGAAGACCCTGTTATGGGCCCCTCAGAATTCACTTATTGAAGCCCTAACTCCAGCGTGATGGTATTGTGATGAGAGGCCTTTAGGAGGTAATCAGATTTAGATGAGGTCATGGGACTAGAGACCCCTTGAGGATTAGCGTCCTGAGAAGAAGAGAAGGAGACCTCTGAGCTTCCTCTCTGGGCCACGTGACAGCAAGTAGGCAGCCCACTGCATACCAGAAAGAGGTCTATCACCAGAAACTAAATCTACCTGCACCTTGACCACTTCTCAGCCTCCAGAAATGTGGAAAAATATATTTCTGTTGTTTAAGCCATCTGGTCTGTGGTATTTGGTTATAGTAGCCCAAGAAGAGGCCCAGATGACTAAGTGATTTATATAGATGTAAATACATTCTCCAGAGAACTTGGGACTTGAATCTAGGCTTCTGTGTGAAGAATATGTATATTCTTGTATACATATATATACATATATAAGTATGTGTGTGTGTGTGTGTGTGTGTGTGTGTGTATTCTCTTTGAGGCAATAGGTGGAAACAAATTGCCAAATTGCCATGAGCCAATACATGGTCAGTGATTCTTCTGCAGTTAATCAGGACATATTAAACATTTTCACTGTTATTTATCCCTTTGGACTATTATTTGTGCAATAGTGATCTTAAATACTTCTAATGGATTAGATAGGAGATCAAGATTTTTGTTCTTTTGGAGCTCGCATTTTGTAGGCGAGAGATTCATGAAGTATCTGTAGCCCTGAAGTATCTGTTTTTCCTAAAGCTCCATGCTCTCTCCCATCTCTTTGTCTTTGCACACTGTTTCCATTGATACATTTTTCTTTATTTTTTTTTAAGATTTTATCTATTTATTTGACTGAGAGAGATCACAAGTAGGCAGAGAGGCAGACAGAGAGAGGAGGGGAAGCAGGCTCCCTGGCAGGGAGCCCGATGCGGGGCTCGATCCCAGGACCCTGGGATCATGACCTGAGCTGAAGGCAGAGGCTTTAACCCACTGAGCTACCCAGGCGCCCCAACTTTATTTTTTTTTAAAGTTTATTTAAATAATTGCTCTACCCAATGTGGGGTTCTCGAACTCATGACCCTGAGATCAAGAGTCATAAGCTCTCCTGCCTGAGCCAGCCGGCGCCCCTAATGGTATACTTTTCTAAACTGGTCCCATCCTACACTCTGCCTTGCAGTTTCTGCTTACCTTTCAAGACTCAGCTCAGTGTGAGCTCAACTTCCTTCTCTAATCTTTCCTAGACCTGCCTGTTGTGCTTTTCTCCTTTCTCCTTGTATCACTGCCACAGTGCAGTCCTCCTGTATTGTCACTGTACACGAGTTTGGCTTCCTACAGTGTTTGAGCTCCACGAGCATAAGCTTTTTCTTTGTGCCTGACACTGGTTTTAATTTTTTTTTTTTTAGATTTTATTTATTTATTTGACAGAGATCACAAGTAGGCAGAGAGGCAGGCAGAGAGAGAGAGAGAGAGAGAGAGAGAGAGAGAGAAGCAGACTCCCTGCTGAGCAGAGAGTCCGATGCAGGGCTCCATCCCAGGACCCTGAGACCATGTCCTGAGCCGACATCAGAGGCTTAACCCACTGCACCCAGGTGCTCCTCTGGCACTGTTTTATTCAATAACTGCTTATGGAATAAACGGAATGAATACATATAACATTGGTCCTACCCTCTCAGCCACACTCTAGAGGAACATGTTGACTTTCTTGATCTAGTTCTTTTACTTACCAATACTGTTGGACAGTGTGCTGCTCATGTTAAAATTACATATATTGCATGCTTGCCACCTTCTAGAAGCTATTAGCACTGGGGTTGCAAACATGAATAAGACCCAATAAGGTTTATAGTCTGGAGGGGAAAACAGATACATACATAGGTCATTTTACTATAACATCACCTATAATAAGACAAAAGTATGGGGAACTCTGAAATAAGAAAGTGCTGGGAAAGGGAGTGTGGACTCTTAGGCTATCCTGCAGTTTTATTAAGTCCTCTTGGCTCTGATAATCTTGCTGATCCTGTCAGATTTTTTTGAAATGCTGTGATGTATCCAGCCCCCATTATATGCCATATATAATTCTCATTGCTAAAGTTAAAATCTGAATAAATGATCCCATTTGACTTTCACTAAAAGCCTAAAAGAAAGATACTATCTCCAGTTTCAATATTTAAAAAAATTGAGCCTTAGAAAATGTAAGCAACTTACCCACAGTTAGGTCACCAGAACATAAAGGGGCTGGGTTGTCAATCCAGGGCCTTCAGACTGTCTAGGACCCGTGGAGACTGATACAACCTCCAAGTTCTGTAATGGAGAGAACACCCTGGGCTTGAGGCCAAATCCCAGATCTATTTCATATTACCTACGAGACCTTAAGTAAGTCCTATAAAACTCTCAAGCCTCATTTTTTTCATCTATAAAACAGAGATAGTTGCAAGAATTATAATAATGAGATTTAATTTGAAATCATGTAGCAGAATACTTAGTACAATGAAAATTTTTTTTAAAAAGGTAATTCTATCCCTTTAAGTCTTGCCATAGGCTCACCATGCTCTCATATTTGTGCAAATTGCTTTCTTTCTCTTTGGTGCAGACTTCAAAAGCACAGTGGTTAGCTAACAGCAGCTCCTGGGTAATTGTCTTGAGGATTTGAGGCTATATCAGTAGCTCTCAGGTGAAAATGTCCCCCAGAGGAGCAGAAGCATGTTTTTACACTGGCTTCTAAGTCCCCTAAGTTCTTGAGCACAGCTGTGTGAAATGAATTGAAAAAGCCTGAAATTATTATGCAGCCCCACTTCTCTCCACTGAGGTTGGGGAGTGGGTTTTATAGAACAACAAGAGTCCAGCGACTCCAACAAGTCCTAGGATTTCAAGGAATTTTAGTGGGCAGCTCTATGTTACTAATAATAGTCAGATCAAGACTCCGATGATCGCCTCAAATCTTCATAGGCATCTTGTTGTTATTCCCTGCACATCTTACGTACGCACTGAACAATGAACAGCACAGCCTGTGTGCCACAATGCAGCCCAGAGCCGGATAGCTGACGAGATCTGATTGATAACATTTCTGCTCCAGATAGGATACTCAGACCATCTCTACCAGCGTCCCTTGGGAACATGCCAGAAATACAGAATCTTGGGCTCCATCCCAGACCTACTAAATGAGAAATTGCCTTTCAAAAGATTCCCACATGATTCCTGTACTCATTAAAGTCTGAGAACACCTGAATTAGCCACCAGTTAGGAAGCATTTGGGCTCAGATCCAACCTGCAATAAAGGGCAGTAAGGTGACAACAGATGGCTTAACTTGCATAATATTATGCATAATATTATGCATAATAATGCATAATAATTTCAGCCAGCCATGCTGACTTTGTGCAACCTACTTAACCTCTCAGACTCTACTTCCTCACTTACACACTGGCGAGAATCATAGTTCCTGCATCTCTGGGATGTCGAAGAGTAAATGTGTTAATAATTATTAAGCACTTAGAATAGTATTTGATTCAAAGCAAGGGAGCCAAGTATTCCTGCTTTACAAGTGGTGGCTATGATAGGATGATGATAAAATAAGGCTTAATAAACCCACCTAAGTCACACAGAAAAGAAACAAAAAATCATAAGCCTCAAAAATAAGTTAGAGACCTTTAACTTGGGGTCCTGCCAGTGAGGAACTTTGAAGGAGAGTAAATGTTGATACAGTAGTAGCTTTGAGTAGATAATCTCTGGGTCAGCCAAGACATCTTATCAGCTAGAGTAGGTCATCAAATACCTGACATACCTATTGAATACCAAAATTTGAGTTAAATTATTGGGTTTTTTTCCTCCTTATCATCATAAATCTTGAGTTTCTGTGCCAGTCTGATTGCTAAGAAAGGCAGAGAGCCTCCCTGTAGAACCGAAATGTCTTTTGGAAGTTGTTCTAACGATTGTGGCTTAGAAAGTTTGGAGCTAAAATATGTGTGTTATAATATGTCTTGGTAAGAATATTTGCCATATGTAACTCTATTCGCTTATGTTTATCATAGGAATTTGATTTTACTCTCTAATCTGTTGATAATCAACCTGCTTTAGAACTCTGATTTGACCTGAACAACTGGACCAGTATGAAAAGGCTGTATAGATATGCTTGAAATTAGGACTCTAGATCAAGTCATATATGTTATTTATTATAAAATATATTTTATAAGTTAAATAAGTTCCTTGCCAGTTAACTTTAAAATATGTGTTGCAGATTCAAAATTTGCCACAATTAACAAGGGTGTCATTGTGGGACAATTTAATTGGACAGAAGGATAGGTAGCATATAGGTATGTATCCAAAATAAAACCATATTAGAAATTCAAATTATGTTGAATTGGGAAAATTTAAATAGATTATGATCAAAGATACTAAACATTTATATTTCCTACAAGTAGAGTAAGCACAACCTGAGTTGGTGTTTTATGAGATTGTAGTAGTAAGTCTACAGATCATTCTTGCCATTTAATCTAGTTTTCCTCCCTCTTTGGTTTACAGTTAACTGAAGTGGATTATTTGTTTTAAATTTGACCTTAACACATCTTTAAATCTTCTCTACCCTTATAAATATAATAAATTCCCTCAAGAGTCCGGGTGGTAGAATCTCTTCTGCAAGTATGTGTACAAACAGGAACAATTTAGATACGGAACAAGGGGGTTTATATAGGTTATTGTTGAGAGAGCCTGGTGGCATTTAACTTATATGTAGATGATATTTGAAGTAAGGGAATGAAATCTGCTTCTGGAAATAAACTTCCTCTGAGAATAGACAGAAAATCTGCCTCATCAGAGTTGCTCCTAGCAGAGTTTGCTCAATTTGAACTGCTCTGGGATCATGATGTTGAAGCTTTCTCTTTTAATGACTTGGGCAAACTGGAACAACTTTCCTAAGAAGAAAAAAAGAACAGTTTTGTTTTAAATGACCCAGGTCTCATTAATCAGGGTAACCTTGTATCAGGGGAAACCAGAAAAGGAGAGGAGGGAACACATACTCACAATGGTCTTTGTTCCTTGGTGTCAACAGATTTAAAACTTCACCTTTATCGCAGACTGTACCTCTGTGACGACAGTGACATGGCGCAGCTGTGTGCCTTGGCCCTCTTGCCATACCAAGTGGATTTTGTCAAGGCATCTGTGGCAAGGGTGAAGGAGCTCACTCGTTTAATGATACATTGGTTCAAGACATCATTTGCCAACTCCACAGAGGAAAATAAGTATGTACCAGCACAGGGACACCATGGGAGCCTTCCTCTTTTCATACCCCTTTCCTTCACACTTCCAGGCCCCACCTCTTCCCTTGGTAGGCAGAGGAGAGGGAATATATGGAGAGAGTGAGAGAGAGAAGGAGAAAGGGCTGTCTAGGATATGGGACATCTGTATCACATTATTCTAGAACAACATAATGGTTCGGTAGGAACCAAAGAACAGAAACAAAAATATTCCCTGGCATAACCAGATGGATTGGGGCAAAGAAGGAAGGCACAGGAAGAAGAAAAGGGAAACTACTAGCACAATGTGAGTGGGATGTGTACTCTTTGAAGCCTCAATTGTTCCTTCCTCTTTCGCCAGTTTTATCAGGGGCAGAGCTGTCTTTCAGAGAAGGGGGTCCTCAAAAGCTGACATGTGCGTGTTCTTGTATCTTTCCTTGCCTTTGGTAGAAATGTGCTCTCACTTATGATGAAGGGATGTGAGGGAGATTCAGTGACTCATCTGAGTGTTTTAAGATCAACTTTTCATAAAGATGTAGAAATGAATTTTCCATTCGGCAGAAATAGCAGAGACAAGGTATTTACTAGAACATATTTATATATGGCACTTTCTACAAGGACTGTGTCTTCTTTGTCTTTGTATAAAGTTGCTACTATCTTGATTTGTTCATCTTAATCACTCACTCTACTCTTTGTGTATTTTTCTGTTTACTATTGAAAACATTAGTCACTTTGCAAAAACATGTATTACTTCTGTATAATTTCCTCCTATTTCTAAAAATCTTTAAACGTCCTATATGTTTTTTCTCATTTGGTTGGGTAAAAATTTATTATTAAAAAGACAGAAGGACAGAAGAACAAAGAAATAAAGCTTCTGCCTAAGTAAGATTCTTGGTCAGATGACAAGCACTGGTTTTGAAATCTAACACTTTTTTTTTAATGTAGAGCATTTATAGGTCTGGAAGAAGAAACTTATCTATCGCTATAGCAGAACAATAATTCTAAGACTTAAAAAAGGGGGTATTGTGGGGAAATTGGACCACATATGTTATAATATGGTAATTGGTTTTCTATTTTGGGAAAGTAATCTGGTAAGGTTGTATTAAATATTTATTATGTGTTAAGGATTTTAAAATACTCAACCATTTTTTGAGGTAATTCTCTTATATAAAAAAAGTGATAATAAAACATAAAAATTGTTTATTTATTACTTGGTTTCAAAAAAAAGGTTGAGGCCATTTATTAAAAATATGTTATAAAAAAAGAGTACTAAAAATAAATGTTTAAAAAAAAGAGTTTAGAAATACCTGGGGAACCAACCTTGGGGAAAATAAATCCTATTTTTAAAAGGAATTCATATAAATATATTCAGAATTGTGCTTCCCATGATAAGGAAAGCTGGGAACAACAGAAATGCTCCTGAAGAACAAATAAACTTGCACACAACTGGAAAGAGTTAAATGAAACAGTGTTAAATGGCCCAAATAGAACACAGGATAATAAGAACAAGTGTTAGAGGTATGTAACTACCCACGAGAACATGCCGTAAAATGTCTTTCTCCCCCCTACATTTACTCTCATGGAATATGAAGAGCGTCTCCTGCTTGAGTGGTTTTCAACCATGGTTTCCTTTTGGCACATGGGAATATTAGCTGGTTCCAGTGGAGATGGATTTGGAGTCTGGTGTTTGTTGTTGTCAGTCCCTAAGGGAGTACTGCAGGAACTGAATTATTGATCAGCTGAAATCTGGTTTGTTATTTCATGACCAGGATAAAAAATGTTGTTTACTTCTGGTTTTTCTTATTTCCTTTACTGAAGTAAAAACAAACGACCAATAGTGATAGTATGAAAATATTTCCATTCTGCTTGGGGAAAAAAATTGCTTGATTTTGCAACACATCTTCAAAAGAGATTGTTATGGCTGATGAATGCCAAGGCAACAAAAATACATATTTGGATATCAATCAACACAAAATCCTGAAACCACCTGTTTTATTTTCTCCCATGAGTTTGTTTTTAACCCTCAGCTTTAATTTCTATTTCATTTTTCCCTGGTGTAACATAAACTGCAACTTAAAAGATTACTGTAAAAAAAATTTTCCTTCTTGACCTCAAATTCCCACCTCCCTAAGAATATTTAGGATATATTTTGCCAAATTTGTTTTTTATGTATGCTTAGTTTTTTAAAAACAAAGGACAAATGGGTTTTGCAGTTTATGTGTCACTTAAAAATTGTTTTTTGTTTAATCTATATTATACCTTTTTATATCTGTACCTAGAGATCTTAGAGATCTACCTTCTTTTAATGAGTGCACAGCACAGATTACTGCTAAGACAAATAGAATGTAAGGTTCAAATACAAACCACATATGCAATATTAGATATTCTGGTAGCAATATATAGAAAGGTAAAAAGTAATAGATGAAATTAATTTTAATAATATATTTAGTCCACTATATCAAAAGTGTTACCATTTCAACATGCAATCAATATAAAACTTATTAATTAATATTTTCCTTTTTAAAAAATATAAGTCTTCAAAATCCAGAGTGTGTTCAAGTCAGATGAGCCACATTCTCTACAGAAGGAATAGAGTGGAAAATGCTGAAAAAGGGAAGCATATGTCAAATTTGTATAGAGTTGATTGTATTAATTTACAAAAAAGACTGTATTGATTTATATTCTTACCAATAGAGTGTGTCTGTTTTCTCACAAACTCACCCACATTGGATATTATCATTCTTTATATTTTGTCAATCTACTGGGTGGAAAATTATTGTTTGATAAACAGATTGAAAATAGAATTTCTTCTTCTGTAAATTGCCTGTTGGGCTTAAATTTTTCTCATAACTGAATAAATCTGTCTTCATTTTCTGGGAAAAAGACAACCCAGGGAAGTAGACAACCCTTCCATCTGTGTGTCTAGGTTCCGGAAACTTCCCTCCTCTTACACCGTGGAGCTCCTCACCATTCACATCTGGGAACTGGCGGGAAAGCCGCTGCTCTTCAGCCTGGTGCAGGGAATGAGGGCAGTCCTCAAGCTTCTGGTTCGATATGCAGAAATCGAGGTTGTTTGGCACAGACACTACTGTCCCACGTTCCCCATTTTTGTAAAGGTGAAGCAGAAACACACAAGGTAACTATCTTTTTCTGTGCCCTTAGGAAAGAAGCAGCATATTTGTCAGCCACAAAGAAAGTCTGGAGCAAAGATAGCTTTATTGTGATTCACTGTAAATGAGCAGTCCTTAATTAGCACAGCGTCCATTCCCTTTGATTACTTCTCACAGAACTTTAATTCTCAAGTGTGAATTATGAGTAATTTGAGTGGAATGAATCAAATGTGGATACACATGGCAAATGGGGAGGAAATTGAAGACAGGAAAGCAGGGAGGAAATGCCTCCTGAAGTGAAGAGGAAAAAGGAGAAGGCGTCTGTGTTGGGGGGGGGGGGGGCGGTGGGGAGGCAAAAGCAAGATGCTGCTTCCTGATGGGTATTAGCCCTCCATGGGCTTGCTTCCATCCTTCCAAGGGCCCTTTTCTTAACCACGTTCCTTCTTTAACTCTGACATCCCCTTTTCTCACTATACAGCAATCAAAACTGAGGTCAGACATGGATAGTTTTGTGTTTTGTTTTGTTTTAGGCCATTCATTTTAGACCCTGCCAATCCTACTGTCAACGTTTGTGACACGTGCAATGCCTGGGATGAAGTTGCCCTTGTGGCAAGACATAGCCTACTGAAACCTCTTTTCAGCGGAGTGAGAGCTGAGCCCCCTTGGCTTTTCACAGACGACTGGTAAACTGGACAAAGAGCTACTATCCTTGGATTTCCATGAAGAAAATAAAAAGGACGCTGAACACATTCCCAGTTAGAGTGGTCTGGAGGAAAGTCTGTATGATTGTCTCACTCTAAGTCATGACGTTCATAACCCCATCTTTAACAAACGTATTGATGTGACTTATCATTTAAGAAAAAAGAATCCATTTCAGCCTTCAGGAGAGTTGAACCATCCTCTCCCATTATTTGGATTTATTTGCTTTGGTGGCCTTGTGAAAAAAAATTAAAAAAAAATCAAAGTAGCCACAAGTGAATAAATAAATAAAATTCCCAGGTCATTTGAGAGATTAACTGAAAGGGTAAAAAAATCACTTCCATTTTTTAGTTTTAGTTCATTATGTCTTCAGGTTGACTTTTTAACTCTCTTGGTGATCTGGAGTTTCACTGGGTCACCTGTGTTTTCAAGATTTCCCTACAAAAACCTGCTTGCACTATGTACAGCCTGTTCATTTCCAGACATAAACTAACAAATTGTTACATGGAAACATGGAACTATCTGGAAGAAATACCATGGACTGCCTCAGAATAAACTGTTTCCAAAATCATTTTATGTCACAACTTATGGGTCAGAGTGGAGCCATTCTTGAGGTTGTAAGGTGCTCAGCCCTAAGTAGGGGAAAATAAAATACCCAGGCTATGAACTGTCCAGTTTTGCCACAACTGTTTTCAATTGGTGGCGTAAATTGTTTTGTTTTGTTTTGTTTTTTTCTATTAAGCAGTGTTAGCAGCCACTGATAATGAAAGCCAGGGCCCACCAGAAATAGACCGGAGGAAATTTCCTGACTCACTTGCATAGCAATGATTCATCAGCACGAAAGATGTATGAAGTGTGACTGCAGATTAATGTGAGTTATTAGGCTTCTCCACAAGACAGAACTCTTACATATAAATGAGCACTGGCCCCTTCAGTCGAGTCTTCAGAGAACTTGTATGCTTATTCCAGTGATGTGATTGGTCTGGAAACACTTTTAGACTTCCCCTCAGGGGAGAATGTTCTTTTGAACATCCTTAACGGTGACAAAATTTGTCTTTGAGGTTGGATTTGATTTTTGGAAATGGTACAATGTATTCACAGTGGACATCTGTTATTTTTTGTCTACCCAGAATCCTTTTCTCCAATTAATGGTTGGAGACTGCATTTCTTCTATTGTTCATTCTGTCTCTGAAGGCTGAGGACAAATATTTTTTTAAATATCTTGGGAAATGGCCACATTTTCTCACTTTGGTAACTGAACCCATATTTACCTCAGGTGACTCCTCCTTCTCCACAAGATCTACGTTGTTGAGATTGGACAAATTGACCACTAGTTCTGGGGGGACAGGTGTGTGACTTGGGAATGGTACAGTGATTCATCGAACTAAAATACCAGTATAGCACCCCATTCTGGAATTTGGATTTGAACTGGTGGCAAAGAATTTCTTCTGCTACTATGAGGGGAGCATGAAAACACAGGTCATCATCTTGCTGCTCCCCAGGGACAGCCTGCCTAAAAATGAAGTCAGTACAAAAGAAAGCTGATTTGAGAAGTGAGCAACAATGCACATATATGCAAATATGTGCACATCGGTATCATGAGAGAGATCAAGTCTTGGTTTGTGCTCCTAGATACAGATGTATCTGGAACAAAAACTCTTGTGTCACAAGCCAATAAATTCCCCCTTTGCCTACTAGGTTTGATTTGGGGTTCTACCTTACAACCAAATGAGCCCTGATTAGTCCAGTAGAACAAAGCCAGGTCTGGTCAATGAATTAACTCATCATCAAGGAGTAAGGAAGACACCAATACACTGATAATACATTTCTACTCAAGAAACATTCATTGAGCACCTGCTAAGTATGTGATCTAATAGTCCAGATGCTAAAGTAAACTAGTTGGTTCAGGGGAAGGAGTTTTCAGCCCACAACAGACACTGCTTTTCTTCTTCCTTTACTCAAATGAATTCAGAGGATCATTTCCAAAGAGGAGTTCATGGCTGGAATGTCATTGCCAAAGATGGCATTCTTGAGCACTGTCAGAGCATGTTATTAGTTTCCTGAGGTGACTAATTTCTTAAGAAGACAACAGTCATTTGAGGTTATGAGTTCTATCTTTTTAAAAATAGAGTCCCATTTTCCTTCTGTGGTCATACCTCCTACAGAACATGAGAACACAAGAATTTCTATGTAGGGGAGCAGGAGGATGATTAGCACATAATACATAAATTTATTTCAGAGTCGGAAGAACTCCTGAACTCTGTGAGATCTGACATTGGAGGGAGAGAGGCAGTGAGTGGGGAAGAAGTCAACTCTGTCACCAGTTTTAGATCTACATTTTTCAGCAGCATTTTTTCACTTGAAGAGGCTCTTCTTTACATCAGTTTGGTGGGTTTTTTTGTTTTTGTTTTTGTCTACTCGGAGGATTAAAAAAACAAAACAAAACAGAATAATATAGTGTGATTTTGCTCTGAAATGAGAAAGGTCCGATTTCTTTGGTTGCAAGGTATGTGATCCACTCAGATAAAAAGTAAGAATTTAGTGCAGGGCGCTTGGGCCAGCAGCTCTTGTCATCCCTGCGTGGACTTCATACGTTTAGCTTCTCCTTTCATCTCTGCCTTTCTCTGCATCTGTTCTCTGCACCATTCGGCATCTCCTCTTTCTACTCAGCAGCTTCCTATACTGACTGATGGTTTCTTCTTCCTCATCACTTGTGCTTGCACAGACCACAGCTCTCGTGAAGGTGACTCTTCCAACTTCCCCTCCCAACTCAACCTGGCAAAATCCTTTCGTGTTTCTTAGTTCACATTGCTGGGGGGACAGACTGATCAGTCCAGTTTGGAGTTTCGAGCCAGGTTATCCAGAATCACCGGCGAATCATGGGGCAGCTGTGGTCAGGATGGGGCAGGGTCATGTGGAGCCTAATGAGAACACCCAAGAAGCAGGAAGCCTTGGGACTGTGGGTGCATGGGGCAGGTTCCATGGCTACTACCCTGTTCAGTGTAATCCTCCTTTGTGTGTCTGTGGCTTTCCTCACCAGCCCTGGTGAAAACAAGTCTGCAGAGAAGCTTAGTAGCTGTCATTTGTAGGTCACACAAATATTCCTATTTCTCTGGTGATACCAACTCTTAAAAATTTTCAAAGACTTTGTAAGAAGGCAGGAAAAAGGTACCTTTTCTTCAGTAAGTCAGCAAGTGGAAGAAAGCATGATCAGAAGAAGCAACAAGTAATAGCAGTGGGTGGGGGGTTGGCAAAGTAATCTGGGGGGACAAAGAGAAAATAAAGAGACTGGAGAACCAGTTTGGGGCTGAGAAATACACCCCGGGAGGATTTCGATACTATGCACTAGACCCAGACTACCCTTGTTCTACCTTCTCCTGCCTACTCACAACCGAGGGATGTGTTGGATCCCATAGATCAATATTTGGGGTGTCCTACTGCTAGGCTAGTAGGAGAAGACTAGTTCGGGAAACTTGCCCCCCATTTATGACCTCGCTTTTATAGAAAAATGCACCCTCAGGGTTGAACAGCTGACTTACAATGTATTTGTGGTGTATCATTGCCCCTACCAAGTGAGAACTGCTATAGTTAGCAATCTGGGGTTTTCACTTGCAAACCACTCAAGAATCCGTGCTTCTTGAGAAGCGGCTTCTGCTTGCCTTTCCCACAGCCTACTTTGTTCCAAGGTACAAAGTGCTACCAGGCTTTAGTCAGGTTTAGAGAAGTGACTTTAACAGGAGCTAAAAGAGATTTGCATGGTCTCTGGTAAAGGGATTAAAACTAAGTCCAAATGTTGTTAAAGCCTAAGTGATAAAACACTGGGAGCTGCTCTTTCGGTAGAAGAAAGGCAGCCATATCTCTTTGCCCCTTCTGTTTTTCTCCAGCTTCCAGAAAAGGTAGAGGGGCAACATTCCCTTCTCTCCTTTATTCCTTTCTGCACTCTGCCCCAAGAGGCTGGTTACATCCGAAAGGGCAGGGCTGTGCTGCCCACTAAAGAATGTGTTAGGTAGCTTTAGGCCAAGAGCTCAAATTTAAGTCTGATCAGAAACACCTGGTAAGGGCGCCTGGGTGGCTCAGTGGGTTAAGCCTCTGCCTTCGGCTCAGGTCATGATCTCAGGGTCCTGGGATCGAGTCCCGCATCGGGCTCTCTGCTCAGCAGGGAGCCTGCTTCCTCCTCTCTCTCTGCCTGCCTCTCTGCCTACTTGTGTTCTCTGTCAAATAAATAAATAAAATCTTTAAAAAAAAAAAGAAAGAAAGAAATACCTGGTAAAGTGGTGAATTATCCAGATCTTCTCCTGTAATTTGGTCAGCAGGTCTGGGTGTGGCCCAGGAACTTTTTTTTTTTTTTTTTTTTAATGAGCAAGCCAGATGCTTCTGGTATGGATATTTTATGTATCATATTTGGGAAAGAAAGCCTAGATCCTGGGGCAGAACCTGGCTGTACCGCTAAGATGCAGTGTGTGTGTGTGTGTGTGTGTGTGCGCGCACGTGTATGCATGTGCTTACCCTCCTTTAGCTCTGGGCTCCAGGAAAGCTTGTTGCTTACACAGGTCATACCTCGCTCAAAGGAGCTCAACATTTGAATCGGGGCCGAGGCCAAATGGAGTAATAGCTCCCACTAGCTAGGCCAAGGACCTTCCTGGGTAGAAGTCATTCTCAAATCTTGTTGCACATTGAAACAACCTGGAGAGTTTTAAAAAACACTGATGCCTGGGCCATGCTTCCAGAGAGTTTGATTTCATTGGTCTGAGTATAGTCTAGACATTTAGGATTTTTTAAAGCTCCTTAATTATTTCTGATGTGCAGCCAAAGTTGAGAACCACTGTGGCAGAGAAAGTGATTTTCATGTTCCTAAGAGCCCCGGCTAAAAATAATATTCACACTTTAACACCATAGACACCATAGAAGAAAACTTAATATTTGCCTTTCTACAAGGCAAAATGAAAAAGTATCAATAATATGTAAGTGATAATATCTTGAGTAGTGTTTACTTGTAAACATAGTCAAGGATAATGAAAATATTCTTCTGCTGGCTTCTTCCGTCCTTTGGCAAGAACGAAAGGCATGGCATGATACAACTCAAAATTCTCTAAAGCATTTCAGAGATAAAGTCAACTACACCAATACTGCTAGCTTCAAAATTTTCCTCTAAAGAATCAGGGAAGTGTTAAATCTTTATATGCTTTTTCTGCTTTTCCCTGAGACATAAATGATCAGATTCAAAGTTGATGTGGGTATAGCATTTCAAGAATATTTGTGATTTTCTTCTTCTTTTGTAGAGGTAAGTGAATGAATTTAACAGAAAACATATCAGTGGACTATAGCTTTTGAACAAATGGACAACCAGATTCTGGTCATTAGAGGAACAATGACTTCATTAAATCAGTGATATTCTGATAGGTTCACACACATTTAGTGACTAGTTTGCTTTCAACTGCTTTTTCATAACAATTTGGGTGTTTCAGATTTTGTGAAAATTAAACTATCTCTTGTCAAGACACAATATGATTCTGTATGTAAGAATAATGACATTTATCTTGGAAGTAGGCTACACGGGGCTATGTCTAAAATAGCTCGGATCCCTGCTGAAAAGTTTAAGAGATGGTAAGTCTGCTGAAAACTAAGAGTTCTGAACTGAAGATTCTTGGACAGAGTGATCCATGGACTTTGGAAAAGTCCACAAACTCTCTGAAACAGTTTATACAAATTTGAATGTATATACTGCACTCTATTTTCCTAGGAAGAGGTCCATGTCTTTCACTGGATTCTCAAAGGGGCTGTCACCACAAAAGTTTAGGACCCAGAGCTCCATATATTTAAATAGCAAATCCTCTACCGTAATCCTCCTCAGCACAGTGTATCACTGAGAACAGATACAGAAAAGGAAAAGTAGTAATAATCGACTTTGCTTTTCAACCTGGCTCTTCTTGGGTCTGGAATTATGAATGTTTGAATGATGTACTGATTGATGTACCTTGTGTCTTAGCTGACATTAATTTGCTCTAAATGAGCATCAAAAGGCTCAGCAATGGCAAAGATTCTGACTTCTGTTTCTTTTGCTATAGGTTCCATGCCATTCCAGGAAGAGTGGGCAGTTTTGACCGGCTGAGAAAAACTACTATTGGCCCGGGGGTGAGAACCTCTGCTTTTAGTTTACAGAATGGTGCAGTTTTCTGATTGTAGGGCAGAGAATAAATTTACTATTTTCCCAGCTGATTTCAGTTCCTGCATCTAATTAGATGATGTCAGCTTGAGGTAGTCATTGTCAAAGTCTGCAAATGCTAGCAAAGATGTACCTAGCTTTGCATACACCCGACATGGGAAATTATGGCTTTTTGAAATGTTAAAGAGTAATTACTTTATGAAAAAATTCCTTTAAATAGAAAGTTTCCTTAATTTTAAAATTTACAACTTACAAATATTCAACTTATAAATATTAATCCTAATTCCTTTTTGGAATTATAAGGGAATGCAGTTATATTCTAGGTGACATTTAGCCTCATTATGGGGAGGAATGTAACATTTGTTAAAATAATATTTTAAAATTAAATTTATTTAATATTATATAGTATTACCTTCCCACATTAGAGTAGGGCAGACATGAAGCTAAATTCTCCCCTGGTATGAGAAATAGGATATATGAAATTTATTTTTTATTATCAAGATTTATTATCTTGATTATCAATTTATTATCATTTATTATTATTATCATAAAATACATGATCAGTATACATAGTTTTCATGGGGACTTAAGGAGGGACAATTACATCTGCGCGTATTTAGATACGAAGTTGAACTATCATGTTTCTGTAAATTTTAATACAGTGGTTTTAGCCTTCAGGAGAGTTAGGTTGCATTTGCCTAAAGATGAAGAAAAAGAAACCTGTTTAATATTGAAAAAACCGTGTTCTTTATTTTGAAATTTGGAACTAAATGTATGATAATAGTTTTCATGTTATAAATATGGAAATTCCTACAAATGTTTAAATTTTGCCACTGCCATTCTTAAATTTGAGTGACCAGAAACTATCCAAAAATTGGTCTGTATTTGCTTTTGGTTTTCTAATCAATTAATTGACCCAAGCCATTTTCAAAGAGAGATGTCTAATTAAAACCTAAAAATGACACTCCATTTGAGCAACTCATGGCTCATGTTCTTGAACAACAACAAAAAGACAGCTAAAGACTCCTCTCTAATGCATGAGAAACGAATCAAACGCAAGCACTGTTAAAAGCTAATGATTTTTTAAAAAGCTTTAACCTTTAAAATGCCAGTAATTTTCTCCATTATAGACATATGACTATGGTGGCAAAAAGAAAAACAAATCAATTCAAGTAATCTACCTGCAAATTAAAAATAAACATGACTAGCTCCAGGACTTGTAAACGTTAGATATTAATTCTTCTTGAGGAATACAAAGTACTACTTTAGATGTCATCCCCATATGGAAGAGTGTAGATTTTTAAAAATGATTATTACTGGCATTTTAAGCCAAATTAAATTTATCAAGTATTTTCATACTTTTACCACTTTAAGATCTTTGGTAGTGGGATGTCCAGATAAAATCCCCACTGTAATTTTGGATTACACCTAGAGTCTAAGTATCTCTTAGCTTCTAAAGCTTAGGAAGAAACTCCAACTGGTATATTGTTTATTTAATCCCAAGTATTTTTAAAAATTGCTATCATGCTCCTTTTTCCCCAATGCTGGCTGATGTTCTTTTGGGGGATGCTACACTGGCCCATTGTTTACAACAACACATAGAATCTAGCAAGGCACATGTTAACAGGGCTTTAGGCTGAAGCCGGGAAAATATTTCTCCAACAATCTTTTCTCCATCCTTTCAGTAAGAGGCGGAACTCTTGAAAGCATAATGGGAAAATTGCATCAAGTGGGATATTGGGTCCTGTAAGGGTCCTACTACTCTCAAATTCTGTGAATGGAATGGATGGGAAGAATTAGTACAGCCTCCAGGTAGTGGCTGTAGCTGCTAAAGCCTGGGATAGACCTCCTTCACTGAGCTTCCTAATGTTAGTCTGGCCTCTGCCAACCTCGGGGCAGCCGGGACTTGGCCTTGCTAGTGGTAACCACAAAGGGCCGTTAGGCTCAGCTGATCATCACTGGGTGAGGAGGTGTCAAGATCACTGTAGATCTGAGTCAGGGCTAAACTAAGGATTTCTTTCTTTTCTTTGTAAAACCGCAGTTCTTGTCCCGCTTTCCTGGCTTCCTCCAACTCCCTCAGGGCCATCCGTAGCTCTTGAGAGAGGATTCCTGGCGACTCCTTCTCCTTCATGATCCAGTCCAGGGCCATGTGACTGCGCATCTTTTCATCTAGGGAATACTGGGAATAGTAGGAGATGACTTCCTGGGAGCCAAGAGACAAAGTCCAGAGTGTCAGTGAAGAGCAATAAAGGCACCTGTGCTCATGGCTTTCCAACACCTCATTTCCTTTGTCTCTGCCACCCCCTACATCCACATCCATAGGAGTTTTGCCAACAACCAAACCTCTTTGATGTTCACAAATGGAGGTCAAATCTCAAGATGCACTTCTTAAGCAAATGAAGAGCTAAGCTGATCAGGTAAAACAGAGTCACTGCAGGTTGTGTCAGAACACTACCACCAAGAATGACTCAATAATGTCCACAAACAGAACTCTGACCTTGCTAGAAAATGTCTTCCTTTGAAAATGCATTCCTTTATGCATGAATATTACTACTTCACTGATTCCTTGAACTCTTTTACCCAACATTATCTCTGTCAGCAATGTAGAGAGGCAGAACAATTATATGGAAGGGTTAGGGCAGAATTCAGTTTAGTCACACCCATTGCAGAGAGCAGGAGGCTTTGAGTCAGGACAAGGCTTAGAAACCAAGGAGGGTTAATTTCCTAACTGCTGTTTTGTTAGCGTAAGGAAGATAGATGGCAGTCCAAATGGTTCACAGAAACTACAGAAAGAACTTTAAGAATGTACTGTGGAATGTAGGCATTATCAATAATGATAATCATAATAATGTACATTGTCTGTTCTGTATATTAGTCGAAATGAATCACTACTTGTCAATTCTCATGTGAGAAATCTGCCAATACATTGTAACATCATGTACAGGTTTAATGGATATACTTTAAGAAGATCTCCTAGAGTGGATGCATTGCTTACTTTTATTTTCAAGAGCATATGGTATTTATTTATGACCTTAACAAATTAAAAACAACCATGGAAAAGTGTTTATAACCAACCCAGCGAATTTCAAAGACCTTTTATAAAATCAAAGGAAAAGAAAAAAATAGCCCTAGCCATTGTCAACTACTCATTTCTTTTCCATCTTTGACATTTTGAAAGCCAGACTTTCTAACCAAAGAACAACTAAAAAACTCCTGGGGCTGCAGTGCATGGAAAACTTATATCCACCCACATCTAGCTGACTGGTAGAGGCTTTAATCCTCATACAAATTCCTGTTAGCAAATTCTCAAAAATAAATGGCTATCTTTCAAACTCCACTGGTGCAAAAAGGAAAGATGAATCTTGCAGGATAGAAGGTGAAAACTGTCAATGACATAGGAGGGGATTTGCCTTTGCCATTAAAAAAAGGGGGGAAGGGTGCCTCTCATAGGTAATGAAGAAATAGTGACACCTTGTTTCTGAAAAATAAAGAAGAAACTTCCAGACCAAAAAATTGAGGTGACTGAATGCCAGCTTGCCCAACTTTATAATCATTTTTGTTGTCTTCTGGGGACTTTTGGTGGGGGTGAGAAAAATCTTCCTGCTACAATCAACTTTAGTACTCTTTAGTGAGGCGGTTCAAAAGTAGTACATTCTCAAATTTCTTTTTCTTTTTTTAATGTATTAATTATTTTTACTGTATAATATATTTATTTATTTACTTACTTACATATAATATATTATTTGCTTCAAGGGTACAGGTCTGTGAATCATCAGTCTTACACAATTCACAGCACTCACCATAGCACATACCTGCCTTGGAGAGTACATACCTGCCTTCTTCTAAGGCAGAACAGGTGCATAGAGAGATTGAGCATTTGACTTAGAAACCAAGTCTGTCTTAATGATCCCTCTATTAGGCATTTAGTATGGGTATCTAAATCAGTCCTATGTGTAGGCAACAATCTCCTTCGTGTGCATATTTGACCAGTCCCTGACTCAAATGGACTGTTATATATATATCTTTTCATATATCCTCTGCTCTTAATAGATAAAGTATCAGATTTAAACAGAGAAAAATCCAAATAAGGGAAATCTAGGAAGATGACAAACCCATTCTTGACTGGAAAACCTCACCTGTCGGGAACACTTTGTTTCACGAAGGGCTTTTAAGCTTCCATTCCAGTGCAATAGTTGGAAAATGGTCATCAGCTCCTACAAAACAAACACCTGTCATTACTCTCAAAGCAGAAATGTGAAAGTGTGGTTTCACTTCCTTGTGGAGCATAAAGAATAACACAGAAGACATTGGGAGATGGAGAGGAGAAGTGAGTTGGCAGGGGGAGGGGGAGACAAACTATGAAAGACTGTGGACTCTGAGAAACAAACTGAGGGTTTTGGAGGGGAGAGAGGTGGGGGGTTGGGTGAGCCCAGTGGTGGGTATTAAGGAGGGCACGGAGTGCATGGGGCACTGGGTGTGGTGCATGAATTATGGATCACTGAAGAAAAAATTAAATTAAATTTAAAAAAAGAAAGTGTGAAAGCTGGGTAGGGCATAACTCTGATTCCCAGTTATCTCAGGGAAACAGAATATACAATATCATTGGAATGCTTAAAGACCTTTCAAACACCAGAGTCCCCAAGCCTCTGGAGCATTCTTCCTTCCTTCCTCTGTTCTATCCATATTTGCACTATAAAATGACTAAGTAGTTGACAAATATCTTTCAACATGAAAAGTACATATGCTTGGGGTCCCTGGGTGGTTCAGTTGGTTAAGGGTCGGGCTCTTGATTTTAGCTCAGGTCTTGATCTCATGGTTGTGAGATGGGAGCCCTGCATCAACCTTAGCCTGGGCATGGAGCCTGCTTAAGATTCTCTCTCTTCTTTCTTCTCCTCTGCCTCTCCCCACCAACTCTCCAAAAATAAAAACAAAAAATAAAATAACAATACATATGCTCTAACAATTCTACCCCCAAGAAGTTATCTAAATATATCAGCACATCTCAGAATAATATGTAGGTAAAATTTTTCATTGTACTGTTTTTAAAATTGCCTGAGGTTGAAAATTGAAAATATTTTAAGTGCTTATTTTTATTTTTTAAGGATTTATTTAAATAGCGAATCCTCCACTGTGATCCTCCTCAGCACAGGGTATCACTGAGAACAAGATACAGAAAAGGAAAAGTCGCAATAATCGACTTTGCTTTTCAACCTGGCTCTTCTGGAGTCTGGAGTTATGAATGTGTGAATAATGTACTGACAGGTACTGATTGATGTACCTTGTGTCTTAGCTGACATTAATTTGCTCTAAATGAGCATCAAAGGGCTCAGCAATGGCAAAGATTCTGACTTCTGTTTCTTTTGCTATAGGTTTCATGCCATTCCAGGAAGAGTGGGCAGTTTTCACTGGCTGAGAAAAACTGCCATTGGCCAAGGGGCAAGAACCTCTGCTTTTAGTTTACAGAATGGTGCAGTTTTCTGATTGTAGGGCAGAGAATAAATTTACTATTTTCCCAGCTGATTTCAGTTCCTACACCTAATTAGATGGTGTCATTTGAGGTGGACATCATCAAAACATTTTTTTTTAGGAGCGCCTAGGTTGCTCAGTTGGTTAAGCATCTGCCTTCAGCTCAGGTCTTGATCCCAGAGTCCTGGGATCAAGCCCCACATCAGGCTACTTTCTCAGTGGGGAGTTTACCCCCCTCCTTGCTCATGCTCTCTCTCTCAAATAAATATAATCTTAAAGAAAATTTTTAAAGATTTATTCATTGTGTGTGTGAGTGGGGGGAGGGGCAGAGGGAGAGAATCTTCAAGCTGACAGCTGGGTGAGCACAGAGCCCAAAATAGGTTTCCATCTCACCACCCAAGAGATCATTAACTGATCCAAAACTGACTCAGATGCTTAGCTGACTGAGTCATCCAGGCACTACTCACATGCTCATTTTTTTTTTTTTTTAAGATTTTATTTATTTATTTGACAGAGAGAGAGAGAGAGAGATCACAAGTATGCAGAGAGGCAGGCAGAGAGAGATGGGGAAGCAGGCTCCCCACCCAGCAGAGAGCCCGATGCCGGGCTCGATCCCAGGACCCTGAGATCATGACCTGAGCCAAAGGCAGAAGCTCAACCCACTGAGCCACCCAGGCACCTTTAAATGCTCATTTTTAAAGGAACAGTTTTAAAAAGGACGATACTGAAGAGTAGCAGAATTTGTTGCCACCAAAATATGAGTTCAGGACATGCCACCCCAAAACACGCCGCTTTGTTATATTCGTTTTAAGCGGCAAGCACTTGAAAAACAGCAAATGGAAAGAAAGGCTTTCTCTGAACTCCCCTTATCTGCCTAAAGACACATCGTCCAGAAGGAACCCAATTATGATAAATCCCCTCCTGAGCAATTTCATCAACTGGGGAAGATTGATTCTTATCACAAAAGAAGACACAGACTAACATACCTCCCAGCTATTCTTCTAAGGGGCCATTCATCTTTCTTTCTTTTTTTTTTTTTTTAATTTTTATTTATTTATTTGACAGAGAGAAATCACAAGTATATGGAGAGGCAGGCAGAGAGAGAGAGAGAGAGAGGGAAGCAGGCTCCCTGCTGAGCAGAGAGCCCGATGCGGGACTCGATCCCAGGACCCTGAGATCATGACCTGAGCCGAAGGCAGAGGCTTAACCCACTGAGCCACCCAGGCGCCCCCATTCATCTTTCTTAAGAATCATTTACTATCTCCTAAGAGGCTTACACCCCCCTCCTCTTTCCTTATTAAGATGGTATTTGATCCTAAATTCCAAGCCACCTCAGGAAGATACTATTTTTCCCTGAGCATCTCTCATGTATACATGCAGTATATGTGTTAAAAAAAAAAAAAAACACTTCTGTTTTTCTCTTATTAATCTTTTATTACAGGGGTCTCACTTAAGAACTCAGAAGGGTAGAGAAAAAATTATTTTTCCTCCCCTACAATGAAGTCATACCACTGAATACTTTCATTCATAGAGAATGGATGAGAAGGCCCTCCTAGTTCTTTTTCTTTTTCTTTTTTTTTTTAAGATTGATTTATTTATTCGTCAGAGAAAGAGTACAAGCAGAGGGTGTGGCAGGCAGTGGGAGAAGTGGCTGATCCTGATGCAGGACTTGATCCCAAGACCCTGGGATCATGACTTGAGCTGAAGGCAGATGCTTAACCAACTGAGCCACCCAGGCGTCCCCCTCTAGGATCTAATATAAAGAATCTCTATGATGTGGTGTTGAAAGAAAAGCAAGGTGCACACCATATATACTGTGTACTAGTATTTGATTAAAAAAGAGTAGAAAATGCCTATGAATATTTGCTTGTAAATGCCTGTGAGAGTTCCTGCAAGATACAAAAGAACTGGATAACATAGTTGTTTCTGGGATAGAAACAGGAATGCCTGTGGGGCAGAAGTACAAGGGAGACCACTGACTGACATTCTTTTGTACCTTTTGAGTTTTGAATCACGTGACAATATATATTAAAGAAAACCACTTAAAGTTTTAAAAATTTCGGTCAAGAATATAGATAACATATAATGGACAAATGAAAGAAACTGTAAAATACTCCTATGTGTATAAATTCAGTCAAGAAAATGCCTGAAAATATGGATAATCAAGTAGAATTGACATTAAAACCAATCCCTAGTTTCCACACCCAATGGCCGCTGTTGAGCACAGCATTAAGATTCTGTCAGCATTCTTTTCCTTCATGATATCAAGGGCAACCTAAACTATGTAAACTCTGAAGACTGTATTTTCCTAATGTGATTAAAAGTAGCAGTCTTCAATTGAAAGATATCTGCATTTTTTCTTTTTTGGTGAAGAGACATATATTGTGTATTGACCGCACAAACCACATACACTCAACACAATTCAGGAAATTAAGGCAATTTTTGGTTATGACACTAGTTATGAAAACTTAACATTTAGACAGTTGTCCTACTGACCATTCAGAAAAGCTGATTTTTACTGTCTTTACCTCTGCTTGCTTACCAAAAATCTTAAATTATGAAAATGAGGAGACTGAAGGCATTCTAAGATTTCAGACATCTTAAAATTATTAGGTAAATTTTAAAACTATAAGATATTCAGAAAAGCAAATATCACCATTCTTATGTTGAAATTGCCAGTATAATGTAATGGGTTTTTTGTCTTCTTTTCAGTTGGGGACTTTGTCTATATTTTACTATACAGTAAGCACTCGAAGAGCTCATAGAGACTTCAGTAAAAGCAAAACCATGTGTTTCCATTAATTAAAATGCGACATGGATACCAGGGGAATTACTCCTCCTGCCCCAAACAGAGAGGCCACCATCTGCCGAGGGTCCAGGGCCCACTGCCGAGGGAAGCCGCCTCTCTCGGGCCCTCTCTCCTCCACCTCTCCCTGCCCCATCCAGATTTGCACTCTGTCACTTCACAATGATAACCTGGAATCGTGAGTGGGGTTAGTTCTATGGCCAAATCTCACATAATCTGCTTCTCATCCTGTGCTTCTCAACAAAGTAACCCCAGTGACTGAGGAGGGTAAATCTGTGCTGCCTTTCCTACTCTATCTTTAATCTTCTCACTAAAGACTTTGTAGCCATAAATATGAAAAGGAACACTTTTTATGTCCTTATAGGGGACAGTCTCTGTGTGTTACAGAATGGCCACTATTTCCAAATAAGACAGTTCTTTTGGTTTAATGTTTTAAGACTCCATTTGAATTTTTCATTGTATATGTCCATTTTTTAGAATAATAAATACCACCTCCAGTCCTCCACCTTCCCCCCCAACCCAAGTTTATAATGATTAAACTCTGTATAACCCAGAAACACGGTAACATTTGCAACATATGCCTTAGTAACATAGTCTTCCTCCAATGTCTTCTAAGGTCTCATTCTTATCTATATACTAACCATGGCCCCTCTTCCAGATAAACTCCCATCATTCTACCCAGCAAGGCTCCTAAGACTTTAAGACACACAATTCTGCTGTGAACGAGCCAGAAACCATTCTCTTGTCCCTTGGCAACGTACATCTCTCAAAAACTTCCCCACAGAGACTTGAACTGTTTTTGACTGCAGGAGAGTCATCCCCACACCCCTTCTGGCTTGTCTAAATTTCTATTCCATCCCCAAGGAGTTTTTGTTGTAACATAACTGCCTCTTTCTCAGTGTTGTTCTCATTCCTAAAATCCCACAGGGAAAATCACCTTCTTTCTGCCTTTGTACATGATGTCCCAGTCTAGCTCTTATCCTTCTCTGTAGAGATACTACTCTTACCATCACTATGTAACATATATGGAAATATCGCCACATTCTTCGTGTCTCACCTCTTTATTTTCCCCTCATAAGACCAAATTCACTATCCTCAGATCTTCCTGAAGCTGTATGAGCCCAGGAAATCCTTGTACGCCTCTCACGGATTCACGGATTCCATCAGAAATCCTTGCACTATAATAGACTGGCAAGGAGAGAGCTGTGGACTTCAGTAAGGACTTCCTAGTTTCACCAGGATTCCTTGTAGCCTGGTTTTCACAGTTTTTCACTGTTTTTCTGTCAAAGCCTTATCACTTTAAAGGAAATCCATTTGGTGAGCTATCTGTCCTGCTCCTCATGCAAGTCTTTGGGCTGTGCTATTTGTTATGTGGCTGATCTAGAACCCCGAGGAATTAGGGTAGGCTGACGGACAAACAAGAAGCTGGCATATAAGTTGGGTTGGGACTACTTTGAGGAGAGTGAAGCAAGATTAAAGCTGAATCATGAAAGTTCAGGGTCTTTTATTTAAAATTCTGTCTTTAGGAGCACATGGGTGTCTCAGTCCGTTAAACATCTGCTTTCGACTCAGGTCATGATCTCGGGGTCCTGGGATCAAGCCCCATGTCAGGCTCCCTGCTCAGTGGGGAGCCTGCTTCTCTCTCTCCCTCTGCCCCTACACCCTACTCTCTATCGCGCGCGCGCTTGAGGAAATAAAATCTTTTTAAAAACATTCTGTCTTTATTTAAAATTTTGATATTTTGTTGTGAATTTTTACACATTCATTTTAAGTTTTTAAAATAGTGCATTATAATATTGTCTTGATCACTGAGTTTTTTGACACTCCTTTAAATTTTTTGCCTGAGGTGAAGGCCTAACTCTCCTTACCCTAGTCTGGTCCCTTCTGGTCAGTCTGTCTCAGGGACAATGCCGGCCTCATGAGCCTGGGGTGGCAGTCACAACAGGCCCTGTGTGGGCAGTCACACAGGACCCCAAGCTTGATTTCATGCTCCACTGACTTGAAATTCTTAGTAATTTTTTCACAAAAGGCACTGGATTTTCACTTTGTTTGGGCCCCAACAATGATGTGGCCAGTCCCGACCAGTAAGGTAAATTTGAAATCAAATGGAGAAGAAAGCTCTGTGATTTCTGCAAGTTGCAGCTTTCATTCTACAGCTTTCCTGGTTCTATTTGTCATTCATTCTGTTTAAACCACCAACAGCTGGGCTCTGTCCTCACAGTGCTTCCTGGTGTTTCTCCTATCAGGAGCAATGTTTGCCTTTTCAGCTACTTCGTGGGGAGAAAATGCACTATGCTTCTCTCTGGAACTTTGTCTGGGAGACTCGCTTGGTTCTGTGATTCATCAGAAATAAGAAAAACAAACACTGTAAATGGAGAACTTGAAAAACAGGTGGGCACCATCTCCCCCCCTCCAAGAGAATGGATTTAAGAGGAAATTTGTTTATGGGATGAGGTTTTAAAAGGCGACCTGGAGAATTTAGCAAAGACGTAAATAAACAACTCGTTCTTGGACTGCATTAGGCTTCAGAATAAATGTATTAACCAGCTTCAGTCAAAGTCCGTCTCAAATCTGACCTTGACCAGACCCAGTGGCTAGTGCTGTCGCCATCCCTCCCCCCCAAATGCCAGGCAGTTTTCTGTATGGCGAGGCTATTCCGCTTCCCTCCCACGAAGTAAAGGTAAGCAGAAGCCTATCATGTTTCCTCTGAGGGCTGCCTCCTTGACAGCCTCCCTAGAAAGCCTGCAGGCAGTCAGGAGACACCGGCCTTGTTTTTACACAGGATAGTCTTCCGTAGCTAGATACAGACACACATCCATTACCCACCAGGGCACTGAAGTGCTGTGTTGGCTACAAACAGCCCCGGGGTCTGTGGTCAATTTCCATTATGTGCAGAAACAAGCTGATGTATTTAACCCAGGCCACCAAGGAATGTGCTGGACCCAGCAGGCAACCTCAGACTGGCGGAAGGAAAAGGGATGTGTTCCATGGCCCTCCTAGTGGGTTGCCAGCATCCCTACTGGGGGACCGAGTTTGGATTTTTCCTGCCCTCACATCTTCCTCTTCCTGTGCCCCCCATCCTGCTCCCAGCCTCTTTTATGAGAATTTATGAAGCATTTCCACAGTTTGCTTCAAGTTATTATTTCACATATTTAAGTAACTTACTACATAGACCACACAGAAAACATACAGCCCATTGCGGGGTGATTAAGAATTACTAAAAGGTGGTTGAGTACAGCCATTCATAGTACTTGGACAAAATTTCAATAATTTTTTAAAAATCTTACCTTCTCCATATTTGGGAGACTAATTTGATTGCATTCAAAGCTCATTCTTAATTTTCTGAAAAGAGCTACTAAATCACATATAAGTTACTACGTACCAGGGCAGGCAACATTCATTTTATAATAAGAGATGTAAAATATTCTTTTGTTGGGATTGAGAGGAGAGGAATTAAGATAAATGACATTCTTCCTTGGGGGAAATTACTATACTAGATGCTATGTTTTACATGTTATGTCAATTCTACAAAAATCCTACACAATGGGCATTATGATTCTTGTATTATAGATGAGAAAACTGAGTCTCAGATAATTAATGTGCACAGGCAGGAAGTGGTAGAGCAGATTTCACACACAGTTCTGTTCAGTTTGTAAAAATTCTCTTGTGTTATGCTCCTCTCTTTTGTTTTTTACTCTCCTCGACCTTAGATCATTATGGGGGAAAAAGTATGGGCCCTTTATAGTTCCACCCTTTTATTCTATAACAAGAGGCCTGAAATGTTTGCAGGGAGTTGCCTTGTCTTCATTTGAAACCTTTAAGTTAGATCAAGTTGTCAAGGGAATCCATCCGGTAGTATGGCATTTCAAGTGAAGTGGTCCTTCTTCAGAAGTATGTATGGTAATAGTTGTCGGTCTTCACTGAGTGTTTACCATATGCCAGGAACTGTTCTGGACTCTTTAAATTATTGTCCCATTTAATGCTCACATGGGCACTGGGAGGTAACACTAGTACTATTAGTCTCCCTAATAGACATGTAATGAGGAAACAGATTGAGAGGTGAAAAGTTGACTTGAGCCAAGCTAAAGTGGACCAGCCCGCTTCAGCGGCTGAACTCAGAATCAATGTCTGTCTATTCCAGAGGGTAGGATTTAGGGATACCTGGTGTCTTCAAACCCAAGGCAATCAACATCAAAATTCAGTGAAACCACTGCCACTTAAAAAAAACCTGGATGACCAAATGAAGAGGGAGTATTTTTGCTTCAGCTAAACATGGGGACTAATGACAAAAAATATTGATTTTTTAATAAATGGGCAGGAGGTATCTACGTATCTACCTGCAAAGTGACTATGCCACTGTAGTCCAGAAACAGTCTGAAAGGTATTTGAAAGCTCGTGGTTTCAGGGCGCAGATGAAACACTGTTGTAATTTACACTATGATGAATTTTTTGTTCCATAAAACTTGTATCTCTGATTGCTTCTGGGACTCTAACCTAAAGCAACAGAAATACTGGGGGCACAATCTCTTCATCATAACACCGTGTATTGAGTCCTACTAGCATTATATAAATGCGGCTATTCAACATTCAAAGTTAGTTTTTTTAGAGAGCACACATTTCATGCCCAATCACTGCTGAATTTTCATCTGCCCAGCCCATAAAAGATAAGAGTTGGGGGTGTGAGCTGAGAAATCAGACTGTGGGTCCTTGTTCTGCAATTGACTGAGCTATACAGCACTCCTTCCTACAACGATGACTTGGGGATAGTAAATACTCATGTTTGTCATGAATGTTAAACTACATTTGTTAAATGCTTAGTACAGTGAGCACAGTGTCAGAGAAAGTAAGCATCCAATCACTGTTGGCTACTATTATTCTTATGCTAATGTTATTCAGGCAGTTATTTAATTTGCAAATAATAGGTAGTATTGTTCCTCAGCTCTTTACTGCTTGTCAGCAGTGGATGAAACAGGATTACAGTTTGCTGAATGTTTTGATCTAGTTAACAATGGGTGGTGGCTGATCTTGTTTAATGGAAATGCCAGAACTGAGGGGGGCATTGTTTAATGTACAGTACAGACAACTACCTCTATGACTTCGGAAAATTAAAATTAAAAACCAAATGGTCACAACCAACACTTCAAACTGTTCAACTGGCTTAAAAGGGAACTTTGTACTGAAAAGCTGGTGAAATGTTGCAGGTCAGATGGTGGGGTTCCCCAGCTGTTTCGTAGATGTAAGTGCTTTACTCTGCTTCAAGAAAGCAAAGACTTTGCCTTGCTTGCTTGTTTGTTTTAGCCTCCTTTGGGTGTGGCTAAGACAGAGCTACCATGCTGAAGTCAAAGAGGGTTAAATTAAAGTGACCCAAACAACAGCAACAACAAAAAGACTAGATTTTTGGGACAGGAGATGTTAACGATAAGAGTGGCATTCTCCAGGTTTTCTGGATTGAGTAGCGAAATAAACATGAAGCAGGAAGTCAGGTACCTGGAACTCCAGCATGGTCTTCCCCATGTTTGACTCCAACATGTAGTGGTAGGCTCCAATACTGGTGCTGGGGTCATCTGCATCATCCAAAGTGCCCTTGGGAAGAAACCAGAAAAGGAAAATATTAGGATTTTTCACTCTTCTTCTTTTGTGGTCATGAGCTGATGCTGTGGCCCTACAGTGAAACTTCTATTATATTGAGCCTTCAGGGGTGCATCCTACAACTAGGTCTCCAGCTGATTTGGGATAAAGTTCTTAATCTCACCATGACTCAGAGTAAAGAAGATTTTTATAACCAATCTGAACATTCATTCAAATGTTAACTGATTATATATTTGCTAAAAGAATAATTTTCCCAAAGTAGAAATTCCTGTATCTTTGCACAAAGTTTTTGTTGTTGATGGTGGTAATGTTAGAGTGGTTGCCCTCTGGAAGGCTGCCTTCGTCAGTGTGAAATCTTGAAATGCTGACCTTGTTCTGATTTGATGGTAACCAGGCGAGATTATATAACTGACTGGGAAAGAATTCTCTGATTGTTTGGACCATTCATATTTTATTGCCATGATTCTTAATGGGAGCTTTTTATAATACGCTGGTGTTTGACCTAGAGACACGGATCTTGGTATATATTTTTTTCACATCTGGACTCCTTAATCTTTAGGAAACAAAGTGGGTGGGGGTAACGAGTAGAAATGAAATCGCCCTTCAGTTTGGTTAGGGGTAGTGGCAGGAAAAAAAGCTAACGCAAGTGCTGGAGTGGCAGTGAGGTCTATCCTGCAGGATCCCAGGGCCTCGGATTTCTGGGAAGGTGGGCTATGCCTTTGTGAGGCTGAACAAACAACTGCCAGCATCAGATAGCAGCAAATTTACAGCTTCTGGATGCAATAACATTAACATGCTGCTGTTGAAATATTTATGTTGGCTTTTTAAATATCCCAGAGGAAATCCATCCAGAAGCCTGCAAACTTTATATATTCTCTTCCTTAGAAATTTCCATGAAAAAATGATAAATTACATTTACACTGAGGGCCCCTCCATGCTCCTGAGTAAATTCCACACATATGAATCAGGCATCATTTTCCTAACTTCTCTTCCTCAAAGGCCCTTGAAATTTACAAGTCAAGGAAATAAAAGCTTCCTTTCATCCTGACAGCAGATCCAGAACAGATCTCCCTGATGTCTCCTTGCCAGGTCAACCACTCTCTGTCCCCTGCCCATTCTCTTATCTGTTCTGTGAGTGACAAGAGCTTTTATGAGGGAAAAAGAAACAGAAGGGTCACTGCTAGAGTGATAATGTGTCCTTCATTTTCAGCAGCTTCTCCAAAATGATAGAACCTTTATAATGAGATTAAGGTGATCAGAGAATGTGCATCTTAGATGGGGTTTGTCCATGCTAAAGGCAAAGCCAGGAGGTGGCAAAGCCAGGAGGTGGCTAATTTCCTCAGTAATGCCAAGTTTCTGCCTTTGGTGGACACACAAGGAGACACCTGCCATAGTGGGAAGCCAAGGCTTCCTCCATTGTTTGTAACTGGTAGGTATCAAGTATCAGAAGTTCTAAATAATTCATGGTGCGAATCATCTACTCCTGGATTGCTGAGTATATATTCTATCTAAATTTCCAAGACAAGAGATTTTGCTCTTAAAGCATTTTGCATTAATTATGGCCATTAACAGAAATTTTCTCTGAAAAAAAAAATTTCAGTTCTCTGAAAGAATTAATAGTAAGCATAATAATTTAAGAGCTAAAAAATTGGACATATGCTTTTTCCATTTCTAAGCAGTCAGCCTTTCCTTAAAAATACAGGTTGCAGGATCCCCACAGTGACTGGGGAATTGGCACTTTTAATAAGCACTTAGGATAATTTTTATGATTAGTCAAGTTTGGGGAAAAAATAAGCTAGTTTATCTCTAGATTAAAGCAGTATTCAATTGCATGCATTCCCGGGCCCTAAAAAAATCAATACTTTTCAAACAGCAAACATTCAAATAAATAAATCAGGATGGATCAAACTATCTACTTTGATTTAAAATTTGATTAATGGTCATCCAGGGCAGCTAAAAAATATTTCTGAGATGTGGCATAGGGAACCAGCTCCAATTTCTTGATTTTCAATCCAAGTGTTCATTTTGTTGAAGATCAATGATTTCATGGGTCAAAATGAAGCCTGCACAATTCTTTCACTCTCTCTCTCTCTCTCTCTTTTTTTTTAAAGTAAACTCTCTGCCCAGTGTGAGGCTGAAACTCATGACCAAGCCAGCCAGTCTTCCTAAACTTGCTCAGTTCTCAATGAATTTGCTCACTTTAGTATTTCCCTAGATTCAAGGGCCTTGATGTCTCAGTGCATCCAGCTCTCTACCCTGCTGGGTACTCACACTGGTGGAGGCGACTGCTTCCTGCACACTTTCCACAATGAATTCCTTAGTGATCCTTCGAGAGGGCAGCTCATTGAAGAGGGAGTTGATTAAGGCCACTTTCGCTGCATCCCGTCTGGCCTCAGCTCTACTTAAGCAGCACTTGAGAAGGGAAGGAGAAAGGAAATTATTACAGGATTTGGCATCTTACCATTTTTGTCACTGCCTTCGTGGATTTCTGGACATTTTCATTTGTACATTACTCTGCTCCTATTCTTTCTTACCCATTGCTAATCCCCTGAAGATCATGCAGATCTTCTTTCTGCCCTAGAGCCCATGCAAATGTCTTGGTTGGTCTTCAAATGATTTTTGCCTTATTTTGCAGTCTTTGAATGTCTATTCTGCATCAGAGACTTTTCATACTATTAATAAATAGTAATAAAAGTAATAATAGCTACCATGGTATAATTAGGGATTACATTCACTTTCAGGACCTTCCTCGAATTCTTGTTTCAGAGGGAAAAAATGTAAGGAAAGAAGGAAAATGGTATATTTTTAATGCAATAATTAATAACACAGGTTCTGGAGTCAGACTGCTTAGATTCAGATCCCAGCTATGGTACTTAATTAGCTGAATGACTGTAGACAAGTTAGCATTCTGTGTCTCAATTTCCTCCTCTGTAAATGGGAATAATAGCAATGCTTATGTCATCGAGCTGAGGATTGAAACAATTACTAAATATACATGAAGCAATGAGAATACCTGGTGTATGGTAATATTCTATGGGACTATCCCAGTCTTTTATGTACTCACATGTCCAGGTGAGGACAAGGGAACTGCTGTCAAAATCTATTGTTTTGGTTTTTCCAGCATTTATCCTCCCACTTTCCTTCTATTAATAGATCCTTGATTTTCTTGAGGACTACCATGTCCACCTTGCTCTCAGGCCACAGTTTGGGTGGGACATGCTCCATTAGGCTTTTCTGAAGTTAGGAACCATAGAAAGACTATGATTAGCAACTCATTAAAAAATTCTCCTAAAAGTAATATTGCTCTCTATTCTCTATAACCTGGCTTTCCTGTGGCTCATTTGGGCCTGCTCAATGTATCCTGATTCTTTTCTATTCTCTCTGTCTCTTTGGTTACCAACCACAGCTCCCATTCAAATTCTTGTTTGGTGTGGACCCTGGGGGTCCATATAAAGGGATGAAGCCCTATGAGAAGTGCACTGGAGCCCACTCTTACTGGAGGGTGGGTTGCCATTTCTCCTATAGGTTCCCGGGAACCATCAAAGGTACTAGACCTTACTTTAAAACTCCTGGTGGGAAACAAGCCCTAGGAAGAGAAGCTCAGGCTCAGGTCCTGGTGAATAGGGTGGACCAGTACCCCTGGCTCTGCTACTTAGTGATTGTGAGACCCAGGCCTCTGCAACTTTGGGACTTATTTCCTCACTGGACAAATGGGAAGGCCAGTCTCTCTGATCTCTAGGACTCTACCACCTAAAATGCATAATTCTCAGAATCAGTAGTGTTTGGTGACTAATGTGAAAGAACAGGACAAGTACCAAAGATTCCATTTTATTTTCCCATTTTGCAGCCTCAAGGACTCAGTAAATCCCCTGGGAAAAAGCTAAACCCCTTCAGTTTGCTTTCCACACATTCCCGCCTCTACCTCATCTGTCCCACACTGACCATGCCTGCACTGACCCAAGAATGCTCCAAACTCATGTTCTTGTATCCTCTAGAGGCTGACCTCTCCTCTCCATGAACACTGTAGGGGTCCCCTGAGGTCAGGCCCCAGGTCCCTCTGATTTGACCTCCCTCTTTGGACAGTTGTGACTGCTACTGTAATGATCCCAAAAATGACTACAGAGTGCTTCCTTCTGTCCCTCTCCCAACCTTCAGGCCTGGGAAGGGTCACATATATTTCTTGAGAGTCCTCTGGAGTGCCTGCTCTCAGGGTCAGCATTTGGAAGTGCTCACACATGGTTAGTATTCAGATGAAGTAATGACAAGACTTCTGAAATAAGAACATGAAACCAAGGAGGATGGGGGGAAAAGAAAACAAACCACGTGCTGGTAGTCCAACAAAGTAGCAATGTACACAGTTATTTTTGTTTATAACACAAAGAGAATTCCAATACTTCCTTTTAAATAAAGAATGGTGCAAAAGTTCTAAAATGTATGTGAAAGTGGTTTGGGGATTTCCTCCTTAGAGTTGAATGACAAGTAAGAAGGCTTTGGGGTAGCTTCAGGCAGCAAAAGCCATCGAAGCTTTAGACCTTTCCTATGGTTTAGGACACTTCTATTAAACTAGGGAGGTCTGGACAGATAGGTCGATTTTGACTTATGGACTTGGCCAGGAATTTATAGGACATTGAGTTCTTCATTACAGGCTTGCAAAGAAGCTCAGATGCCACGTCTTCTAGAAAGTTTTCCATGACCATTCCCAAGACCAGGGTGGGAGGATCACCGTCCATGAGAGGCATTCACCACACTGCCATGAAATTGTCTGCAAGTGCTCTGCCCCACAACCCTTGGCTGTGAGCGATCTAAAGGCGGAGTCTGTCACTAAATCATCTTTGTGTCTCTGTACTTGAAATAGACAGTTTGTTGAATGAATAACTGATCGAGGCCTAGAAAAGTCAAACACAATTCATTAAGGCACCTCACAAAATGTTCAAGAAATCCTCATATAAAGAAGATAATTAAATATATATACTCATTATTTTTAAAAAAAAATCCCATCTCAATAAACCCTATGAGGGATGTAATATAAAAATATATAAATAGGGACGCCTGGGTGGCTCAGTGGGTTAAAGCCTCTGCCTTCCGCTCAGGTCATGATCCCAGGTCCTGGGATCGAGCCCTGCATCAGGCTCTCTGCTCAGCAGGGAGCCTGCTCCCTCCTCTCTCTCTCTCTGCCTCTACTTGTGATCTCTGTCAAATAAATAAATAAATAATTTTTTTAAAAAGATTAAAAAATATATATAAATATTTGAATTTCAGGGGGTAATTGGTTAAGTTCAGACACTCTAAAATTACCATTTTTCCCGAGTATAGGATATGTTTATTACTCTTTGGAAAATCAGTTTCCTATCAAATAGCAAGCAAAGTCTTTGCAAATATTACCTGACATCTGTAGGAGTAGCCCATTTTAATAGGAATCTGCTTTACAAAATCTATAATAGAGCCATTGGGGTTTTAGAGTTTAGAGAACTAGATTCAGATCTGGGTAATCCTAAGAAACTTTATATAACTTTCTATCTAAATAATAGCAATTTAAGCCATCTTTCATAGAGAGAGACCTAGTAAACACTACTTAGATAAAAGAAGCTATCTATTTTAAGAAAGGCCAGCTAAATAGTAGATCAAAGGCACCACATACATTTACAACCAAATGGCACTGCTTCTGAGATCAAAGTACTGCTGGGCTGAGAGAACAGAAGAGCCTTTTCCCAGAAAGCATGAAAAAGGACTACGGAGACTTAACCAATATCAAGATTTTAAAGCAGACACATGTCTTTACTTATTGTTTCAATGTACAGAATCTTTGGTTAAAATGGGGGGAGAAAGTGTACCAATTAATAAGTACATAAAATAAAATAAATTCTGAACGATCAAAAGGTTTTTCTTGCTATTGTTCTTTGCATTTCTGAAAGACAAGTACTTCAAAATGTCTATAATGTTAACCAGTCGCTTTATTCTAAAATTTGGAGCTACAAATCCAAGCCAGTAAAGGCTGCATATTTTTCTTTAGGGATCTTTCAATGAGATCTCTCCAAGCATAAGGGCCTGCACTTGGGCAAGAAATTTAGCCAAGAGCAATCTGCTTGGCAAATCTAAATCAGAGTGTGGATTCCACTGTAAGAATAGGCACCGTTAGAATTACCATCAGTAGGAAATCCTGCAAGAAAATAAAATATGGTAAGTGACAGGACATCTTATTGATGTGTCCAAACCGGTCATCAAAGACATACTTGGGGAGTGAATGAAGTATGATGTTATTTCAAAACAACTTCCTGCTAGAATTAGACTTCCCAGATTGTATGGTTTATTCTTGCTGTTTTTCAGCCAGACCCCAATCATAAATACAGATTTGTAAACCATGCCTTATCCGCTCACCATTCTTACTTGTTAATATAGAGAGACAACTTCTGTCCTTTGCACTTTGTTAGAGTGCAGAGCTGCAATATTTAATATCTGAGATTTTACTAAAGTCAGCTGTGTATTTCTTAGGCATGTGGAGCCACATGCTTTTCAAGTGGCTAGTAGACCCCACTCAGACATTTATCCTGATGCTCAGATGCCTTTCATTTGCTGCTACATTATAAACCACTATGATCATTTCAAAGCCTCCTGGCTCTCATCTAAAATTAAGGCAAAAAAAAAAAAAAAAAAAAAGAAAGAAAAAAGAAAAAGAAAAGAGTGCCTCGTTGCTGAGGAAAACTATTTGAGGGGTAACCAGCCCTGAGACAGCTCCCTGTGATCTCTGCTCCTGGCATTCACACCCTTATGCAGTCCCCTCCTACACTATACTGTGGTTGGTCTATGTAACCAATAGAATATGACAGAAGTTATGGTATGTCACTTTCAATATTAGGTTATAAAAGACACTGTGACCACCTGCCTTGGTAACACTTGCTTTCTCTCTTAGATGGCTTGCTCTGGGAAGACTCTGTTGCCATGTTGTAAGCAGCCCTACAGAAAGACACACGTGGTAGGCAACTAATGCCTTCTGCCAACAGACATCTGAATGAGATTGAAGCTGAACCTCCGGAACCAATCAAGACTTCAGATGACTTCAGCTTCAACCAACAGCTTGACTACAACGTCCAGGAGACCCTGTGCCAGAACTACCCAACTAAGCTGTTTCCAGATTCCTGATGCCCAGAAACAATAGGAGACAATGAATATTAAGATTTGAGGCAATTTGTGGGGAGCCTGGGTGGCTCAGTGGGTTAAGCCGCTGCCTTCGGCTCAGGTCATGATCTCAGGGTCCTGGGATCAAGTCCTGCATTGGGCTCTCTGCTCAGCGGGGAGCCTGCTTCCTCCTCTCTCTCTCTGCCTGCCTCTCTGCCTACTTGTAATCTCTCTCTGTCAAATAAATAAATACAATCTTAAAAAAAAAAAAAAAAGATTTGAGGCAATTTGTTACCCAGCCAAAGATCACTAATATAAAGGCATTTCTCTTCATTGTTATCCTTAATTTGCAGATGAGAAAACAAGTCATATCCCAAAGTCATACAACTTAAGAAGTGATGAAAAAGAGGCACGTGGGTGGCTCTGTCAGTTAAGCCTCTGATTCTTGATTTCAGATCAGGTCATGATCTCAGGGTTGTGAGACTGAGCCCCAAGTTGGCCTCGATGCTGAGCGTGGAGCCTGCTTAAGATTCTCTCTCTCTCTCTCTTTCTTGCACAGCAAGCCCCCCACCCCACCTGCCGCCCCACTGCAAAAAAAGGTGATTAAAAAAAAAAAAAGATCCATCTCCAGGTCTCTCCAGGTCTGCCTGACTTGAGAGTCCAAATTTTTAACTACTACACTATTCTGCTTATCACAGAAATGATCACCCACCTTGAAATAGAATATATAATTTGACTAAAATCTCACAACACTCTACAAATCAATATAGTCTTTTAGCCAAACCTTCTACTTTGATATTCTGTGGGTCATTTTGACAAAAGACTTCAAGCTTATCGCCACCCATTGCATAACAAACTCAACTTCATTCAGAACAAAAGGCCAAAAGTGGAAGCAGCACACTGTGGCAAGCAAAAGTGCTCAATGAGGAGGGCAATGTGCTGACAATTATTTTAGTATCTGCTTTCCTTCTACTGTCTTTTCAATGCTTTCCTCTACCTGTACTACAGGGAGAAGGAAAATGGAGAGAGGCTTCAGCTTGCTTAGATGAGAAGATCAAATGTCCTATAGGAAGTTTCTCATGCTGGTTCAAAGTGACCCCCCCTTTTAAAAAATTCAATTAATATATAATGTATTATTGGTTTCAGAGGTACAGGTCTATGATTCATCAGTCTTATATACACCCAGTGCTCATTACATCACAGGCCCTCCTTAATGTCCATTATGCAGTTACCCCAACCCTCTCTCCCCTCCCATCCTGCAACCCTCAGTTTGTTTCCCAAGATTAAGAATCTCTTACTGTTTGTCTCCCTTTCTGGTTTTGTCTTGTTTTATTTTTTTCCTTTCTTCCCCCCTGGTTTTCTGTTTTGTTTCTTAAATTTCACATATGAGTGAGATCATATAATTATCTTTCTGTGATTGACTTATTCACTTAGCATAATAACCTCTAGTTCCAACCACATCATTGCAAATGGTAAGCTTTCATTTTTGATGGCTGCATAATATAGATATATGCACCACGTTTTCTTTATACATTTACCTGTCAATGGATATCTGGGCTCTTCCTATAGTTGGGTTATTGTGGACATTGCTGCTATAAACACTGGTGGGCAGGTGCCCCTTTAGATCACTACATTTTTATCTTCATTGTAAATACCAAGCAGTGTAACTGCTGCATCCTAGGGTAGCTCTGTTTTCAACTTTTTGAGGAACTTCCATACTTTTTTCCAGAGTGGCTGCACCAGCTTGCATTCCCACCAACGGTGTAGGAGGGTTCTCCTGAAAGTGACCCCTTGATTAAGAATGGGGCCAAGAGAATTTGGAATTCTGCCACATAAGATTGCTCAATAATTTTAAGAAGTGTTGGTTAATTCTTCAAGAGAAAAAATCATTTTAAATTATACTTTTCCAGCTCTATTGGATAAGAAATTATCCCAAGATCAACTCATTCTTGCCTTATATTTTATTTTGCACATTAGACCACCAATAGGATGCTAGAAGCCCACAGAGTACACTATGAAGACCAATGATAAACCTAGGCCAGGAATCTGAACCAAGAGTTCAAAAACTCTAGTGTTGATAGTAAGATCACCTGGGGGAAACTGTTAAACATGAAGATTCCCAGGTTCCAATCTGACCTACTTAATCAGTTTCTTTAGTTGGATTGTACTGGGGCGGGTGGGGTGGGGGAGGTTGTCTGCATTTTATCAAGCTTCCAGGTGATTCTGAGGCAAGTGAACCCATGACTATTTTCAGAGGAACATTGCTCTAACTTCTATCTCTTCCGTGTCCCATTTCTAAATGTCAGCAGCAGAACCAGGTTTTGTGGGGCATGAAGTTTACATAATTTGGGGGATCTTGTTTAAGAAGAACAATAAGAAATTTAAAAAACTGACATTGGATTTAGAAGAAGTCTGAGCAGAAGCTTCACTGGCTTCATGAAAAGGGTAAGTCTCTCCTTTACTACACTGTATCATTCTACACTTCTATACTCTGTTCCCCAACACAACTAGTACATCACACAAATGAATTCCATGACACCAGCTGGGTGTTCTACAATTTAACATAATTCTCAAACTAGTTACCTGGAGATAGCATCACATCCCACCTTTTAATGGTTCTGTCCTACATGACTACCCCCAGTTCAGACATGAATAGGAATTCCAGGTTGTCATCTGGGTTTCTGATCAACCAGGTAAAAATGAGTAACTCCCATGACCCCTTCCTCTGGTTCTATCAGTGGCTGGAACAATTCACAGAACTCAGGAAGATGGCTCACTTAAGAGCTTACTGGTTTATTATATAGGGATAGAACTCAGGAACAGCCCGAGGAAAAGATGCATAGAGCACAAGTGTGAGAAGAGGCCCAGAGCACCATGCCCTTCCCAGGTGCACCACCCTCCCAGAACTTCCATTTGAACACCAATCTAGAATCTCTCCGAGTTCTAACACTTAGGATTTTTATGGAGGTTTCATAACATAGACATGATTGATTAAATCTTTGGCCACCAGTGATTAAATTATTCTTTAGTCCTTCTCATTTCCAAGAAGGTCAGATGCTAGGGCTGAAACTTTCAACCTTCTAATCATGTGATTTGTTAGCTAGGCAACCAGTCACCATCATTAGGGGCTTTTCAGAAACCACCTCATTAACATAAACTTAAGTATGGTAGAAAGGGTTTTGTTATGAATAATAAAAGATACCTTTTTCATTCTTACCACTTAGGAAATTCTAAGGGTTTTAGGAGCTCTGCGCCAGGGACCAGGATAAAGACCAAATATATATTTCTTTTTATAAATAACAATATCACAATGGTAAGTCCACCTTTGCTAACATCAAAATGTTTATTTCTCACTAGTGAAATTGCCTCTACCCAAGAATCAAGGAAAGCAGTGTTCAAGTTGAAAAAAAAAAGTTCTTTATGACAGTTCTGAAATTAGGCCCTTAGGAAGTATATAAGCCTGCTGACTTAAGTAAGTGAGGTCTCAATTTTCCTTTTCTGCTGAGCAGTTTTTATTTCTACCATGATAATTTTCCAAAGTGTGACACTATACAACGGCAAATTAGTCAACCAAGATTAATTCATGGGCCAAGTAGATTGTCCTGAAATAAAATAGAGATTTATCAACTTTTAAGATGTACAGTTTTTTTTTTTAAGAATTTATTTATTTATTTGACAGAGAGAGAGAGAGATCACAAGTAGGCAGAGCAGCAGAGTGGGGGGAAGCAGGTTCCCTGCTGAGCAGAGAGCCCAATGTATGTCTGGATCCCAGGACCCTAAGACCGTGACCTGAACTGAAGGCAGAGGCTTAATGACTGAGCCACCCAGGTGCCCCAAGATGTACGGTTCTTAAATTAAGTGAAATAAAATTTTGGTAGTCATGTATGTGTATAAAAATATAAATGCCTACTAAGAAACTAGTTTTATTGTTAATTATTTATTAAATATTTAAAAATTATTGACAACTGTGTTACTTGTTTGTAAAAACCGTTTCTAACAAGGCTGCCATTCTCTGAACAGTTACTTTCCTGGTAGCCTTCATTTGATTAATAATTTCCCCAGGTTTAATATTAGAAAATAGGCAGGATACACATGTTGAAAGCTGTTTCTAGATGCCAAGATTTAATTGCACATGCATCTCAACTACAGTGTTTCCTACTGGAAAGCAAGTAGAAAGACATCAATTTAAGTAACTTTTCTCCATCTTAACTGACTTCTAAAGATTTTTCGTATTTTTATTTTAAAGATATCAAGGAATAAAAAGGTTTGTAGATCCAAAATGTATAAAACCAAGTTAGGTACACTTTACTCAGCCACTACCAATGATGGCCAAGGAGTTGAAAAATAGTCTGTAAGGAATGAGGTTTCTGAATGAGAACAATAATATAGTCACAAATGTGACAGATTGAATGTACATATGAACTCAAAGCTGAAGATGTTGTTCCCACTCCCCCTGGGGGGGGTGGAGAGGGGGAGGTCAAGGGCAGGTCAATGTTATTTAGGTGACATTCACTCAATAGCACATTTACCCAAGGGATCTCCTGAGCTGGGGCTTTGCAGGTGGCAAAACCAAATAAACTGACCCTGTGAGAGGTGAGAATTCTTGCCCAAATCTTTTAGGCTGTCAAGTCTGTCATTCAGGTGGCTGGGAATGTTTTGCTTTTGTGAATCAGAATTCAAGTCTCAGCAAGTGTCTTGCAGAGTTTGTGTGTACGGTCTGTCAGCTCTGGTCAGTGTCACCAACACCTCTGTTTCATCCTGACAGCAAGGCATGGGCACAAAGAGTGCCGCAAGCCAGGCCTTGCTGTTAATTGTCCCCTTTTCAGTTCCTTAAGACCTTGACTGCCCCGGTCTAAGCATGAACATTTGCATGTGTTCCAATTTATCTAATTGTGGATATATTAGCATTTCCCCCCTTCCAGATGGTGATGTGAAAAAGGGCAACTGTTGAAACTCAGTCACCCAAGTTAATATTGTGTCTCTTTCTCCCTAGGTCAGGCTGCCTGCAAATATGTTGGGAACAATTTGGAGCTCTGTGTGTGCTGGGAATGGGGGTCTTTGCTAGGTATGGGGGAGGGGAGTGGTCTGGCCGTCCAATTTTCAGAGAAAACTCACCAGTTCCTGTCAACTGAAAGAAACGTTTCATGCACATGGTAGGTCAGAATGTCATTTTTATAATATAAACCACCTGGCCTCCTCCTCGTTTACCTCTGCCACAAATGGTATTCTACACACATACCTAGAGCAAGGTCCCTGGTAACTATTACAAAACCATGTTGTGTTTTGCTCCTTGAGGTTTTTTTCTTTTCCCTTTTTTCTTTTCTTCTTTTTCTTTTTTTCAAGTTAAGGTGAAGACAAGATGAATTGATCAGGCTCAAAGTTTTGGTTTGTTTTTATAGTTGCTTTGATGTGAAAGGACTTGGCTCTGATTGCACTGAGAGGGATGGAGGGGGGATGGGGAAAGATGGGAGTCAGCTTTTCTTTCTCGCTCAGCAACTCCTGAGATAGTTAGCATCTTCCTAAAGCTCATCAACTAGGGGCTTGTAGACTTCTGTGAAGATAGTCCCAAGTCTTTATTTACCACTCAGATTCTCTTCCTAAGCATTTCTTTCACTGCACTCTCCTGTTCTGTTTGGAGGCCAAGCATCTCTATTCACTTTACTTGCTAAGAAGAGACACAGATTAAAGTTAGGGAATGGGACTGGGGAATAAATACAACGTCTCATTAAAACAATATGCTCTCCCAGTTTCATGGGCAAGTCATTAAAGTCTTGACATATGACTTTCAAATGGGAAGGGGTTATAACTAACCTTCCTATCTTTGGGTCTCATTAGTTACAAAACAGGATGCTTTCCTGTGGAGATTTCTACCAGGAAATGCCTCCTTTAGAAGTTAAGTTACAGTGCATAGTGGGTTGTGCATTTGAGTCAAGGTATACAAGTCTAGAGACAAAGAAGAGGTCATGGATGATTTTAAATAGAAATGCTTGGCATTAAAACAGCTTCAGTGCAGGGCAATAGTCTCAATTTTATGGCAGGAGCTAGATCTCTATTTGAGACATAGACTATTAAGGTTAAGCCTCATTTAATAAGCAGTGAAAAGAGCCTTACGATTAGAATTAGCCAAGTCTATGAATTAATAAAAATTTCTCTTAGTCCTTCTCTCCTGGTAAAAACTTAATTTCATAAACTGAGTTTATTGTACTTTAAATATACTTTCAATTCCCTGGAACTTGAGAAGAATCATTCAATGCATGGAAGTGTAAAACATGTGTTTTATATCTGATAATATAGGTGAAGTACACTTACTGCCTCAAGAAACTAAACACAACAAAATCAAACAGTTCTATCTTCTCTTAGACAGTACGCATCTTGGAAAAGTAATTTTTCTAGGTATCTTCATACGCAAAGGTTTTGGTTTGAAAACTAAGAGGCATAAAAATAAAGAGAACTTTTAGAGACAGAGCTTTGCCAGGAGCTTAACTGCTTTGTCCTCTCATGTCACCCAATTATGCAACAAGCTTTGGTTGAAAACGAAAACAAAAACAAAAACAAAAACCAGTAACAGTTTGCCTATGGTAATATTAAATGTCTCAGTTCCATGGGTTGCTTGGCAATACACAAAGAGCCTAAATACCTAAACCGTGTTTAACACCTATATTTATTTTCCATGAAGAAATCTTAACAACAAAAATAATAAGGTAAAAAATATATGATACCTAAATGAATTAGTGTCCTACACTTCAAATAAATCAAGTTATCACATCCGTGTTTTAGCCAGAGGACACATTTTTTTATCAATCCTAACTTATGCACACAAATAATCATATGGTCTTGTACTACACTCAAAGGAATTTTTGATTTTTATTCCAAAGAAGAATGAAATTCATTAATCCAAATAACCCTAGCAGATGACATGGAAGGTCACGTCATTGGTTGGAAAAAAAACTTGAATCACAAACCTTTTAATCAAAATATAAAATAAGATAAAATACTCAAATAAGTTCTCCTTTTGCACTTGAAAACAAAAACAGCTGCTGAAGCAGTGAGTGGCTTTCCTTCTGAGTTCATCAAGAGGGGAGCCAGACGTTGATCTGATGGCCCTTGTGTTGCTCTTATTGTAAAAAATGGAAATTACTGCAAGTTTTCATGGTCATGATATGTGGCTATGGAAGGATTAACTGCCTAGACGAGAATGGCATAAAGAAAATATGTCCAAAATGCATGAATTCCTACTGAATGCCTGTAATATTAGAGGATGGTTTCTTTTATAAAAGACACAATAAGAACTAAAGTGTTTCGATATAACTTTCTAAAAGAAAAATAATTTAATATGAATAGATCATTTTATTTATTATTTTGAAATTCAAAAATGAATCATTTTCACTTCTCTTTTTCTAATACTGTAGTAGCTTATGAAGGCATAGTTTAAACAAGATTATGACTGCTTTCTTTCCCTCTGGCTCTCTGTTTTTTGTGGGTTGTGGTGTCAAGACTATCTGAAAATTCCTTAATTAGTCTTCTTGGACACAAGCCTCCCATTTACTTCAGTGGGAGGTTTCTTTGCATAAAACCAGTGGTTTATGTCCATCAGAGCCTTTGACTGCTTTCCTTTGATTAATCAGAAAACTAAAGCTCAGTCTGAATACCATTTTTCTAAAGAATGAATTGGCATAATCTCTTACAGCTTTCATGAAACCAGAAGGATTAATCCTTCAATCCAGTCCCAAACTCCACTTCAAGTATTTTCAATTACTTGGCACCATTGGAGGTGACGTCCATGGCTCAGTAAGAAGGCTACTGCTGGCATAATGGTTTCTCCATGTCTCAGCACATGGTCTTGGCATTAATAATCCATCGTGAAATGATTTGCAATGCACAAGGGTGACATTTGATTATGTGAAAGGCATTGCAGGAATGAGCATGTAGGCTCTTACTGGCCAATTGCTGGCAAAAACATGATGAAATGTTATATGGTGAAAATAGCATTTAAGATGGCTTTTGAACAGTCAAAGAAAAGTGTAAGGACACTGCTTTAGGAGAAATTTTCTTTCTTTTTTTTACTTCCTGGTTTTCCTTTCTCAAATCATATTTTGGGGGGCCAAAGGGGTTAAGGGGCCAGATTTGTCAGCCAATCAACAAAACACATTTTCAAAACATTTGATTCAGGAAATTCTGCGTCTTTTAAAGCAAGGATGTTAACAATCCTCCTGAGAACTTTAAAATATAATGATTTAAACATAAGGTAAAGGAGCCCTGAAATGATTAGAGAAATCACCAAGAGGCCTCCCTGTTGAAGAGTTCAGTTTTTTCATTTTTTCTTCTATTTTTTAAAGACCACAAGGAGGATGTTGAATGTACTATCAAGGGGAAGTCCTATCATTTTGAGGAGAAATTTATGAGATGCTTGGGAAATTCATAATTCTCAAGGTAGTGAAAGCAAAAACAAAAATAAGGAAATTTGAATTTCTAAAATTTATATCCTCTAGATCCATTCACTGATCTGTCAAATATGTTACATTCTAAAAGATTATAATGAGTGCATTTATTACATATAAATAAACATAATGCACACCTGGGTAAGGAAATGGCCAAATCTTGCTTATTTTTGGTCATGGGTATTTCGTAGAAGGGAAGTTACTATGCACAAATTAAATTCAGAGAGAACTGGATTTTTTTCACATCAATATTTTTAAGCTAACCCACCTTCAAAACTTAAAACCACAAATATGAACATAATAATATTACTTAACTTTAATGTTCCTGACTTATCTTTGCCAGCCCACCATCTTATTAGGTAAAATATTAGGTAAAATATCTTATTAGGTAAAATATCTTGTTTGATATATTGTATATAATAGTTATATTGTATATAATAGTACTCACTATTTTGTGTATCAATCAATAGTGATTATATACAATAGTGAACAAATATAAACTCCATTGATATTTGAGATTTTTTGTCCACTCACTTAGCTATTCATTCAACAAAATTTATTGGGCACTTACTATATGCAAAGCACAGTGCTTGGAGTCATAGGGATATGAAGATACAGACCCTGTCCCTGAGGCATTTATGTTTTATTATAGAGACAGAACATGCACATAAATAGCAGCTAGAAGAAGTGAAGGCATGAATGAAGAACAGTTAGGATGAAGCACTGAGTGTCAGAAGAGGAATTCAGGGAGATAAAGCTGAAAGGGAAAGCTGGGATCAGCTGTAGAGCTTTTATTTTCAGAGTAAAGAATTCAGATTCAGACTTTAATAAGAAGGTAATAGGGAGACACTGAAGTTTTTTTTAACTTTTAATTTTTTAGACTTATGGAAGAGTTTCACAGATAATACAAAGACTTCCCCAAAAGCATTCAATATCATCTTTGTTGTTTAATGTAATTATTTATGTAGCATTCTTACATCATACACCCATGATTGCATTCCTCTTATCATGCTTAGTGTAGTATATGCTTTGCATTTTTTCTTACTCAGAAATGCCAAAGATTTTTCTTTCTTACTCATCTTTTTAAAAAAACAGTTTGGTTTTGTTGACTGGGTTTGCCAGTTTTTGCCCTATTACATTAGATCTTCCATATCTTATGTATACACTCAATCTACATTAAAATAAAATTAAAAACTAAAAACCAAACCAGAGATCAATTATAAATCCAGTATCAAAAAAAAGCACCTTGATCCATCTTTTATGCAGAGAGTTGTCCCTAAGTTCCAAATAGCCATGGAGCCCTGTGATTCTTTCTTCATGATCTTGTTTGGAACACGGTGGGCCAGTTCAGTATGAAAATTTGTGCTTTTCTTTAACTCAAGAAAATTGTTTCTGTTGGGCTGCCTTGGTTGCTCAGTCAGTTAAGTGTCCAACTCTTGATTTTGGCTCAGACCATGATCTCCAGTTTGTGAGACTGAGCCCTCCCTGGGTCTCTGAGCTCAGTGGGGAGTCTGCTTGAGATTCTCTCCCTCCCTCTCTGACCCTCCCCAGACTCATGCTCTCTCTCCCTTACCCCACCTCAAACAGATAAAGAAAGGAAGAAGGAAGGAAGGTAGGTAGGAAGGAAAGAAAGAAAGAAAGAAAGAAAGGAAGAAAGAAAGAAAGAAAGAAAGAGAATCTGGGGGGAGAAAAGAAAATTGCTTCCATTACTTATTTTCACCCCTCTATTTCCTTTGTCTCTTTCTGGAACTCTTGTTAATGTTTACCTCCAAGATTTATCTTCACGTCTCCTGTATTATTTTTTCCCCCATCTCTTTGTCTTTTTGCTCTATGTTCTAAAAGATTTACTTTACTATTTATGTTTTATTTTGTCATCCTTCACTAATTTGGCTGTGACCTATGTCCACTCATCTACTCACTCTTTTTTATTTTTATTGTTCTCTTTTGGCAATCATATTTTAAATTTCTTGTTCCCTGATTGCTCCTTTTTTCATAGCTGTTTTAGGGATAAATATCTTACCACAATTTTCTGAGGATACTCACTGGAATCTTCTCTTATGTCATCTATGGCTTGAATTATTTATATCCTTTTGTTTGTTTAACTTGGCCTTTCTCTTTTGTTTTTGGTTTTCTTCAAATGTTTGGTGGTCTTTAGTCCATTAACATTCATGAAAAAGAGATTCATTCAGTTGGCTGGCAAGACCTTGCTCTGTGTCTGAGTAGGTGTGTTTCCCTAGAAGGTCTACCTTGAATGGGAAATCTGCTCTGTATGAGTAGGTTGATTTCACCTTAGAATGCTTGATGATGGACCTGCAGGCTCACATGGGTTAGGAAATCCCTTCCTCAGTTGCTGCTTTCTTCTCCTTCTCCAGCCCCTCATCCTTGTCTGTCTGTGGTTATACTAACCTCTGTGTTTTTGTGGGTTTTTTTTAAAAGACTGTGTGTGTATATATATATATATATATTTAAGAGCGGGAGGGGGTCATGGGTAGTGGGAGGGACAGAGGGAGAGGAAGAGAATCTCAAGCAGACTCTCTGCTGGATGCAGGGCTTAATCTCACAACCTTGAGATCATGACTTGAGCCGAAACTAAGCTGGACATGCTTAATTAACTGAGCTACCCAGGAGCACCTATTAAGCTCTGTTTTGAGGCTTCTAGACCCACTTTCAAATCACCCTCATCAGGCAATTCACTGTCACTAGACAGAGGGGAAACAGATTTAATGTTGACCAATGTTCACGGCAGGAGAAAGCAAGACTTTGGAGGCTATGTGGGCCAGAAATTTTGAAAATAGTTCTTTAATTAGCCTTAAGATAACCCCCATGCTACTGCCAGAATAATCTTTCTTAAACATATTTGAATATATTAGTCTCCCGCTCAGAACTCTTCAGGGGTCCTGATTTTATATGGAGTAAAACCTGTTCTTCCTTGCATTCCTTCCTTGCAGAGCATAAAGACCCATTATGGTTTGATATGAGTGCCTAACTCATCATCTCCTACCACTTCCCTGCCACAGACGCACTCAGGCTTCCCAAATTCTGAAAGTGCTTGTGGTTTTTCTCTTGCTCCAGGCGGGCCTTTTCACATACTGCTCCCTATGCTAGGAATGTCATGTAGTGACTGGCGAAGATACCCTCAACTGCATATTTCAGCTTGTGTTTGCATTCCCCATGAATCCTTTGACTTATCTGGCTCAGACATAGGTTGGTGGGTCTATTTATTAAACTATAGTCTCCCTTCACTTCATAAAGGTTTGAAATAACATGTAATAGATACACAGTAACAGGATAAAATAAATGAGTGAGGCACAGCTAGGTTCAAAGGGAGAGTAAAGGTAGAAATATAAATAATATCAAATATGACATTAGTCCAAAAAATTACATGACTTTAAGTTTTGTAGACTTAACACTACCAAGAGATACACTGAAAATTTGCCTCTTATTGTCAAAGTTTTGAGGGACACTTGAATGCTTGTTGAGCATATTGTCCATATTGAAAGTTATTGAAAACTGAGAGTTTACTACACTAAAGGAGTACTCATAAACTGACAGGTTTCTTCTTTATGCTTTCATCAACCCCCAAATATAACCCTATTTAATTACTATAATTTTTTTGCACACTGATTTCCTCAAGGTATGGAGGAAATTTACTTGGCCCAATGCTTGATATTTCCTAGTCACTGAACAAATATTTGTCATATACACTGGACAATCAGGTGTTGATGGTCATCATTATCCTTATCATAGACATAATAAAGCTTTCACCAACAAGAAGGGTCTTTATAATAATCATAAAAAATAACTGGAATACCTAGCATGTGTCAGATAAATACATTGTATGTATATCTCATGACTCTCAACCAACACCATGGATATTATTCCCCATTTCAAAGTCTGGGAAATCAAGAAGTTAAATAAGTGTCCCAAGAATATACAGTTATTCAGAGGCAGAACTTGGGCTTAGCACAAGTGCCTGAACCCAAAACTGGTAAGTCTCAACCTTTGCTGTTGGTTCATACTTTGCTGTATAGTAGATTGATTAGGACTTGATTCAAAATTCATGAAAGTGGAGACTTCCTAGTGATGGAAGGGCCCTGATGGAAGGACTTTATAGAAGTTTCCTTGTTCTTTATGGTTTATTTCAAAATATTTTGGAGGAAGGCAGCAGCTATCAGGCAAATAAAATGATATAAAATTAATTTTCCATAAAGAAATATCAGGGGACACTCTAATATAAAACACTTGCATTTTTAAAAAATTGGAACACCTGGCCAACTTTCCTGGGTATATAATGGAATGCAACACAACTTTATTTTCACTACAACCAAGAAAGCTGATAATGTTACCATTTTATTAAAGGACTTACTCTATTTTAACCCAATTAACTTTTACTAACCAATTTATGGTTGTTTCTTACCTGAAAGTTGCCAAAACAGCTTCCCCCTGGGAGGGTCACATAACTCACAAAGGGAGGTCCTGGAGAAGGCAGTGACTCATAGACCACCACGCCTTCACTTGGGAATGCAGCTCTCTGCTGCTGCTTACTTTCCCAAAATTCCTGTAACATTGACACAACATTCACTGAAAAACATAAAAAAACATAATCAGTTATTAAGGATTGTATTTTGGCAAAAGCAAAATTTTATTTACAGCCCAGATTTTGTGACATGTCATTTCCAGTTTAAGCAGAACAGAGTATATATGTATATGGGGGGGAGGGAGTGCTTTCAGTTGTGAAAGGAGCAAATCCTGTTTAACGCAAATGTGTTTATTTCTTCTTGAGTTATGGCTCAAGTGGTTTGGTACGCTAATTCTAACAATATTGTAATGTGTTAAACTTACTTTATAGATTAATTTTTAATATCAAGAGTTTAAAAATCTCACTCTTCCTTTTTTGAAAATTTGCCTCAATAAAGTTTAGAGCTATGGTTATCCATGGCTCCTGCTCCTGTTTCTCATCAATTCTTGAACCTGCCAAGTGAAAGCCAAATTTGGAGGTAAAGGTATAAACAATGTAATTTTAATTGGGGCCCACCTATTATAAGGTTTAAGAGGCGAAAGGCAGAAAGAAGAAAACTCTCATGCTCCTCTCCATGCCAATCTAAAGGAGAATGAAAGGCAATTGTGTAATAAGCAGGAGGCTGGAAAAAGCCGTAAGTGAAACTAATAACATGGAGACCTTGTTAAGGACCACGTCTGTTAGATGACTTCAGAAAACAGAGTAATGGCTATAGCCATGTGGTTTAGATTAAATGACCTGTGATAGCCTGCAGAAGTTTCAGATCAAATTTGGTTGGTTTGTTTATCCTGTACTGCAAATTGAATTGTGGAAATTAACAAGGATAATAGAATTGTAGCGTCAAAAGAGACCTTTCAGGTCATTTAGGCAAAGCTCTGCCTAACGTAGGAATTCCTTTCACAACACTATTGACAGCTGCCTATCTGGTTTGTGCCTGAACAAATGGAAGGACCTGGTACTTGGCACACCTTGAGGCAGCCCCTTTCAACTCCTAATGGTTCTACCTGTTGTGAAAAGATCCTTCTTGGGAGTAAGCTGAAATCTGCTTTCCTGTGAAGTTCATGCAAGAGGTCCATTTTTCATTTCTGGGGTCTCACAGAAGTTTATACCCTTATCCACATGAGAGTCCACTGCATACACAAAGGCAATCAATATAAGGACATCTGTGTTTTTTCCTGCCTAGGAGCACAAAGGCTTTCCTTAAACAATAGTCTTTCCTTCAACCATGTCTTCTCTGGGGTTGACGGATAGGGATTTGACCAAAGACAAATCATTTAGAACCAATGAATGAGTCCAGGACTTCTGCTGGAAATGTTGGAAGAAGAGATTCTCCTTTTTCACTAGGGTTGCTGGGGTAATAGGAGATTAAGTGTGACACAGCCGAAGCAGGGGGAAAACTTGGTTGAGAAGAAAGCCAACAGAGAGAAGGGTAGAACCAAGGGAGAAAGAAAGATTAAGTTCTAGAAAGAAATCTTTCTAGAAAGAAAGATTAAGTTCTGCTGACACACTTTGAGCCCGAGGCAACACATCTACCTTTTTCTTAAATCATTTTGAACTGGTGTCTCTCACTTGTATATGAAAGTATACCAAAACAGAGAACTCCCAGGCTGCCTCAAGTTCTCAATTAAATCTTTTTTTTTTTCTTCCAGTCTTTGTATAACATGTTGTCTATGCCCTTGGGTACCCTCTTAAACACATTGCTAACTGTGCTTCAAAATGTGGGCTTTGATATTTTTCAGGTGTCAAGAAAGTCACAGAGTTTGACCTGGAGGCAAAAATAATGCACAACCACTTTCTAAGCTGTTTACTAGAGCACCTGGCTCCTTTACCTCATCCCTAGGACATGGATTAGCTTCACCGTGTGTAGTTCAGGCAAATTCTCAAGATGCCTAAGGAATTAGATGGCTGTGCATATTTTAAAACTGCAATGTTCAGTATTTAAGAAGTGTTTTGGAAAAAAAAAACTGGGAAAAGGTAAGACTATCATAGGGAACAACTGACTTAACAAAAAGGTACATTTTTAAGTGGTAAAGGTGACATTGGTCATTACAGAGTTTTTCATTTATTCAAAATACCTAATAATATTTTCTATCTCCCATCTTCTCCTGCCTCCCAACTCCAAGAAAACAAGGATTTTTGAGTTGGTTGACTTGCATTTCTACTGCAGGTGACCTCTGGAATTCAGCAGGATGTCTTAAAGATTGAAGGCTGAAACAAAAACCGGCCCGTTGCTTTGATAGTCAACAAGGCATATTAGCCTGCTATTTTAAGTTAGTTTGTTGTTGAGTGGATGTGAGCTGAGTACTGGAGCAGGAAGATGAAGCCTCATGACTGTCCAGGTATAATGAACACGAGACTTTTGGCATGTAAAGCTATGTGGATTAAAGAGTTCAAAGGTAGGTACTAAGTAGAATTCTACATGAATAAAAGTAGCAGTTTTCAAATTTTTCATTCTGCAACCTTAGAAGGCTTCTTTTAAAGTCCTATGTATGTCATCACCTCTGAAGAGTACAATGTATGTACATGCACACACACAATCCATCTTTCTATCTCTATCTCCTCTTGTCGACTGGAAAACCAGATGAATGGAGTGCAGAGAGAAGAGGGCCAGCTTGCTATTTGGAATTCCAAAGAGCAGTATATCAGAGGATGCTCTATTTAAGAAACACATGCTTCTTTATTTTTTTTGAAGTAGCAACAACAAGGTTCATGGACAATGTCAAAGATAATGCAAGCAGAAGCTCAAGTTCTGCTGAGGAAAAGCACAAGTTTGAAGAGAGGCCACATGACACAGTTTAGTCCCTAGCTTCAGTTGTACTTCAGTGCTCAGGCGATGAACCCGCCTTCCTTATTTCAGAACAGATTTGGGCTACCAAGCATGTGATATCCATCCCCACATCTAGTGACCCATATGCACAAGTGCCCAGCTCCATAAGATTTTATTCCAGTCTCAAATGGCCTTATTCTAGTAGTAATTCTCATCACCTCTTAGTTTTAAAGGTTTCCACTTTATTCATACCTTTTCAGCAGCTAAAAGTATGCTTTAGAGAATGAATATATGAATCAATCCATTAATTAAATGAAACACTCAACCTCGAGACTTTATCAGACTACTAATTATTAATATTTTTCGATTGTAAAGAAGCTGCTAGAAGGACTATTTTATATGACTATCTCCACTTCCTTATCTTCCATTTATTTTTAACCCTCCACAATCTGACTTTCTTCCACAATTTATTCCACAGAAACTGCTCTAGCAAACACCACCAATTCCTAATTTTCAGTCTTTATGTATTTGACGTCTAACTGCATTTTCACACAGCTGATCAGTTTCTTCTAGAAACTCTCATATCCCTAGGCTTTTCTGATAGTATTGTCCTAATTCTGCTTTTCTATTTCTAATTGTTTCCTCTCAAATTCTTTTGTGGGTTTCTCTTCCTCTGCTCACCCTTCATGTTGATTTGAATAAAAGTCCTGTCCTTGTCTTTTCTTGCTCTCTTTCTACCATTCTCCTTAAATGACAGAACCTATCTCCATTACTCCATCCATCCAAAATAATATAAGCTGACAGTTTCCACAAACTTCTATAACTCCAACTTTGTTTACAGATACCTCCTTGTCAGATGTGACACAAATTCAACATTTCCCAAGCTCAACTCATTTTCTTTCCCACAAACTCTTCTCTTTCTCCTGAATTACTTAGAAAGTAATATTATCACCTACCCAATAACCTAATCAGAAACCTGGCAGGCACCTTAAACTTTATGTCCTCTTTCCTTCCTAATAAATCCCCAAGTTTTATTGATTCTATATCCTGATGCCTCCTATAGCCCTCACTTCCTCTCAATTTGTACTGCCATTGCTGCATTGGTTCTTATCTCACCAAATATACAATATCCTCCTGATTTCCATTATTCTCCTATCCTCCAATTGTTTCCCAGGTAATCTAAATCTCATAGCTCATCAAATCATTCACAACTTAAAATCCTTCTGTGAGTTCTTCATTACCTAAAGATAAATAACTCCTTGGCAATGCATAGAAGACCCTCTGTCTTGATATGGTTTCTCATTCCATACTTCTCTCCTCCTCAAGTCACCTTCCAGGCTTCACATACTCCCATGCTTTCTATGCTACTGGCAAACACTTTACTTCCATTCCCACATGTGGAATGCCCTTTTTTCTACTGACTATTGTCTTCCTATATGGTCTACTCATCTACTCATTCCCCTCAACCATCAGCTACTTAAAAATAAAAACAAAAACAAAATAATCACTAAACCTTTGTACAGAAATTGCAGTCCTCTAAGAAGCAGCCCAGATATCACCAGGGGTCTTGTTAGAAATGCAGGATTTCAGGCCCCACCCCAGGGCTATTGAACCATAATCTGCATTTTAATACGATTCTCAGTCAATCTGATGTGCACTGAAGTTTGAGAAGTCTTTTTGTAGGAAGAAGTTGTTATTCTCATCTCCTTTATTATGTATCTATTACATCCAGGCTCCATGCATTTTCTCATCTAATCTTTACAACATCCGCTAGAAACAGGTATTATCATCCACAATTTACAGATTAGAAATGAAAGATGCTTAAGATATAATCACACAGCTACAAAGTCTTAGACCTGGGATTTTCAACCTATTGCTGTCTTGAGTGCATAATAGTCCATGCTCTTTTTTCATTCCAAGACACTCTAATATGACAGAATTTAAGTTGTTTCCATGTGTGTCTACTCTACTGGAGGTACCTTTATCAAGGTCACTGATATTAAATGGGTAAAATTACTATGAAGAAGTAGAATATCAAATGGCTGAGAAAAGAGATGTGGGAGGAAGTAGGAGGAGAGAGAATTGTTAGGGCTATCCTAGAATAACTGCATGAAATCCAGTTCATTTTTGTGACTTCTCTCAGTTTATAACATCTGAGAGTAAAGAAAGCAATTTAGCCTCTGAATATACTTTGCACATCAAACTTTTAAATCCATTGCATCACCCCAAATCGCTTTCTCAGACACAAGTGATTGACCCTGATATGGACTAAATATTTGTACCTTCTACCTCTCTCCCCTGTACCTTCCCTCTCCCCAGTTCATTCGCTGAAGTCCTAACCCACAGGATAGTGGCGCCTTTTGGAAATAATTAGGTTCAGAGGAGGTCATGGGGCTGGGGGTCCCATGATGGGATTAGTGCCTTTTTAAGAATAGACAGAGACACTAGAGCTGCCTTCCTTGGCCATGTGACTATAAGGTAGCCATCTGCAAGTCAGGAAAAGGTCTATCACCAGGAAGCAAATGTGCTGACAACTTGAACTTGGACTTCCCTGCCTTCAGAACTGTGAGAAAACAAATTCCTGTTATGTAAGTACCCAGTCGAAGGCATTTTTTTTTTTTTTTGCAATAGCCTGAGCTGACTAACACAAACCTCTTTAGCAGTTTTGAATATTTTGTGTATCAACAAGACAATTTGCAAAGTAGTTTATAGGCATTAATATAGTTAACTTCTTTGTCACAGTGTTTTGAAATTTGAAATGTGACAGAGTTTTGAGAGTGGTAATTCTATCCCCAAGTAAATCTCTCTTGAATGAGGTTTTTGTTTTTCCCTACCTCAGCCTTTCTTTTTGATTATAAAAAGGTGAGTACTGAGGCTTTCACAAAAGGCAGTTGAACAGAGAAGACATCCAACAATGTGGAATACATTGACCATCCAACCTTTGACCTGCTCTATAGATATCCTCAGTCAGCTTCAGAAAAGCAGTGCCTGTATTGTCTCTGAACGTAGAGTGGTATTTTGTTTGTTTGTTTTTTGTTTTTTTCACCTGTGCCTTGGTTCAAGTTCTCCCAGGAGTATTGTTTCTGCCGCTCCCCTCTATCTACCCCACTTACTCCCAAACTTCAGAGGAAATACCACCTATTCCATCATGCCTTACTCACTGGTTCTGGCTCCTTTTCTGAGCTCTCATTCCATTAGTGGTCCTGTGTCTTAGCACTTAATCTCCTCTAAACCATGCTAATGAAATGGATGTGGTGTTCCAGGCTAAATTGATCAAGTCAGACTTGGCTGGACTTCTTTCTGGCCGCAGGAATGAAATGCCTTATGATAAGAATTCATCTTATATCATACAGTTTTGTTACTTAACTCACAGCAGACTGTGAGAATCTGGAGGGCAGTGACTCTGGTTCTTTCTTCTCTCTAGCCTCCTTGGTACCCAACACATGAAGCAACTGTTGAATTCACTTGGAATATAAGAAGACTTTACACTTCTGAGCCATTTGAATGCAACTGAATGAATGTGTAGAAAGTAAGTGAAGTCATTATGATTCCTGGAGAGTTTGAGGCTTCTTCCTTGAACAGGAGATTTCATGTATGAACCACTATGATGCTCACACAGCATGGATATGATGGTGGCAGCCACTCTTCAGCCGGAGATTGGAGCAGGTACAGATAGATCATGCCTGGTCAGAGTAGACACATGATTTTTTTCGTCACTTTCTGGCTAGGTCTTTACTTTCATAATAGCTTAAGCTTTAAAAAATCCTGAATGGAGATGGTGAGTAATTTTATATTGGAGTGCCAACCCTAATCCTTTTATGTTGACTGCCTGGAACATCATGTTGAAAAGGATTTGAAAGTAGCTTCTGGGATAAGCGGAAAAGAACACCAGAATTAACCAACGTTGTGGCACTGGCATGGTTTATTTGACAACACTGACCTTGGTGATACGGAGTTTAAAAAAAAAAAAAAAAAAAGAAGCTCAAAACAGGCTTCTTCCCATAAAAATTGATTGAAGAAATAATAAATGTGTAATATAATTAGTGAAGAAAATGTTAAGAGTGTTACATTTTGGAGCAGATATGATTTTATTTATTTTTAAAGATTTTATTTATTTGACAGAGATCACAAGCAGGCAGAGAGGTAGGCAGAGAGAGGAGGGAAAGCAAGCTCCTTGTTGAGCAGAGAGCCCGATGCAGGGCTCGATCCCAGGACCCTGGGATCATGACCTGAGCCTAAGGCAGAGGTTTTAACCCACTGAGCCACCCAGGCACCCCAACAGATATGATATGATATGATTTTATTTTATTTTCTTAAGATTTTATTTATTTGTCAGAGTGAGAGAGAGAGAGAGAGAGAGAAAGAGCCCGTGAGCCAGTGAGTGCACAAGCAGGCAGAGTGGCAGGCAGGCAGAGGCAGAGAGAGAAGCAGGCTCCCCACCAAGCAAGGAGCCTGGGATCATGACCTGAGCCAAAGGCATCGGCTTAACCAACTGAGCCACCCAGGCATCCCCCAACAGATATGATTTTAAAGTAATATTTAAAACCTAAAAATTTATTGCACAATAATTAAACCAACACAGGGGGGAAAGTAAATGAATGTGGGCTGAAAAGTTCAGGTAAAATCTGCCCTGGAAGAAGCTAAGCTGAGCCACTTGAGAAGAGATCTAGCCATGATGAGAGAGAAGTTGTGCTCTCAAAGGAGTAAGGATGACTTGACAAGAAGAGTAAGAAAACTAAAATGCCTCAGCCAAGGAATTTTGTAAGTGGGCATAGGAAAGGGGTTTGATTTGGACAGAAGACAGGGTAAGGGGAGTTAGTTTCTTCTAAGAACTGGAAATCAAGCCTACTGTTCTAGTGCCCTAGCTTTACCTGAGTGGGTAAGAATGGCAGGAGCACAGAGTCCCTTGCCCTTTGTCTTTGCCTAAGATGCTCTTCTGCTCATAGTGGCTCCATTCAAGAAGCAGGGCCCAGACATGTGGAGAGAATGCTTGGCTGCTCTTGTAGATCTGGGTGACCCCAAGGAGAAAGTTTCTGGGAGGGGTTTGGGCATAAAAATCTATGAGAAGTGGGTAAGGGATGAGACAAGCAAGAGAAGGTTCATTTTGCAGCCTGGAAGGAGCACAAAGCCCCTTAAGACAAGATCATCAATAACTGGATGCTCAGAGGGCTTTTATCCTACAAATTCAGAACTTGTCATTTTCATGGATTGGGTGCTATAAAGATGCCAATAAGGACACATGATCTATGTTTTCATATGGACAATCTGAGGTGTATAGAAAGTAAATGCCCCATGGATTACAGAATATGTTATAGAAGAGTCCTCAAATATAGTCACTGTTTCAAACACAGCAACGTGTGTACTGGATCTTGTCTCTCTACATTTTATCAACCAGCAGGCAATTTATTTAGTAGTTTAAAGCATGGAATCTGGAGCCAGAATGCCTGTGTTTGAATTCTGTCTGTACCACTCTAAGATACCTACCTAACTACCCCAGTTCTATCTGTAAAATGCAGTACTTCCTACACAAAGTTTCTGTAAGGTTTAAATGGAAAATGCTCAGAATAGAGCTTCACACATAGTAAGCACGAGAATGTTAGCTATTATTTGTGGTTAAAGAAGGTGAAGGAGGAAAGGAAATGGCATGATTATATGCTTGCATAATGCATCTTTGAAAATTACTATTCCTGAATTAGAAACCATATCATTAAACATTCTAAAAAAGTCTGCGCATCTGAAAATTCTCTGATTGTACATATTGTGCTATTTATTTCCAAAATATGTAAAGAATTCAGAGATGGGAAAGAGAAGGCTCTTTTTATATTATTCACTAGTAAAGTCAAAACTTCAAACTAGCCAGAAAATAATGGATGAAATGGTACATCTCAAAATCTAAAAATAGGGATGTTTGTCCAAATTACTCACTTTCTAATGGATGCTAAAGGCAATAGAACTGCTCTTAGCAGAAACAATGAGAGGAGCTAACTTCTATTTAAAATTAATGTTTAAATGACTGCTTATGCTTCAGGAAAATAGAAACATTACAGTCCATTGCCCAGTTCAATTACTTAATATGTGGTAAGTCCTGTGTGAGAGACAGTCATTTGTCAGCAAAAAAAGCTCTTAAAAGTATGTTATAAATCTATCAGAAAAAAGGAACCATTTTCTTTTTGCCTTACAGAGAAAAATTCTAGCTGGGTAAAATACCCCTTGCCAAACAGTTAAAGACAAATTGGAAAGGCTACAATTTAAGGATAAATCATTAAAAGGCTTTCAAGATGATTAACATATTTTCAAATTGATTCTCTGTCTCCAACCAGATAGATTTATGTTATGCAATATTTTAATATAATCTTTAATTTAATTAAAGATTAAATCTTTAATTAAATTAGCCTTAGCAGGTGACATTTTAAAATAAGCTTAATGAGTATTTTCTATTCTAGCAATTTGATCATGTACAACTTGCCAAATGTGACTTCCTAGCTTTTTTTTGTTTGTTTTGTTTTTTTTTGAGGAAAAATAGAAAAAGGACCCCTAAATAATTTAAGGGCAAGCTCAAGATGTGATGTCAATTTATGATTTGTGCCAAATGGGTTGTAAAACAGAGTATCTTTGGGTCTTGTGGTTGGCTTGGTAAACTCCAGGACACTGACCAAAAAACCTAATTGTCTAATCATTTATAACTATCTTCACGTCCTGCGAGATTTTGATCAGGCTAATGGAATCTTGCTGACATAGCTTGTGTATCAGGTCAGGTACAACTTGTAGGAATTTTGGGCCTCTTTTTCTTACGTGTAGATACTCTTTCAAAGATAGCTACAGCTACACTGCAGGACTGAGACAGCTTGGAGTCTTGCTATACTCCCAGGAGAGGAACTTTCCTTTACTATAAATGTTTCAGAGTCAGCACCTAGCTCTTTGAGCAGCTGGAAAGCCGGTGTGTTTCTCCTTTTGTTTGCTTTTTCTTTTCTTCTGCTCTGGTCCCATGTGCTTCCCTGAATACTTTTCTTGAGGGAATTATGATCCTTTGGGTTGTTCTACAAAGTTAACCTCTTGGGAGACTGTCCAAAATGTGTAAAAAGTATCCCATTCTTTTTCGTTTAATTTTCACCTTCAGAGTTTAAAATTGCTGAACTTTGAGTCATTTTGGGGAAAATTAAAGTGACATTTTTTTTTTTATATCTTTGGAAGTACTGCGTAATTTTTTTAAAGAGGGCAAATGGGAGAGAATATGAAGGAGCAAGAAGGAATCACAAAGACAAATGAAAATAAAATAAAAGATCATTAAGTATACCAGAATAAAACAGCATCAGTATGCATAAGTTCCCATGTGTGTGGTTTACACATTCAGCATGTTGAGGATGATGTCATCCAATCACAAAAGCTACATAAAATAAAAACCTGATGTAATCTATTTAACCAATCAGAAAGAATATATCTCTCCCATTTTCCGTCAGGCACTGACATTACACTGTATTTAGGAGACTTTGTAGGACTGCTGATTGTAGGTAACTAATCCAAGATTAAAAAAATAAAAGCAAACATGGTTGCTTTGCTGACAAATTCTGTTTAGCTAAAATGGTCAAGTCTGTGCAAATGTGGCTTTAGGCATACAATGTACTCTCCCTAGGAAAAGTCATAAGAAAACCCTTCACGACTCTGCAATAGCTATCTAACTAGGGTTTATGTACAAGTTCAAAGATAGATAGAGTTTTGCTCTAAAGAGCATGGTACATGGCTTTTGAGTTATCCACAGTTGAGGTTAGACCCTGAAGATGAATATAAGGACTGGCAATCTAAATTACTGTGCCACTGTGGTGTATGGAATGATTTAGGATCCTCTACCATGGGCAACCCAAGACAGTGCTCTGGGGAAGTTGTCTGAGGTGGCTGTGTTTATTTCCAGAGCCCCTTCTTCCTCCATCCTGTTTCATCCGGCTGTCAGTTTAACCTTGCATGCAATTAAGCTGTGATTAAGGGGTCAGTGATGATGTTTTAGAAGGTACAGTTTATTTTACAGTAAAGGAGAATATCTGACAATAGTAAAAATCTTTCTCCCTTTTTGTGAGGGAGAAAACCAACCATTCAGGAACCAAAAAATGTCTTTTGTGCACCTGCTAGGTGCCTGACCTGTGGGAGGGCACATGGAAGTGCAAGATATGGCTTTGCCCTCCTGGGACTTCCAACTTAGGTGTAGACAAAAACATGCCAGCAAAGCTGTAACTCATAATGCACAAGAGAAATGTAAACTACATAGTATAGGCCATGAGTGCCAAAGGAGTGGTGACAAAATGACGGGTTCCCACAGCTGCCTAAGTGGATGAGGTCAAAATAGGGATCAACTGATTATCATCGCAGTAGGGGGGGATAAAAAAAGACCATAATTCAGACAGCATTCCACAGACATCAGAGAAAGAATATAGAATACAGAGAACTATAGGGAGTGTAATAATTGAATATTTCGTCAATATTAAGCTTTCAATAAGAATCTTTTTTTTTTTTCTTTTTCTTTTAAAATAAGATGGTTTTAACTACCGTGACAGACTAAACTTACATGAGCATTTGAACATGGAGGAAAAGAAGTAAGAGCCTTTGGGGTTAAAACTTCAATATGAAATGTATTAAATACAGAAGATTCTTTTATGAAAGGCTTCTAAAGTTGTCTTACATTTCTTAAATCAATCTGTAGCACATAATCAGTAAAACCATATCATTTAAACAGAAAAATCATGACTTAGAAACTCACCCTTGTGCAGCTGTATCCTATTATGGCTGTAACTTAACACATGAGTTTCAGAAGTTGTTAAAGTTGAGATCAGGCTAACAAATCTTAACTGTTAAAAAAAAAAGCCTATAGTGAGATGAGATGGCAGACCATGAAGAAGGACTAGATGTGATCACAGGTTGAGTGTCGATTGTAGTTTATTTGTTTATTTGTTAAATCTTACTTATATATTAAAAAATAAACGTATTAGGACAGATGGCCATTAAACGATCAAGAGGCCACTAAAATTTTTTTTTTCTCCATTTTGAAAAATTTTCCTCTGGGGCTGAGACTTTCAGTATTTAAATCTACCAAATGTATATATACTGAATAAAGGATTAGAGAACAGTGCTTATGGCACTAATGGCTGAAACCAAAATCTGCTTTTTTCTCTTGGTATAATTAAAATAAAACTAGTTGTATCCTGTAATAAAGTAAAGCCAGCATGTGAGTAGGCTTCAGCTCACACTTTAGATGCTAAAATTATCAGAATTCAAATTATTGTAATTAAGATGATGTTGTTAGCAAAATAAGCTAGTGAGCAGAGGAGGTTTTTTTTTTTTCCTTAACCATATTCTTTTAGGCATACTTTATGTGGTGGAATGTAATGCAATATGTGTAGAGATTTTACTGCACAAGTACCTTCATCCCTTACATCCTACTCCATTCCTTTTTGTGAAATGCAAAAACCATAAATGTATCATCAAATTTATAGATTTCAGATAACTACACTAAAAAGCATGGGATGGAGAAAACACTTTACTCTTGAGGATTTTTGCTCTCTTGGGTTGCATACAGCCAGATTCATGATTACTAAGGTGTTTTTAATAGCTTTATAGTCTGGTCCAATTTTTCCAAAGGGTAAAAATGTACCTTTTGAAGTATTTACCTATCTGATATAAATAAAACCTTTCATGAAGAAAAATGTTTCCCAAATGGAAGTTAATGCACCTCAAATATGTGAGAAATTTGCTTCTAATTGTGCAATGTTTAGTAAAGTTTTCTTCTCACTTTTTTATTATGAAATTTGGGTAAACATATTTATGAAATCTAACATCACTTTGTTGGTCAACGCTGGAAACCAAAAGATCTCAAGGCCTCAACGACAATGAGTTTTTTTTGTTTTTTTTTTAAGATTTTATTTATTTACCCGAAAAGACAGAGATCACAAGCCGGCAGAGAGGCAGGCAGAAAGAGTGGAGGAAGCAGGCTTCTGGCTGAGCAGAGAGCCTGATGTGGGGCTCTATCCCAGGATCTGGGATCACGAACTGAGCCGAAGGCAGAGGCTTTAACCCACTGAGCCACCCAGGCACCCCTGAAGTTTGTTTTTTTAACAATCTGTTTTAAGAAAGTTTGCCTTGATTTTGGCTTTCAGTTAGTCAAAGTGATTTCTCACTACAGGCCTGTATACATTTGTAGATTTTGCATCTTGTGTGGCTGGGCAAGAGGGCAAGGGAATTTCTGCTGTTGAAAAAGCTGTGATTCTTCCTTAGTATCAGGAAGTGTACCTCCAATACATAGCAGTCTAATATTTCCCCCAATGCAACATAAGGCCATAAGCTTGCAGAAATAATCTAACAACACCATTAACTCCAGTGGCTCCCTGTTGCCTACACTTCTGTGTGATTCCACCTGATTTTATAGCCTTGTCGCCACCTTCCCCAATGCACTGTTTTTGTATTGCCTGATATGTCTTTGGACAAGCTCTTCTTTCTCCTCAAAAGTGTCCTTCCCCTCTGACTCTCCTGTCACATACCTGTTCAGATGGGCCTATTTAATGAGTTTCCTCCACATTCCCAGAAGAGTTCATTTCAATGCCCTCCCTCCCAACCCCCCATTTTCCCATGACAGCACAAATGACAAGGTAATATAATACTTCTGAGAGGCAATATCATCTAGTGGCTAAAGGTGAGGAGTTGGAATAGCATTTGAATTCTGGCTCTATCACTCATTAACTGTGTGGACTTGGGCAAGGCACTTTAATCTCCAGGAGACTCAGTTCCCTCACCTACAAACAACAATAGTGCCTACATTACTGGTTTGTTGTGAATAAATGTTCCTAGCATAGTGCAGGTCATCACATGATGAGGACTTGATATCCTAGCATTACTATGAATGGATAAAGAGCAAGCCCAAAGATGGCAGATAAGCATATTATACTCTTGTTATATGAAGAGTTAACATTCAGAGTAGAATCTGAAAGTGCAGCCATCTTGAAATCATGTAGATTTCCTTTGAGAAAGCAAGCACACTAGGAACTGTCAAGTAGTGGCAAACAAATAGTAAGCTCAGACACACATTTTAAAAGAGCTGACAAGGGCTGCTTTTAGGATAGCTCATCTTTGGTTGTGACATATGACAAACAAAAAGAAATTGGATGTTGAACAAAGCCAGGAATGTAAGGCAACATGGAGATATGCCTTAATTTCCCTGCAAAGAGATTCTGGCTGGTGGTTTGGAGACTCCTAGCACTACTTGTTACAAATTTGAGACAGTTACACAGTAGAGAACAATCCAGTATCAGCTTAGATGAGTAAATTTCAAATTGAGAGACCATTTTATTTAAAATGTCTTTCCATTATTTTTTATTTGAAATGTGAAATAGTTCTGGAAAAAAAGCAAAAAATTGTTAATGGAATTCATTTCCTTCCAGGAAAGAACATTAAAAAAACAAAACAAAACAAAAACACAAAGTGCAACTATTGCCAGATGAACACCTTGTCTATAACAAATGAGATATTTAATGCATTGCAAAATGCCACTTGGAGGGCCTCCTTGGCTGAGAAAAGCAGCTAAATAATATTTCCTTAAATGAATGTAACTCTCCCCATGTGTATCAGTCTCAGACCAGAAAACTCCTCTTTGGGTACTTTTCCTGACCAACTTGAAGAGAAAATTCAATTTACAATTGCTTGTTTTTAAATAAATCAAAAGCCACTGAAGGCAAAAAAAAAAAAAAAAAAAAATTCAAATGATCATTTATATCTCTTGTATTATGTGTTTCCAAAGAATGAAGAGAGAGAGAAAAAAAAAAAACCTGTCCCTCCATTTATAGAAAATTAAGAAAAACATTTTGAGAGAGAGAGAGAGAGAGAGAGAGAGTGTGTGTGTGTGTGTGTGTGTGTGTGTTAATGCTCCTTTGTTCAACTGAGCTGGGTTTTAAAAATTCTTGGACTGGCTTTTCACCTTGCAAGAAAGCAAGGTAGCAATTTTTCTTAAGGATTTGGCAGTGATGTACTCAAGTGCTTAGCTCTGTCCTTCTGGCAGGAAGACACTGGACTGGGGTGGGGGAAAAAGGTCCACACAAGCAACTAGGAGGAGAGGAGGCTGCTCAGAACCTGCCATTCAGGGCTGATGGCAGCTTTTTACAAGCTGTTTTAAAAGATGAGTGTGGTGGCAGCAGCTTATGGGTGTGCCAAAGAAAATGAGTCCACGTGCTAAACTCTGGCATGTGCATGATAGACTGCCAAGGCATGGCATAATCCCCCAGCAGACTTTTGATGTCCTGCCCCAGAAAATGAGTAAGCCTGTTCCCATTTATTCCATGAGGATGGTGAGTGGCTGGATGTTTCAATGTTATAAAAAGTGCTGGTACAGAAATTTGCCATTTGGCTTACTTTCACTTAGTCATTTTTCAGATTAGAAACACCTGAGTGGAGAGGATCAGCAGTTTAATACTCATACCTATTTAAGCCATGCAAGCAGTTGCAGAGTACAATCCGTTTGAGGGTAAGCAGGCAATGCTATCTGATCAAATTTAGGTTCTATGTTAATGAATGAGATACATGAAATAGGAGACTTCTTTATCTTTCCATATAAGAGAGTTCCCGCAAAGGTCTGGATGATAGAATATAAGGTATGTTTTATTTTAACCCCTTTTCTATTTTATTCTCCCTGCTAAACTGTAAACAATTGGTGGGGTTTAGTTAAGCTTAAAAAGTGACCATATAATTACAGACTAAACTTCTTTTTCACAAGAAACTCAGTGAAAAGTTGCTCCTCTGTTTCTTTTTACTGCTTCCACTCTCCAAACCCGCAGCATAAGACCCCTGGTTCTATACAACTTATTCAAAGCTTTGAGCAGGTCAAGAGCCCTTTCACCCTTAACTAGTGAATTCAGTGCCATTGTAGGAGAAAGACGTTCTTTCCTTCCCTTTTTACTTAAAGGAACACACTAAACCTGAATAGACTCCAGGTTAGATTGGGGGAGGAGTGATTTTTATTTGTCTAGCATAGTTATTGACATATTCTTGAAGAGAATATTTTAAAAGACAGAAAAAAGGAAGATAGGAAGGAAGAAAGGAAGGAAATAAAGCACTTAAATATGGTATTGAAGGGCACACTGGTAACAATTTAATTTCTAAGAAGAAAATTTTATAGAAAAAAATGGCCTAACATTTTTGTCTTCATCACACATAACAGAAATATAAACTAAAAGGACATCTGGAAACTAACATTATTCAGCAATCAGAGAGCAAAAATCCAAAGCATTGATGTTTTGATGGAGACAAACATAACAAGATTCACAAAGAAAGCTGTAACTTATTGAAGAAAAAAAAAATTCCATATGCATTTTACCTTTTGGGCAGTTTCATAGCAAAATTCTATTTCAGAAGCCCTTTGTAATATGAAACTCACTGTAGATAAGATACAACACGAAGATAGTCTGTTTTGCAGCAGTAGGAAATCAAATTGGTTCCAGAAACTAAGTTACATGACAAATGGTTTAATAGTATTGCTAGGATTGGAGAGCTTGATTGAATTATTTTCATAATCATTAAAAAAAAATTTTGAAATAATTTTGCCATAGCTGTTCAGATTTTTTTTTTTTTTTTTAGGGGGAGGTGTTGCAGAGGTGGGAAGACTCTAATTTTATTGGCCTTTTAATTAAAGTGTTATTATTTGTTACCAAAATTCAAAAGCTCACTGGTGATTTATTTATTGTTGTTTGTTTGCAAAAAAAATTTTCAAACACAATATTTAACACAGTTAATGTGTTTTGAGGATTAAACAGGTTAACAAATACAGAATATTTATTATCATATCTAAGTTATTTTTAGCTTTAATCTCAGCAGTAATCAGCCTTTCTTTATTTATAAAAGCATCTGGAAGAGTTCATTAAGTCTCTGGACAGTCTTTATTTTAGGAAAGACTTCCAAACAGTTAGTAAGATGTATCACTGACAAAATAACCCAGCAACTAATACACGTAGGTGAAATGAAATCATTCTCCTGACTGAAGTCAGGAACAAGTTAAATATCACTTAGACCACAGCAAACGACTACAGAGATTTAGGAGAAATCATACTTAAATAGGATGTGACTAGACGTTTAGGACTATTTTCAGAAAACTTTTTCCCCTTCAGTACTTACAGTCTTTGAAGACTAGAGCGGGGTCTCTGTGAGGCAAGACTTGGGCAATGATGTGTCTCAGGGATTCCAAGGTTCTGTCCATCTTGGGTCTGCCTGTGTGAGCCTGCTGCACAGTGTCCTCATGCCTGAATTCTTGCAGTCCTGGACTGAATTTGTGCAGCTCATTGATGCACAGGATTACCAAAGAATCCCTTTTAACATCTGCCAATCAGACATTTCCCAGAATCTAAAGACCCCTCAGGGGGCCCTCCTCCCAAGCTCACTTATCTTTGTTGTAGGCTGAGCTAATTAGCTCTAAAGGCTGGCTGACAGGCTGGTTCCCATTGCTTCCTTCTGTTAAACACACCCACCTACAGGCTAGCAGGGGAAGCTCGATAATCATGGGACCAGATTTCCTCTCCAACCAGATTCTGCCTGAATGGTGTACGGCTTTCTGACTTGGGTATTTCTTTTGGTCCCCCACCTTCAAATGTGCTGTCCCCAGTATAAAATCAAGAAGGTTATTTCTCAAGGAATTACTTTAGTAACAAAGGAATTTCCAGCTCAGAATTTCTAGTTAAGAATTAGTACAATCTAAATTCTTTGGTAAAGAAATGCTATAAAGATTATGGATATTGCCAGGGACCAGATTATGTTTTCTATTTGAATTCGGAGAGTCTCTATGGGAACCAAGTTTAAAATACCCCCCTCCACCCAAGTTATAGTAGCTTCTGAGGGTAGTAGTAAGTAAAACCTTTGCACTGTCTTTTGGCTTGCCTGAGAATGTTTGTTTTCCTATTTATTCTTCAAGGCAATCGTTCCTAGGATTGAGTTCAGTGAAATCTGCTATCACTCACTTCCTTTTAGTTCATGATAACTCCTCCTATTAAAATTTTCAGGAGAAGCAAAATATGTCTTCTTCTAAAGAATATAGTTACTAAAATATCTTAACAGATTATAGTACCTTTCTCTAATTCCCGTACCACTCACAACAAGGTTAAATAGTTTTTCCACAGGAGACATAAATATAAGTCATGGGATTCCACTGCAGTAATTAGGATTTATACCAGAACTGACTTTTAATGGCTGTGACCTATGTTAGTTACTGAAAACTTGCTGAGGACCACTCTTTTACTTAAAATATTTTTCCAGAGTAGGCACAAGAGTGCCCTCCAATGTTCTTTCCAATGTTCAGATTCCATAATTATGTGGTATATGATTAATTGAAAACAGTTCTTTAAAGATAATATAAGTTAAATGTTTTGCATGTGATAGGCTTCTTCAGTTAGTTGGTAGAAGGGTGGGCTTGATAAAAGGAAACAGAAGAAATGGGGCTGTAATAATAATTCTTATCATAATGACTATTACTTAGTAAATGCCCCCAGGAGTATGTTACGCACAACAGAGACATGGGGCTGCCCCATTGTGCAGATACTATTAAAGAAAGAACTTGAAAGAAGTAGCACTTCATGTTAAGACACTTATTTAGGGTCCCAAAGTGTACTTTATGTGGGCTGAGCCAAATAAGAAATCATCAGTATCCTTGCCATTCATGAGTTTATAAATTTAAGAGAGAAACTAGATAAATGCCTATTATTATACAGTGATTGGACACAACATATAAATGAACGTAAGTACTTTCAGTGTCATGCTAAATTGGAAACCAGGATATTTAAGGTTCCCATTAGAGAAACAAATTCTCAAAAGAATGAGACTGATAATATAAAAATTGTTTGATACTCAGATTTCAATCAATAATGGACTTTTTAATGGGCATAAATTTAATTCTAGCAGTATATAAAAATATTTTGGTTGTGTCGTATGGTGGAAAGAACACTGAATTTTATATTAGTAAGATCTAGGATTTGATTTTTGTTACCTCTATGACTTTGAAGAAGTTACTCATCTCTGGGCTCAATGTCCTCACCATTGGCCCCTCTAGAAAATTAAGGAGCTGAGTTGGATGCTTTCAGATTTAACATCTATGATACTGTGGCTATATTACAAATGACCACAAATATTATCACATATTTTCTAGCCTTCTGAAAATACACTTATTTCCTAAAAGCTGGACTGGTTTTTAAATAGAACACTTATAATTCCACAGTAAACCTGAAATCCCTTCAACAAATGAGAGAAACAAATTAATAGGGTCAATTCAAAGATACTCATCACCAATGCCAATTAGGAGTTTGTTAAGAAAATTAATTTTCAACTTCCCCGAGATTTTTCTAAAGGTGGCAAACTGTAGGGGGCCTGGGTGGCTCAGTGGGTTAAAGCCTCTGCCTTTGGCTCAGGTCATGATCCCAGGGTCCTGGGATCAAGTCCCACATCAGGCTCTCTGCTCTGCATGGAGCTTGCTTTCTCCTCTCTCTCTCTCTCTCTGCCTGCCTCTCTGCCTACCTCTCTGCCTACTTTTGATCTCTGTCTGTCAAATAAATAAAATTAAAAAAAAAAAAGAAGGCAAACTGTAAGAGTCTGCTTAGAGAACCACAAAACAGCTTTGCAAAGATAATTCTATAAAAATATCATGATCTTTACTGAGTTATATTTTAAGAAATGAAAAAAAGAATTATAGAAAGGGGACTGTACAACATTCCAGTTGGATAGTATAGTTTTTTCTTTCAGTTCAGGTCCAAAGCTTCAGCAGAAGTTTTCCAAATCTTCTGATAAACATTTTTCCTTGTCTACCTACCCATAAAGACTTCTCACCCTAGAGTTCTGAGGTAAGACATAAAAAACCAACTCAGTGGCTTCTCCCAGTTCTCTTTGATGTAGAAAGTACCTGATGGAATTGGAAAAGCTTAAGAAACCCCTATGCTATATGTCTATTTCATATAGACTCTATGGTTCACATGCTAGATTTCATGTCAACCTCAACTACCTGTAGTCATAGGCCATAAAAAAAACTCAAGTATTAAAAGAAGGGTAGATGACTACAGTGAAAACCAAAATGATGTCTTTACAAATTCTGTATTACTCAGAAGAGTGAGAAATGGCATCCAACGGACATATTTAGTATTCAAAACTTTTACCCTATGGTAAAAGAGGAAAGGCTCAGGGCAACAGCATACTTACATTCTCAGAGTACAGAACTATGAGAATGTAAGAAATCAAGGTGGTATATTTTGCACCATTTCATGCACAATGCAACAAAAAAGTCTATGGAAACAGGAAAAGAAAATTCATTCTTATCATTCCAGTAATATTTTTGTTGTTAAGTGGCTCATTATAGGCACAAAAGGGGTAAGGAAGTGGGGGGTCACCAATTGAAATAACATCCATCATGTTAAAAAACATAATAAATGTATCAAAGTATCATCTTTAGTTAAAAAAAGGAAAGAACCTCTACTCTCCTTGCCTCCCCACTTCATGATCTGCTCTGTCCTGGAGGAGGAGGCTGGAATCAGTAAACCAGGACACTGGGCCTGCAGGTATGGCTGTAGTGAAGAGGGTGAAATTCCAGGTGGGCAGGCATGCAGACTCCACAAAGAAGAGGCCTGCAGTAACTGAGCCTGAGTCAAATCATAGCTACTCATCTGTAGGAAATGAAGTGACTGAGGGGCGGAGAAAACATGGATTGAAACTTAGGAAGACTATCTTTCCTGCAATAATTTCTTCACTTACTTGCTAATGTTTTGATTCTTAAAAATTTACAGTTTAAAATAAAGCAAATAAAATGAAAAAGAATTAAAGTTAGAGGGAGTATATCCTCTACAAAACAATGGGAAATGACTGATAGCAGCTCCTTCCAGATTCCAATGGGAGTTGGGTGAAGGTAGCTGGAAGGGCCTAAGAGCTGGATTGGCAAAAGACGGTCAGGGCTGTGAGCAAGATTGTTTCTAGGGGTATGTTGGAGGGTGAAGAGGGGCAAGGCCAGGAAGAAACTTACTTTGCAGAGGCAATAACTAAAGGTTTAGTGTCAGCTAAACAAAGCCGAAGAGACTAGTAGGAAGAATGAATGTCTGGTTAGCCCCAACTTTTTAAACTCTCAACTGGGAAAGGACCAATGAGATGTTTGATTCAAGGTATTTATGAGAAGGTCAGTTAGTAAAGCAACCTCAGACAAAATTCAAAAACACAGGTAATATAAAATAACTTTATCTCATTTTTAACCTTGTATTTCACTACATTTAGGAAATCATCAGTAAGTATTAATCTGTTTAATTAACTACATGAACAGATAATTAAAGAATTAATATCCCATTTATAGGTTAGAAAAATGTACATCTCCTCATTTTCATACAATATTACAAAAAATGCTTTCTTAAAATAATATCCCCCCCCCCCCTGCCCCCCGGTAAAACTGCTAGTGAACTGCTCTTTAAGGTTGTCTGGGCATTCAGAATCAAAACTCTTAACCAGAAAGCACAATGAAAATATACCTGTTTTTTTGAAACTTCCCATGCCTTCATGACATTTTTTTTTTTTTTTTTTTTAAGATTTTATTTTACAGAGAGAGAGAGAGAAAAAGAGCACAAGCAAGGGGAGCAGCAGAGGGAGAGAAGAAAGGAGGCACCCAGCAGACCAAGGAGCCCAATTTGGGGCTTGATCCCAGGACCATGAGATCATGACTTGAGCTGAAGGCTTGACTGAGCCATCCAGGCTCCCCTTCTTGACTGTTTAAAGTAAGCAATTATGCAGCCCTGTCTTGGTATTTGGCCTTGGAAGAAAAGTCAGAATTGATTCTTTAAGAAATACTTTAGAGGCCAAAGATCTCACCAGAGGAGGTTTTACTAGTTGACAGATTAAATTTTCAGGATAAACTCAAGAGATACTTAAAGGCGAGAGAATTTGAATATTCATTTACAAGATTGGAGACAATGGCGCCAAGCCCTTAGGTCATTAGATACGTGTTCTGTGAAAACTGAACTCATTACCTTAACTGTGGCTGGCTGACATCCAGCATAATATATATTTTGGAAAGAATAGCTTAATGTTTTGTTTATGGAGTGAATTTTTCTAGTGGACTTTATAATAATATTTTCTCTTATATAGGGTTATCTAATTATTGGTTCTTCTCCCTCTCCTTACATTTCCTCACAGGAACCATCTCCCATGCCCCCCAACCCTCACCTTCTGCCTGGGACAGACTTCTGTGTGGGACAGAAGTTTATTTTGCTGGGTGCTAAAACAAAAACAAAAACAAAAAAACAAAAACAAACTTTATACAAGTTGTGACTTTATGTGATCAGATTGATTCTAAAAGAGGTGTCTTAACTTCAGCTGAGTCTTTGTTGTATAAAGGAAGGGCATGCTGAGGGATGGGACAGGCTAACTAAAGCTACCTTCTTTTTCCCTTTCTTTTGGTAGTCATATTTCTGGGGGTATGAGTTCTTTGGAATGTTTAAGTCTTTGCAACAGTAATAAGCAAAAGTAATAAGCAAATGAAAACCTAGACTATGAAAAAAATTAATAATATTAGATTAAAACAAACCTGGGAAGAATGTTTACTGGTTTTAAATAAACGACTTAAACCTGAGATTTGTTGATGGATATGTTAGGTTCAAGCAAGCCAGTAATTTCATAGCTCCATATATTTTAGATGAAGGTTTCTGTAAAGATTGCATCATTAGTATACTCTTAATTCAATTCAGGCTATATTTATGGATAGCTTACATTAAGATAAAAGCCTTGCGCCCATCCATTTCACACTGTAAACTATAATTTCCATTTCACTTCCTATACAGTTAACTACCAGAGTACTGCACTTAGCATGCATCCTGTTGACACAAAAGAAATATTTATTTTCAAAAATTTGTTTAAAGGAAATAGAAAACTGTATAGAAAGGGCCCCATTTTTCCACAAAATGAAAACTACAGCAAGACCAATTTAGAGAATAATATATTCTTCTCATCTTCTTCAGGTACCTCAGTAGCCTTGAGATCAAAGAAAAAAGTACTGCTCCCTACCCTACTAGCCCACTCCCTTCCCACCCCGCCATGAAAAACCAGAAGTGTTCCACTCAGGGCTTCAGTCTATTGAGATGGGTTTTCTTGGACCTGTGAGAAAAATGAAAGGTTTATCATGGAAAAAAACAAATAAAAACCATTTTCTAAAAAGGGAGGAAATTTTGTGGGGGATAGGACTCAAATCCTTGTTCTGGTTGTATGGGACTGTCTCTTCTCAAACCTCCATACCAGGAAGACGAGTTAAAGCTTGTGGACTTTGGTGACCTTGCAGTTCTAAACCACTTGAGTACTCTGCTTCTTCTACCTTTTGCTTTTCTGGTTATGTATCAATTCCATCTTTTCCTCCCCCTCATTCCCAACCCTATTTACTCCAAGTGACTTTGGGCAAGTAATTTTACATATAAAAATGCTTTCTCACCCCTAAAATAAAAATAAGGTAATCAAGAATCTCTATACTTCTAGTATAATAGGATTCTATCCCAGATTTTCTTAACCTTAATACTTAAGCTGATTGTGCAATATTTTAGCTTCTGTTAGATTTCTTCCAAAAAACTGTCTAACATTGACAAAGTTCCCTTAGTTCTCCCTTCCCCTTTATTATTTTTTAAAATTTAAAAAAATTCTTAACTTTTAAAATATCATCAACCCCAACACGGGGCTTGAATTCATGACCCTAAGATCAAGAGTCACATGATTGGGATACCTCAGTTAAATGTCTGCCTTCAGCTTAGGATCTTGATGTCAGGGTCCTGGGATAGATCCTGTGCCTTGCAAGGCTCCCTGCTCAGTGGGGAGGCTGCTTCTCTTTCCCCCACTGTTCCCCCACCCCCACTCTGCCTGCCCTCACATATGCATGTGTGTGCATGCTTTCTCTCTCTCTCTCAAATAAATCAATCTGTAAAAAAATAAAACTTGCATATCTGCCAACTGAGCCAGTGAAGCACCCTCCCAACACCTTTAAAATCAAATCACTACAGGGCTCAAAATCTACAAATGCTCCTTTTGCAATATATCGAGTTAATTCCATAAAAATTTTCAAAATCATCTTTAATTTGGTCCTTTGCTGCCTAATATCCCTTTCCCAACTATAGCATATTATATTCCTCTTTTGCATGACTTCCTATTTGTAAGGTATTTTTCAGTCTACTTATTCAAATAAATCTGTCTTCCCCACAACTCTCCAAATTACTCTAGCCTTTCACTTATCCACGGTCTTTGAAGTTCCTCAGCATGAGATCAATGATACCAGGCTCTTTAGTAGAGTCTACTTTGTACCATCATGTAATTGTTGCATATTTATTTTTGTCTCCCCAAACACAGCAGAGGCCGTCAACAAAAATTTTATTTTAAAAAATTTAATCTAATCTAAATTTAATCTAATTATCTTTAGACAACATCAAGCATTTGCAAAACTTATCTGAACACTGTATTTTTTTTCTTTATGTAAGCCAAACCTCTTACTCAGTTAGAGTAAGGATTTTTTTTTTGACTCATTCAAGTGGTTACTTTTTTTTTTTTTTTAAAGATTTTATTTATTTATTTGACAGAGAGAGGTCACAAGTAGGCAGAGAGGCAAGCAGAGAGAGAGAGGAGGAAGCAGGCTCCCTGCTGAGCAGAGAGCCCGATGTGGGACTCGATCCCAGGACCCTGAGATCATGACCTGAGCCGAAGGCAGCAGCTTAACCCACTGAGCCACCTAGGCACCCCAAGTGGTTACTTTTTTTAATGGAAGCATATAATATCATAACAAATATTCCAAGTAATATATTTTTGTGTTACAAGGTATACTCCTATTTATGAGTTAAGCTACAATAATTTGATTGTAAATGGTATATAGAATGCTAATTTTAATGTCATTATTTATATTAAGGTAAAAGAAAAATTATATTTAAAAAATAACAGTATTAGTCACTCAGTCCAAGTGTTGTAGACTTTGGAGTTATTTCCACACTCCCAGTTATAAAATAACTGTGTAAGTCACATTATGAACTTTACCTCATTCCCAGCCTTCTACAGTTGCATAGGATGGTTGAGACCTTCATACAGCAAATCAAGGTCAAACTAAGATATGGTCTGATGCTCTCTATGGAGACATTCTGAAGAAAGATGAAAAACAGTGGAGATGGTGAACCTTAACCACCAAGAATATTGCATGTGACTTGAAAATATCTATACCTCAGGGTAGTGCTTTCCCTGAGAACCTGATGAACTCATCCCTCCACATTGTGGAAGTGTCTGATACACTTCTAAGGCAGCAGGTTTACGTGGAAAGTTCTTTAATTAGGTAACTCTTCGTCTTTTTCTTAAAATTTATTGCGTACATGACTAAAAGATGGATTATCTTCTGTTTAGTACCCTGTAAAGATCTACAGGGTTCTCTTGAAAGCTTTTTAAAGATAGCCAGCCAGCTACGCACCGAAGAACAGACCAATGGCTAACAATGTCTGTTATTTAAAACAAGTATAAACGGCATTATCATATAGGAAAAACTTACTTAATAGGAGTAACAAGTAGAGGATGAAAGCCTACAAGCAATGCATTTGTGCATCTAGATAAAACAACACTGAAAGGTTCATGGTCAAAATTCAATGACCTTGGAAATAGGGAAGGTTCCTCAGGAATCCTTCTTTTGGTAACTTGAAATCATTTGAGCAGTACTTTCTAACATACAGCACGTTATCAGGCACTGTGCTACGCTCCTTACAGGTGTTATTTAATTTTTACAATAACTCTAATACAGGCATTATTAAATGTCCTTATTTCACAAATCAAAAAAGTGAGGTTAGAAGGCACTTTAAGTTTGGGAAATGGTAGAACCAGTATTTAAATTTGGAACTCCCATGGGATGCCTGGGTGGCTCAGTGGGTTAAGCCTCTGCCTTCCGCTCAGGTCATGATCTCAGGGTCCTGGGATCAAGCCCCACATCAGGCTCTCTGCACAGCAGGGAGTTGCTTCCTCCTCTCTCTCTGTCTGCCTCTCTGCCTACTTGTGCTCTCTCTGTTGAATAAATAAATAAAATCTTTAAAAAAAAAATTTGGAACTCCCAGACTCAAAAGTGTTTTAATAGCAATCACAGTACATGTCTTGACTGTATTAGCAGTGCACTTCTATTTTATTTTTGCTCATTATTCAGTACGGGTGTTTTAAAACATGAGGGTTACATGCCGATAAGGCAAACTGACTTCTAATTGATAGCTACTCAAAAACATCTTTTAGAAATTGTCGTGATTACACACTGGGTCATTTGTTTAGATTTGTGCATTTGACTAATTTGTTCTGAAAACCACAGGAAATCTCAGGATATTAAGAGCTATTTTTACTTGCCTTCGATGTTCCTTAAGTAGCAGCATGTTTTTTATGTAGTAGGTACTCAAAAGTAGACTCCATCAACTCAGTAAAACTGAGGGTGAAGTCATATAGTTTTATTCCCAGTTTACCTTTGACATTCTAACTACAGTATTACAAGATAAATATTCTATGGTTCTATTAAGCTGTCTTCAACACCATTTTATTCTATTAAAATGCTTTAAAATAGATTTATTTAGTAAATGCTTTAAAGGCACACCTAAAATTCAAAGCTAGGTAAACACTTCAAAATTAGTGTATTTTTACACTACAAAATTAGTTAATTTTTAGAAGAATTGAATTAGACATTTTCTTGCATCTCCATTATTAAAGGTAATTTATTAGATGATAGGTCTTGCAAATAGTAGAATGAATTTTACAAAGGTGAAAGGGCATCTGCTGTCTTTATCATTCTTGAAAATAAATCCGTTATTTTTATCACAGGATCCAAGTAATTTTAAGATCGTCGGCCAGGTGATTGTGGAGTAACACTGCCATCTAGTGGCCATTTTTCACCATAGGCGATGCCCCTTTTGGCCCACTGGGCAATGTTGAGGAGACTTGAATTCATCATCAGGTACACACACTTTAGCACCCATCTTCACATCTCAGTGGATCATGAAGTCTTTGAGGGAGGAACCATGTCTTATGTATTTTCTTTCTTTCCTGCGCTAAGTATTTGCTACTGTCAAATATTTCTTTAATGTTTAGGACCCACCCAGCTAAGTTTTCATTCCTCATCCTGTCTACCTCCTCACACACCTAACTCTTCTGCTTAGGCCTCCATAAAAACTGGCAAATGTGGAAACTGTGGTGAGACCATGGCAACTTTTTGTTCTCATGACTGCATTACCAATGTAAAATGCAGAAAATAAAATTATGCATTATGTGGCTGATTCTTAATACTGGAAACTAAAAAAAATAGATTACAGTAAATTCTTCTAGTGGTTAGATGGAATGCAACCAAATCATTAGAACAGCAGAAAGATAAACATCGTTATAATTTCATTCTAATACAAATTCATTACACTTTAAGGAATGTTTATAAAGTGCCAGGCATTGTTCTAAGTGCTTTCTGTGTGTTACCTTATGTAGTCCTCAAAACAACCCACAAAGTAGTTAGAACAAAAAACAACAAAAATAGTGTTTTGTTTTGTTTGTTTGTTTTTTTTAAATACCCAGATATTCCTAATAAAGATTATTTTGAAAAACAAGTTTTGGCAGATTTACCAGTCACCTAAAATACTTGGAAGAATTAGATTGCTTTAGCAGAATTACGATAATTATTCTTTGGAAGACACGTACTAAATGAATCAAATAAATAGGAGAAAGAGAGTTTTTTATTTATCTATTTATATATCTGTCTTGGTCTAGAAAAGACTACAGGGGGCTTAAAAAGGGATCCTAATAACTTTCTGAAAAATATTTAAGATCTTAAATATATTACTCTCCCCAAAAGTTGGCTGCTTCTAAGCTTGACTTAATATTTTGCATGTTTTCTCTTCGTTGTTTTGTAAATATATTTGCTTCTCCTTTTTGCAATCGACGTCTGATAGCTGATTTTTGCTGTTTCGTCAACTGACGTTTCACCTTCTGTTTCACCACTTCCTGGAAAGAGTTCATGAGTTAGTATTACTGATAACTGACCACTCTGATAAGGAGTAAATATTCAATAAAACAAAGATTTACATTGCTAATATTTTTTAAAATTTAAGAGCATGAATTTCTTGAATTCCAAATACTTACAGTCCTATATGAACCAACAATAAAATAAACACAAACTAATGGTTACAAAATAGGAGAAATTAAATTACTAACAGAAATACAGATTATAGCAAAAAGTAATACGCAATTCTTTGACTAACAAATCTCCATAGTGCCACCTAGTGTCCATCAGGAAAACTGAAACCAAAAATGGAAAACCAAAAAACCCAAGATACTGTTTCTCTGTGTTCAAGATAAAAGTAGAAATGGCGCTGCAGTAGAAAAGTGTGTTGGAAAGCATTCACAACTGGTCAAAATGTATCCAAGAGTCTTTCTAACTTCAGGTATAGGGATGATCTGATGGCAGCATTTACATGAAAAAGTCTTTATACAATTCTTGGGAAATGTAGAATAATTTCTCAATATAAATTTAAATGATTTCTTGTTAAGACTCAGGCTCCTAGTGTCACTTACAATATGAATAAAAAGTTTGAATATTCTGTTCCCAATAACCTTTTCTTCATCTGTAGCACTACTGCCTGCTTTTTAATTGTATATGACCTTGTATCATCCAACTTATTTCCTATAAAAGAGATACTGCAATGGTTGAAGCAAGAGTCTCTTTTTAATATGCCTCACCCTAGGCTAGGCACAAAAAACCATTTATTAAATATCTGTCAAGTTAAAAAATTAAAGCATAACAGGTAAAAAGGGGCTAGAAGAATTAGTCTGCCTAATAGACTGTTTCTTGGGTTGTATATGTGTACTATAAAACTTTGGACCAGGTTAGTTAAATGGAGACTTTGCATTATTTAACACAGTTAAGGACACTACACTCAGTCAACAGGCTTTAAACAAGTTACCCTTCTTAATTTTAGTCTTAATGATTCTCAATGGGAAAAAAGGCAAGAGAATAAAGGATAGAAACAGATGGAAGAATCAGAATTCAAGTCCCTGCAGAAAACCCCTTGAGATGCAGTCACCCAAACCAGTAAGGGAGGAGATTTAGAAGGAACTGGTATCCCAAAGTTTCAGAACTGAAAGCTGTAGGATTGGCTGAAAGTTTAGAATAAGTGTGACTGGCCCCCAGGATTCTTCGATACCCTAGGAAGACTAGCAAACTATCATAACCTCCTCACCCCAACAGGAGACCAGAATCCTGAATTAGAAAAGCATCTTCTTAACTACAACAAGGACAAAACAGCAATACCTTCAGAATTCTGAAGGAAAATTATTCCCAAACCACCACTCAAACACTTAAGCTCCCAATCAAGTATTAGAACAGGGTAAGACATTTTAAGTAATAAAAAGTACTGACCCTCCCATTCACTCATGTAATTACTGGAATCTGTACTGCCAAATAAAGAATTACACTAAGTAAGAGAAAGACATGGAACAGGAAAGGCAACCAATAATAGGAAACTAAGAGTCCCAGGAAGACAACAGTAGAACATGAACCACATCTAAAAAACTACAAGAGTTCACAAATGTCTCTAGAATATTGCCAAGAAAGAAAAATCAATTTCTTTTCCAAATGTTCTGCTTGAATTTTCCCTTGGTTTTTCACTTTGATGAGACCATAGGATAATCATACCAAGAAACTGAAGAAAATAAGGAGATAACAGATTACTATGCATGCACCTACTCCTGATCTGGAATAATTTATGAATCCTACAAGGTTAATTTTTCATGTTAAAAATGGGAGAGAAAAATCTCGCTTACTACATATTTTTTTAAAATGAAGAAACACAAAATAAAATACTTGTGTATTATTAGAGTACATTAAAAAATTAACAAAAATCATGCACTTTGTTGATTCCATTGTTTGTTTTGTTATTATTGGCCATATATATTTATTAAAAAGCTATATACCTTAATGTTTAATTAGAATTTGTTACATATTAGGAAGAACAGGGTTGAGACGTGGCAACTGCCAATAAACAGAGAACTATAAAAGTATTTATATGAAGAAAACAGATCTTACAATTACAGTTTCAAAGAGCACAGAGAAAATCTTTTACCAGATAGTGAAACAATAATCATCAAATTAAGAGAGGTAACAAAAGGGGTTACTGAGGCTGGGTGGTTCAGTCATTAAGTGTCTGCCTTTAGCTCAAGTCATGATCGCAGGGTCTGGGATCGAGCCTGGCATCAAGTCCCGCATCCAGCTCCCTGCTCAGCAGGAGGCCTGCCTCTCCCTCTCCCACACCCCCTGCTTCTGTTTCCACTCTTGCTTTCTCTCTCCTTGTCAAGTAAATAAATAAAATCTTAAAAAAGAGAGAGAGAGGTAACAAAAATTGTTTTCTCCTGATCTTTTAACAAAATAAAATGTGACCTCAAGGAAAACAGTGTGACCAAACTTCCAAAAGAAAGAAGAATTAAGATGATCAATTTGTTTCCAAAGACTACAGGGTAACTTTTTGATCAAACTAGGCTTAAGATATCTTTTTTCTCATTAGAAGGCAAATTTGTATTTTATAATGCAATTCATTCTGGTTTGACCCCATTTTAACCTTTAAGTTCCTGTTAGCTATAAGGGAAATGGGATAAAGTCAAAACAACCTAAAGATAATGTTAGTGTCATCATCTTTGTATACAGAAGACAGCATAACTTAGAATTTAAGAAAGTAGCATTAATTAATAATCTAAACTTTATATGCAACTGCTGGTTTTACACCACTGTAATTACATAAAAGCATTTGTTTTTGATCTGAGAAATCAAAGAAAAAAGGGTAAATAAAACTCATTAAGTATAGAAAATATCAAAGCCAAGGGTGAACAATCAAAGAGTATGAGAAATTCTTTTCCTTTTTAAAAGATTTATTTATTTACTTGAAAGAGAGAGTGGAGGGGTAGAGAGAGTGGGAGAGCCTTAAACATTAAAGACTGAGTAAGAGCCTGACTGGGGCCTGGGACTTGATCTCAGGACTCAGATCAACACCTGAGCTGAAACGAAAGGTCAGACACTCAACTGATGGTGCCACTCAGGCACCCCTAAAAAGTGTGAGAATTCTTAATAAATACAGGTTGCTAATACTTAAAGGAAGACTTTTGTTTTTTAATATAATTAATAGGTGTTTCAAAAATTTCATAGATTTAAATTTTACATCCAGAATATCAGGTAAATTATAAGGCCAACAATAAAGAGTAAATACATTTATATGCATATATATAATATATTATAAATATATGTATTGATTTATATATATATAAATATATAAATATATATATATATAGGCCGCCCCCTTTCTAACTTCTAAACTGATTTTCTTTTGTTCATTTTAAGTTATCACTAAAAACTGGTTTCAATGGTATTTAACTTCATGCCTTTAAGCATTAGGAAAATACACCAACGATGTAATTTTATTTCTTTCCCTAAAAATTGACTAAGGAGGGGCGCCTGGGTGGCTCAGGGGGTTAAAGTCTCTGCCTTCAGCTCAGGTCATGATCCCAGAGTCCTGGGATCGAGCTCTGCATCGGGCTCTCTGCTCATCAGGGAGCCTGCTTCCCCCTCTCTCTCTGCCTGCCTCTCTGCCTACTTGTGATCTCTGTCAAATAAATAAATAAAATCTTAAAAAAAAATTTTGACTAAGGAAATAAAACTTCCTAGAGGGTTCCCTGCAGAGAAGGATGGCAGGCAGTAAAGCTCCTCAGAAGCTGGACTATTTGTGTTCACTCTCCTGCACAGAAAATGCCCCTTAAGAAATTGTTTTGAACACAGCTGCTAATTGTGTAACGAAAAGTTATGATACCCAACATTTTAAAATCACCTATTTTTCTCCTTCAAAATTAAAGAACTAGCTAGTGAAACTGGTGCATCTTTGCACTTCAGCTGCACTGCTGTCACTGGGTAACCCTGAGCAAAGTCATGTAACCAACTGGGCTTCAAATTCCTCATTATTAAACTGCAAAGACTAGACCATATATATGAGTGTCTACAATCTGTCCATTAGGTTAGGTTATGACCTAATCGACACTTGGAAAATGCTGAATAGTTACCTGAGGAATTGTTGAACAGCTTAAAACACTGCCCGCAGAAGTAACACTCAGAGTTCTTGTTCTGCTCTGTTTAATATCTTCTGTATTTTCTTCATCTCTAAAATTAAAACAAAGTCACAAATTATCCAGTTAATTTTTTATTTAATTATGGCAATTAACTTATATTATTCCTACATTATAGTAAAACCTAAAAAACACACATGCCAGAAAGGTCATTATATTTAAAATTTCTGTGTAGGTAAAACTATCCACAATTCAGCCCAATTTATTAACACTTCATTTTTCAGCATTCAAATAGTCACTATCAAAATTGCAAAATGGTAGAATGTTTCAGCCACAAAATTTGTTATCACGTCCCCACAATTCATATCTTTCCCACTAATCATCTCCTTTTCTTTCACTGAACTTTACCAATGTCTGCCTCTTACAACGTAAATCCTTGTAAAACTTTCCTGCCATCTCCCAGACAACAACTGAGGACACTATCGTAGTCTGCTCTGTTAAGGCAGAAAACATGATGGAAAATAACTTGTTTTACACATGCTCAAAGTTTTTATGTATACAAGGTATAAGAAATTCAGACAACATTAACCCCTAACAGTATTTTTCATCAAAATGTTATCTTGTTTCCATTCTGAATAACAAAAATTTTGCACAACATGTGTTTAAAGAGAACAAATTACTCCATACTAAAACTATTAAACCTATGTAGATTTTCTTCTATTACTTACTCAAACTCCTCAGCCACTGCCACCCTTGATTTGAATTTAATTTTACAAGCTTACTATTTGAGTGGTAATAGCCCTGAGATTCTGGATATGGTTATACAAAAAAGGCACAAAATTTTTGTGTTTTGCTTCACAATAAAACTAAAGTTAAGACAGCCTTAGCATGTAAGCCTGAACATGTACTGAGAAATGCCTAATAAATACTATTAATTTAGTTTTGTCATATTACTATTTTGAATAAAACTCCCATTTCAGGATAAAGAAGATGTGATATATACAGATACACACACACACACACACACACACAAATGGAATACTATGCAGCCATCAAAAGAAATGAAAATCTTGCCATTTGCAATGTCATGGATGGAACTAGAGGGTATTATGCTGAGTGAAATAACTCAATCAGAGAAAGACAATTATCATACACTCTCCCTCATATCATACGATATGAGGAATTTGAAAGGCAGAGTAGGGGGTCTGGGGAATGGGGAAGGATAAAATGAAACAAGATGGGATCGGGAGGGAAACAAACCATAAGAGACTCTTAATCTCACAAAACAAACTGAGGGTTGCTGGAGGGAGTGGGGTGTGGAGAGGGTGGTTGGGTTATGGACATTGGGGAGGGTATGTGATAGGTGAGTGCTGTGAAGTGTGTAAGCCTGACAATTCACAGACCTGTAGCTCTTGAGCAAATAATACATTATATGTTAACAAAAATAATTTAAAAAACCTCCATTTCATTGAACTATAGTTATTTGATTCTGGATAAACTATTCCAAGTCTAGAAATTAAATTTTTTATATCTTTTGCTAGTATTAATATTTACAAGAAAAAAACTCTTACAAGAAAAATAATATATAACATTATATAATCTTAACTGTAAATGAGCAAATAGGGATACAGGATTCAAAGTACCAGAGAAAATTCACTATAAGTAGGTATTTTAGGAAGAGAGCATATTTACTGCATATTTATTGGACTACACATAAATCAAACATACATTAGATGTAAAATCACAAAAATATCTGAACATTCATCCATCTACAACTTGTTCTATTTATCAAGATCAATTTGAGGAGCCTGGGTGGCTTGGTGGGTTAAGCCTCTGCCTTTGGCTCAGGTATGATCTTGGGGTCCTGAGATTGACTCCCATATTGGGCTCTCTGCTTGGCGGGGGGCCTGCTTCCCCCCTTCTCTCTGCCTGCCTTTCTGCCTACTTGTGATCTTGCTCTGTCAAATAAATAAAATCTTTAAAAAAAAAGATCAATTTATCAACTATTTGTAAATAATTCTTTTAATGTAATTGGTTTGAATTTTAAGGCAGAACTGCTTAAAACTGACATAATAGGTTGCAAAGGGTAATGTGAATTTTAACAACAAAAGGTTATTTGCTTTCATTATTTACATGTAATGGGGAAGAATTAAATAAAATCTTTAAAAAAAGATCAATTTATCAAATGTTTGTAAATAATTCTTTTAATGTAATTGGTTTGCATTTTTAAGGCAGAACTGCTTAAAACTGACATAATAGGTTGTAAAGGGTAACGTGAACTTTAACAAAAGGTTATTTGCTTTCATTATTTACACATAATGGAGAAGACTATAACTCTGTTACATCATCAAAAACAAACAAACAAACAAACAAACAAACACACCCACTCATCTACCAGCCCTGAACAAAGTATAGGTCTCCACATTAAAGTTAAAAAAAAAAAAAAAATCAATCCACAGACATCTATACCTGAAAGGCCTGATTTCTTTGTTTAATGACGACAAGGCAATCAGATGAGGGCATACATCTTCATATTCTTCATAGCCCATGCAGATTCCTCCTTGACCTGCTTTACCATTTTGCCTGGTGTCATTTTCAGTTTTGTTTTTCTCCTCAGAACACTCGGTTACAGAACTGTTAACAACCTGCTCTTCTATTTCTTCTAAAGCTTGACTTAATTCAGGTATTTCAAAATTGTGTGCATCAGCACTCTCATCTGACAAATCATCTTCCTTTATTTGCTCAAGATCTCCAGATGATTTGCAACAGCAGTCAGCTATTTCATCTGTAGAGTTTGGATCACTATGATTTTCTAAACTATAAACCTTTGCTTTTTCTAACATCTCTTCATCAGAATGTGAGAATTCAGACTCGTCTTTTGTTTCAGTATTTTTATCATCTGGACCTACTGGATGAAGCAGTTCATCATCTGCTTGCATTTCCTTTGTGTAGCCACTGGCAGAAACCTCTACATCAAGAGAGTCTTCCCTCCTAGGAAAAAGGAATGACTGCTTAAGTAATAGGGAAAAAAATGTACCTGACATGGGTATTTATTATTCTGACAAATTATAATCCTCAAATGAGTTTAGTAGTTTGTATGCTTTAAAGATTATTCTTTCCCTAAAATCTAATACTTAGTTAGGTATTCAAATGTAAAAGATACAGGCTTATTTTCATGTAAGAATAAAGTGACTATGGAAAGCAATAAATACTAGTAGAAAGTATTAACATTTATTTAATGTATTAAATAAATAATATTTATTTAATAAACTCACTTTCAAAAGGGGCTAAAGATTTCTTCTTTTAAGTTATGTCAATCATCCCAAATCAGAAAACTGTATATTAAGTATATAAAATAAATGGGGAAATTTTGCTTTGAGAATTTATATATAATTATTTTCCATAAATCAATTAAATACAGTTTCTCTTCTGAACAAAGGAAAACATAAACCCCAATGAACACTTGACTTGCTTCCTTAAAAATGGGTTATTCACTATTAAGCTGCACTTTGCAGTAAAAGTTTGAGAATTTGTAAGAAACTAGGGATGTTCCTCCCCTAAATCCAGTAACATTGCCTTAGTAGACCAAAGGTAGAAATTTTCTAGTGTTTAAGTTTCATTTATACATTAGACAGCAATGATACTCAACAATGATGATACCCACAATTATTATAATGTGCTGGAGGTCACTATTTGGAAATTTTTAAAATGAAACTAACTGTTAAAACTCTTAGAACTAAATAAATCAGGTTATTTAAAGTTTTATCATTTTAAACAAAGAGGAGTACAAACCTGATATCACTAAAAGTTGGATAAAGCTCACTTTCATAGCTGAAACGTTTCATGAAGAAATCTCTAATGCATTTAACATCTCTGTCAAAATACCTGTAAAGGCAAGAATCATTTTTTTACATATAGCCTGTGTTGCTCATGTTTTTCCTTATTAGTCAATGACAATATCCTTAATATGACACTCTTAATCACCGTATGAAAAAGGAGTTACTCATGAGAAGAAAATAAAAGAAACAACTCAGTTGCCAGTGTGTTTGAAAAATTAAAACTAAAAGCAGAGAAATGAAGAGGAAATAAAAGCTGTCAAAGGGATTAAGTCCCTATAGTTAGAAAATTCAAGGTCTTCCCATACTGTAACAGACATACTAAGAGAAGATAAGATGTATATGAATTTCAGGAACGAAGATTCTGGATCTGTGGTGTGAGGGTAGATTTCCACTTTTCCTTTTTAATTTCCAGTCTGTCTGGTTATACTTCTCATCAACTATACCAAGAGAACCTAGTCAACTGCAAAAGCTAAAGATAAAATAGGTTAGTGACACCTAAGAAAAACTTTGGGGACTATTAATTATGTTATGTTTATATACCTTTATTATCTGTTAGCTAATTTGCAACAACAGCCAAGAGAGATAAATAATACTATGGCTTATAAATAATGATCTGAAGACATGTTAATCTGGTCCAAGTGTAGAAGGACCTGTGAATATCACATTGCTTTTTAGGCCACGGTAAAGTAGTAAGAACAGATTAAATTCTCTAGGTTCCTAGATAAGGGAGAATAAAGAAACAGGGTACTGTGGAATTGACTACCTGCTTGAATATTAATTAATTAATATTTTAGAAAAATATGAAGTCTGGAAACAGAGATAATGCCACTCTTCTTTCCTTTTAGGACACCAGAGGGAAAAACCTTAATAAAATTATTTTAAAATTATATTTTTATATATGTCTATGTCTCATCTAACTAGATAAAATCTCAAAATCTTCAAAAGCAGAGATAGGTGTTATTTATATTTTAATTATTTATTAATTTATATCTTCTTAATTTCTGGTGTTAGCACAACTTCTATACCCCAGTACTTGTCCATTAAATATCAAGTTAAGGGAAACCTGGGTGGCTCAGTTGGTTAAGCAGCTGCCTTCAGCTCAGGTCATGATCCTAGCGTCCTGGGATCGAGTCCCACATCGGGCTCCTTGCTCAGCAGGGAGCCTGCTTCTCCCTCTGCCTCTGCCTGCCATTCTATCTGCCTGTGCTCTCTCTCGCGCTCTCTCTCTCTGGCAAATAAATAAATAAAATCTTTAAAAAAAAATCAAGTTAAATCACACTGTTTCCCTATAGAATAATGCAGCCTAACATTTCAAATGCTATGATTTGTCATCGTTTCTTCCTATAATTCTGGTGGTTCCTGGATGTTCCTTCATTGTGACTATGTTACCCCATATAATAAAAATGGTGATTAGTCAACATCCAAAAATATTTTAACCACCCAAGCACCTAACAATCTATTAGTAATTGTTTGGTTGGGAATACTCTTTAAGTTTATATTTAAATGAACATTAACACATAAACACACATAAACACATAAAACACATAAACACACCCATATCCAGAATCAGTTTTGGCATATACCATTCAGCATTGGGATGAGAAGTTGAAACCATCTGTGGAAAGTCAATCATGGTGATGTGGTCATCTTTATCCAAAATGAGATTAAATTCATTGAAATCTCCATGAATTAGTCCATGATTTGCAAGTTTGACGATCAGTTCCATAGCTTCATCATATACTGATGCAGGATCTTCAACATGGTGTATCTGACATCTCAAAGTATGAAAATAGGTTATTTGTATTTATTTACGATTTTCATGAAAGCAAGCATGTATGTGTATTAATATTTCCATTCTTTAATTCCCTAACAACTTTTTCTTCATTTCTATCAGCATACAGACATAACAGTTCCCACTTATTATTTTTTTTCTTTAAAAGAAGCCATCACTACCTCAATTCTGTATCCTCTATCCACTATAGACTTTCTCTGATAATTACAGCCAAACTTCTCCTCATCTCCTCATTCTTCCCTCCCATTCTAATGAAACCATTTCAAACATTTTCATCCACCTTGTTCCAAAGAAATAAGTCTGGTCAAAGCTACAAATCACTTCCATGTTGCTAAGTCCAGTAGTCATTATTTGGTCTGTCAGTTAAACTCTTCACCCTTGTTGAAATACTTCCTTCACTTTACCCTTAGTATACCAACTCTTCAGGCTATCCTCTTTCCATATTTATTACTCTGGCTTAGTCTTTTGTTTGACTAATTCTTCATCTTTCCTTGACCTTTAAATTTTAGCACTCCTCAAAGGTTATTGTTAGGAGCTTTTATTTACAATCATTTTTGGTGATCTCATTCAGGCTCATGGCTTTACATACTATATATATACTGCTCAATCTAGACATCTCTGAACTCTGAGGCTTCTCAAACTTAACATCTCAGTCCCACACTGAACCTCTGATTCTAATTCACCCTCTAACTCCAAGCTGCTGTTTCTATAATCTTTCCCATTTCTGTAAATGAAAACTTTGTACCTCCAATTAATTTGTTATTCAGGCCCAAATCCTTGGTATTACCCTTGACATTCCTCTTCCTTCATATCAATATCCAATCCCAAACAAATCATGTTGTCTCTACCCAAAAAATATATCCAGAATCTGAACACTTTTTATCACCTTAAAATCTACAATTCTGATCTAAACAACCATTATCTCTTGCCTGGATTATTACAATAATCACCTAATTTGTCTTCCTAATTGTCCTTATCTCATTTCAGTCTATTCTCAAAACAACAGCCACAGTAATTCTATTAAAATAGTCACACCATGTCTCTTCTCCAAAATCATCCATAGCCTCCTATCCCAATCAAAATAAAAAAGCCCTTGTCCTAACTATTACTACATTGGCAATGACACTGCAATATATAAATGTATAAAATCAACACGTTGCGCAGTTTATATTTATATATCAAATGTATTAAAAAAGAAATTAAAAATTCCTTGCAATGGCCTTTAAAGCCTAAATGATCTAGTTCCCAGCAGCCTCTCTGATCTTATCACTTGTATTCTCTGCCCTCACTCACTTAACTGCAGCCACACCAGCCTCTCAACTGGTCCCTGAACATTTAGGCATGCTCCCATCTCAGGATTTATGTAGTTGCTGTCCCCTCTCTAAGCTATCTCTTAGATAGCTGTATGGTTTTCTCTCTCATTTCTTTAGGACTGTGCTCAAAAAACACCTTATCAATGAGACTCTTCCTGCCCATTTATGTGAAAATAGCAGCTTCCTCCACCTACATCAGTACTTTCTGTCCTCCTTGCCTGCTTTATTTTTATCCACTGCATTGTCTACCATCTGATAATCATACATTTCCTTAATTAGCTATTTATTGCATGTCTCCTTCCAACAGAATATAAGCTCTATGAAGGCAGAGATTTTGTTTTGTTCACTGCCGAGCCTTGGTATATCCTAGAATAGTGCTTGGTATATACTAGATTGTTACTAAATACTTGTTGAATGAATCACAGAGATTACAAAATCCATACTGTTAGAATGAAACTGAGTTTTTAATTTGCATGAGACTACAGCTTTCTATTAATTTATCTCTATTAAATATTCCATTTAATTAATAGACATTTTGAAAACTAAACCTTACATTTATTTATTAGGATCCATAGTTTCCAGAATAATAAATACTTACAGAGGATAGCCATTTATGAGTTCCATGACCACAGCATGGCGATTATAGTCAATTGGTTTTGGGACTGGGAATTTCCTCTCATACAATGCCTGAAACATACCAAAACAGGTATAAACTAATGAAGACGTCATTAATTTTTAGGGAAAAATAGAAGCAAAAATACTGGCTCACAAACAGAAAAAACACACAAGTCTTTACAAAATTACAGTTAACACACGCTTATTTATGTATGGCTTATTCACAGCAAAAATGAACTATACATAAAACAAAATTTTAAACCAGTTTACTTAATTCACTTTTTCACCAAGCATTAATTTACTTAACATTTACTGAATATTATACATGGTGTTAGGGTTACAAAATTCAGTGTTAAAAAGTCTGTCCCCAAGAAGCCTACAGTCTCTTAGGATATATCTTCTTATTTTGTTAAATTTTTGTCACTAATTGGGAGTGTACTTAAAAATTCATGTGGAGGGTGCCTGGGTGCCTCAATTGGTTAGGTGTCTGCCTTTGGCTCAGTTTGTGATCTCAGGGTCCTGGGGTCAAGTCCCATATCGGGCTTGCCTCTGCTTGGTGGGGAGTCTGTTTCTCCCTTTCATTCTCCCTTTGTACTCTCTCTCAAATAAATATATAATCTTTAAAAATTTACATGGAAATAAGTTGTAATTGGGAAATTTATGCCCTCTACAATTTGGAATGCTACTATTTCAATGTAGGCCTTTGTTACTTACACCTATTTGCTCCAATAGTGGTTCTAGCTTTTGCCACGATATCTAACCTTTACTCTGTGTACCAATACCAAACTTAAATAGTTATGTCAATGGTCCATTGAAGAAAACCTACAATGTTGTAAGTATTGATTTCAGTCTGGAAAACTTTTCCTGGTTGTCAAAACTCTCTTTAATCTACTTATCCAGTCCTAATTTTTCCAGTACTCTTTAATAAGCACTCTGGAGTACACACAGAATGGAGTACATTCATGTCTTTGCCCACAGTGACTCCTCTGCAAAGTAGTCTTACTATCTTCTCCTTAGATACAAATTATATGCATGCTTCATGACTCTACTCAACTTCTACTCACTTTATGAAACCTCATTATCAACTATTCTAGTCTACAGAAGTTTCTCTAAATATAAGATGTAATTTAATTTTTAAACTATTCTCTCTCTCTCTATATATAACATATTTGTGTTGTGTTCCTAATTTTAAGACACTGACTGCATTACTTATTTCTTTGGTATACACACCTTCACCCCACTGCATGCCAACTACTTAATACAGTGGTAGGCATACAACTGGTATTTAATATATTATCTATTAACAGGGTTAGTTTTAGAAAGCTGTTTACTTCCTATCTTTTTTGTGAGAGGAACTGAATTACTTCTCATTCCCCAAAGGTTTTTGTTTGTTTGGCTTTAAATAATTTTTTTTTCTCCCGATGCAAATTCTTTTGAACATGCCTTGGCAGCTCAATAGCATATAATTAATCTTAACTATTGTCATAGTGGTCTAACCCTTGCACTATGGCTTAATTGTTTAAGGTATCACCTAATCTTATTTTACACTCTAGGAAAAAAAGAGAATAAATTTAAGAAGCACATTTATGCACAACTTCGTTCTATTCTAGTACCTTCAAAAAAACATCTGAGAAAACACCTAGTGCAGTTTTGGGAAAATATGTAACAATCCCTACCAAACTGCCTTCTTACTGATTGTTTATCATTGGTTACAAACCATTAGTATAAGACAAGAAACATCTATCATGTACGTACGGTATCAGCATCACTTATATTGTCTTGAGAATTCTCCCATGATTACTAAAAATTTAAGCACATGAATTAAAATAACCTACTCAAAGAACACTCCTAAGAGTTTCATATACTGGTCATATACTAGAGTGACTCCCTTTTTTTTATTTTTTTAATGTACGTATGTATATATGTATGTATTCTTAGTAATCTCTTTATCTAACATGGGACTCAAACTCACAACCCTGAGATCAAGAGTTGCATGCTCTTTCAACTTAGCTAGCCTGGTGCCCCTAGAGTGACTTTTAATAAATCAAAATTTTAAAAAGTGAAGATAAGTAGTAATAAATAAACACTATTATTTTGGAGAATAATAGCAATATGATACTATTTTCTGTTTAATTAAATGTTATTGAAGATATTTAATTTAGTTATTAAAGATATTTAACAAATCTTGGGGCATTTGGGTGACTCAGTCGGTTAAGCATCTGCCTTCAGATCAGGTCATCATCCCTGGGTCCTGGGATGGAGCCGCAGGTCAGGCTCTGCTCAGTGAGAGCCTACTTCTCCCTCTCCCTCTCCCTCTCCCTTTGCCGGTCCCCCTGCTTGTGCTCTCTCAATCTCTCTCTCTCAAATCAATGAAATTAAAATAAAATAAAAAGAGATATTTAACAAATCTATCCTGAACTTAATTTTGAAGGTGAAAGGTTAAAGGCTAAAGATTTTTACCATTCCTAATATGCTTGCATATTTGTAAATCAACATTTCTTTTCTATTACATGAAGGAAAAACACTAGTCAACTTACCCGAGACACTAAGGTTTCTACAGATAACTACTATAGGTAATTCCCTGGGATTTTCAATTAGAGACAAACGTATGCATATTTATGTATACTGAATAGATATACATTCACACAAACATCTGTGAGGCAATTACATCATTAATTATTAAGTTTATTAATTATTAAATATTTAATAATTAAATATTAATTATTATTAAATATTGTTAATATTGTAGAATATTATCTCATATTACAAGATAATACTTTATTAATATTGTAGGACACATTTTGCCTTGATTTGCATTAGTAACAATGAAAAATGCCTTCACATCAGAAAAAAAAGTCACCAGAAGCACAAATAACAGAAAAAAGCAATAATTAAAAGTAAGTGAAAGAATTGGGACTGGGGGTAGAGAGATGTAGGGGCAGCAGACTGATAACTGTCATTACATCTTTTCAACTACATGTATTATTTGGTTAAGAAATATAAATTTATTGACCAAATACCTTCATATAGGCAAATTCTTTCATGGCAGAGAGACGAGATAAATAAAGCCAAGACATGTTATGCCTGTGTTTATGATAATCACGTTTGTTTTTCAGATTTCGAAAGGAGGTTCTTCCCAATCTGTGAAGCTTTAATGCAAATTGCTGCCCCTCTTCATTTGCAACAATGTAAATATCTAGAACCAAGATTTAGAAAAGAACATTATTACACTATCATTCCAAAAAGTTCATTTGTAATTTCCAAACTTTGATTTTATTTTTATCAAATTTTCTTTCCTAATAACCAGGAACATTTACTACTCAGCAAAATTCTTTCTCTTAAATACAATGCAAAATAAGATGACATATATTAATATCTGATACAAAAGAAAACAGAGATGTGGTGTGTCAAAGGTTACTGCTCCCAAAGGTGCTCAATACTCAGTTCAATTTAGTGGCAAAAATCTCATTGTCCCTTAGTGTCCTACATATATGAGAAGTGATTTAATACCTTTTTTCAACAATATGAAGCTCAATCTTTCTACTGCTTCAGTGAATAATATTCAATGGTTAGAATATAATCCCGTAGGGGACCTAGATGGCTCAGTCAGTTAGGTGTCAGCCTTTAGCTTGGGTCATGATCCCTAGGGTCCTGGGATTGAGCCCTGCATTGGACTCTACTTGGTGGAAAGCCTGCTTCTCTCTCTCCCTTTGCTGCTCCCCCTGCTTGTGCTCTCCGTTAAATAAATAAATAAAAATCTTAAAAATAAAAAAATATATATAATCCTATAGTAATCAGAATGGAGATCTTCCCATAAGTATTGCAATTATCAAAAAATAGTTGCTATTTGAAATCCTGATATTTAAAACACGTCCTAATTATTCATGAGAAATTTTAATTATCACACATCAAGAAACTGTCTTTCACATTGGCAGGATTATAAATTAGTGTATACTTTTGAAGGGAAATTTGGTACAAGTTTCAAATGTACATAACTTTTGCTCTAATAATTAAATTTCTAAGACTGTATTTATGAATTTATTTGCACATTTGGATAGAGATATGTGCAAAAGGATGTATACCACATCATTACTTACAAAGGACAAGATGAAGTAACATAAATGCCCTAACAACTGGGACTGGTAAATCAATTACTGATTTACTAGATAAAACTCTGCAACTATGAAAAAGACCCATCTGTTAACATGAAATGGTATCAGAAGTGCATCAAGAAGCATCTGGCTGGCTCAGTCAGTACAGCACAGGACTCCTGACCTTGGGGTTGTAAGTTAGAGCTCCAGGTTGGGTGTAGAGATTACTCAAAAATAATATATATATATATACATATATATATACGGCATCAAGTGGAAAAAATCTAGGTGTAAAATAGTTAAGTAATATTTGGTTTCACCTGTGATTAAAAAATATGTGAATGCATATACATATATCGTCAGTACCTTATGTACTAGTATTAACAAAATATATCTAGAAGGACATATAAGATATTATTCAACAGTAACAACTTTGGGAAGAAATAACAGCAGATTGAGACCTGGGTTAAGAGTAAGATTTACTTTTTATTGTACTTTCTTTTGTACTATTTATCATTCCCATGTAGTGAAGTTCTTAAAAAAAAAAAGCCATTTTTTAAAAATAAAAAAATTGGACATAAAAAAGAGGCAGCATATCTAAGAAAAGGTGTTCATTACCTCATTTTATACATTTCACATAATAAATTTCTCACACACACACGCACACACACAATGTTATAAATATAACAGTGCTAAATAGCACTCCTGCAATACTTATTTGCTCAATGCTCTTTTAGAATGCTTTTTTCTGTGTTTTACAAATATCTAAGTTTACCATATTTCTAGGATGAAAAATGTGCTTGTGGCTTTTAAATATTCACTGTCTTTTAATACTCCTTTGTGTTACACATTTTAACTATTACAAATATCCATTTACCATATATAAAACAAAAGCAAAAAAAATATTTGCCAAAGATGTCAGTCATTAGAAGAAAATTAATTCCTGCTACAACTGAATTTTCAGTGACAAACTTATGAAAAACAATAACCTAACCTAAGGGTAATTTCATCATCTATATTGTTTCCAACCAACTTTTCAATTCACTGCTCAGTTGGAAAAGATGAAAAACTTAAAAAATAATGCTTTCTCAGGGGGAAATATAAATAGAAACTAGAGCGAAGAAAATGAGTTCAGTAGTACTGTTAGCACTTACCAGATTCTTTGCCAACACCCATCTGGTTTCCAACAGACTCAACTACCTGTCTAGAAGAAAGTGTTTTCAAAGCTAGGTAATCATAGCCTGCATTTGTCAATCGGTAGCCCTGGACAGCTAGACAAAATAAAACAAAAAAGACTGTGTATTACTTACATTGTACAATTAAGTCACATTAGTTCAAGTCAAGAGAAGAATTTAAACATAAGATATCTTAGTTGGAATGATTAGCTTACCCAGTCTTTAGAGTGTGGCATTTCTTCCTATGATTTGTATTTTTTTCTCTAGAGCAGTGTTACTCAAAGTGTAACTCACAGACTGAGACCAGTCTCTAAATATTTGTTACCTGTCTGTGATAAGACACAGAAACTGGAATGAAATGGTTACCTTTAAGAAATTTTTATATCACTTAGACCAAGTTATTTTGTCTTCAACTCTAGTAAGGAATTTGTGCCTATATTTTATCAGTTTTTAAATTTCACTTTTCTAGTAATTACTTTTTTATTGTTATTTTACTGAAGTATGGATGCATGATGGGTTGAATAAAAGAAACAACCCTCATTGCAGACGGTTTGAAAATTAATGCTTTAGAGTAGTACAGTATAATGTATTTGCCTAAGATGGTGGCATTTAATTCCCTCCTACTTGCTCTTCTGCCAATTAGAACTTGTTAATCTCCTAACAGGAGATGGAGGCTATTTCTCTACTCTCTTTGATCTGGGTGGGCCCTGTCAATGCTCTAATAGAATATAGTAAATGTATGCCACTTTCAGGTCTACAAAGAGTACTTTGCTGGTTTGGCAACTTTCACTTTCCACCTTTTGAAATGCCTGCTCTGGGGGAACCCAGATACATGAAAAATCACAAATGGTGCCATAAATACTTACTTTTGGTACGCTCCCAAGCTATGAGTTTATGTTTCACTAATTCTCTTAAAACTTTATTACAGCCACCATGTTTAAGGCTGGCTATAGAAGCAACTAAACTGCATGGAACTATTTCATGGTTCTTCATGCCCATTTCAACCTGAAATTAAAAGAATCATATGTAATCATAATCAACATAGAGCTGTTGTCTACCAAAACTTTGCTAATTAACTTCTTCAAATTTCTCTAACCATGCACTTACCCAGCCAACTCTGAGATGTAATTCTAGACATATTTCTAATCACAATCTGATTATATAATCACAGATATTCATATTCTGCCACTCTACTAAACTCTAAGAGTAAAAATTGCAAGTACTTAACAGTTACTGATGTGGCAAATACTAAGATATTTGTTGACATCTAAATATTTATCTTTAAAAACTATACATATTTCAGATATTTATTAAGAAGTTATTTACTATGAAAGTATCATATGCAGCCATGATGGAAGATTTAAAAATATATAAAAATAATCCCTACCCCTGGGGAATTTATTATCTGATTGTGGAAATAAGAACCTAGACATCTAACTTTATTAGAAGACAAGAAATGGAAAGAGCTAAAAAAGAAGTGACTCAGGGATCAGTTGCAAAGAAGCGCCACTTGAGATTGACTTTTAGATGCAGGAAAACCAAAAAAACACACAACATCAGAGAATATCAGAGAAAGACAAAAGATTTGGACATGACACACAGGCAAGAAAATATAAAGCACAGCAACAGCTAGGATAGTGCTACCTCAGATGCGATGGCAAACAGAATTCGTGAAAAGATGCTTGAAAATGCTTTTGAGAAAGGTATGGAAGGCCTTGAAATGTATCAAGGAGTTTTAGATTTCTTGTTGAGGAAAACTGAAAACCCCTGAAGGTGTTTACACAAGGGAGATACATGAACAGAGATGTTCTAAGGACATTAATCACAACTCAAAGTTCTGGAAGGTCTTTCAAACGAGGATGTTTAAGGTAATTTGGAAAGATGTATCTATACTCAATAATGAAGTCATAATTAAAGGGTAAAGTTGTCAATTATTTAATAGAGGTGACAGATAAAGCTGTAAAGTGGATGTGATCATCAAACAAGAGATAAATGGAAGACAAAGGAGGGCTGAGGGACAGAATTTTGGGGGAAGTTCACATTAAAAGGTAAGGGCAGCTAGTCAAAGTATGATTATTGATATAGGAGTGCCTGAGAAGTAAAGAGAGAGTCAAGGAAAGATGACTGCTGATACCAAGGATGGTTAAGATTCAACAGAGACCGAAATATATTTAACAAGTAGGTCATTTATTGGTGAGCTTCAAATAAAAAAGTTAAATATTGCAGAGATAAAATTTGGAAGATAAAACTGGAACTGTTATGATGTCCCAACCAAAATCTCACACCTTAACTCATTCCCTTGTTAGCCTCTAATACTCTTTCTGACTCCCCTGTTTCTGTCCCACATTAGGAATAAATAAATGTGGTGAGGAAGCAGAGAAGGAAGGTATCTTTCATAAGTGACAGTAGGTGTTTAGAGAACGTGCAGATGAATTGAGTGCCTTCTAAATTTCATACTGAATTTGAATTTAATATTTTAAGTATTGCCTATTTACACAAAAGATATCAGCTTCTAAAAAATTCATTGTTTTCTTTTTTTCAAGATTTTGTTTATTTGACAGAGAGAGATCACAAGTAGGCAGAGAGGCAGGCAGATTGAGAGGAAGGAAAGCAGGCTCCCTGCTGAGCAGAGAGCCCGATGCGGGGCTCGATCCCAGGATGCTGGGATCATGACCTGAGCTGAAGGCAGAGGCTTTAACCCACTGAGCCACCCAGGTGCCCCTCATTGTTTTATTCTTGAGATGACTAATCTACATGTTGTTGATCTTTGTGCCATAAGACTACCACTATTAAAATCAGTTTTTGTCACTTCCCCGGTTAAAACCTTCAGTGGCTCCCCTGTATTTAGAATATATTCCAAATTCTTTACCAAGCCTGCGAGGCTCTATAGCACATGATCTGTCTCACCTTGTCCAATTTCATCTCCAACCAGTCAACTTCTTGCTCACTATGCTCCAGCCACACTGGCCTTTCCATTCTTCAACAACGGTTTCTAGCTCAGCTGTTCACTTACTACAGCTGTTTCCAAGCCCACTGGATTACCTCCTTCTCATTCAGCTCCCATTATTTCCCCCTCTCCCCTGCCAGTCTTTCTTTCATTTGGCAAATATTTATTCAGTACCTACCAAACGACAGGAACTTTTACAAAAGGCCTTAACACTTTGGCTACAACACTTAACAGACAAGATTCTTTCACTCTGGCAATCTTCTCTGACTGCACAATTTAAAGATGGCATTCATGCTCCCCAGCCCAAAGGTGCAAAGAGTTTCTATTGTATTCTCCTCTTTATCACCTTCACAACACTTATTATCAGATACTGTCTTCCTCATTTATTGACTCCTTCCAACATCCTTCACGATGATCTATTACCCACGTCTTGTATCCCAAAATTGTTACTAAAATCCGGACAAGTAAGTGTTGACAGAATGAAACTGAATAAAAGCTATGTGAGGGAATCTGTGAGGGAGGAACTCAGTGCTATCAATTCTCAGGAGCCTTCTTCCACTCTTCCCGGGGCGGGGGCGGCGGGGGCGGCGGGGGTGGGGGGGGGGGGGGGGGGGGGGGGTGGGTGTCGGAGGCCCAGGGTCAAGAGAAGCGTTCCAGGCCACTGAGATGCCAGTGAAGCTCTGGAGCACAAGTCGGGGAGCAGAAAAGGATGGAAATGATGAGAAGAGAGGACTTTGCTCAGTTTGGGGGAAGACAAAAGCTTCCGAACAAGGGCTCTGAGAAATCTGACCGTCGGGGTCCTCTCTTCCTCATTCCCAGCCGGAGTCTCCTCAGAGGGCCTACAGCGCGCTCAGCTCTCAGCCGAGTCGCAGAAGAGAAAAACGCGCGGTGGGAAAGGACTGCGGGCAGGGAAAAACAGCGAACTTCTTACCGCGGTCAGGACCCTGAAGTCATCCCGGCTCATATAACGTAACTTGGCTACATTCACTTTCCCCATGGCGGCCCGAGACCAAGCCAGGAAACTCCTTCACTACAGCTGGAGGGTACAAGGTAAGCGTGTACACCGGCCTCTCCGATGCCTCACTGCCGGCTGGTGGCTTGCGCGTGCGCCGCTCCTCCCGGCAGGTCCTTGTTAATAAACAGAAGAACTTTTTTGTCTGGCTGGGGAAAATGAAAGTCTGGGTTTATGATGTATGTAGAATGGAACAACACAGAAATTTTTTTTTTGTAAGGGTATTTTTGTCATGTAAGTGAGCGGATTTTGAGTGTCTATGATGTTATTTAGTTTTTCATATCTGTCAGGACCGGCTGCGTAAAGGACGCATTCCGCCTGGGAGAGCAGAACCGTAATAAATGGGAGGAGCAAATTTCATCCCCAACCAGCAACTCCTACTTTAGGCAAAGTGAGTTCCAACAAGAGTCGGGGGTGAAATGAACCTAAGAGCGTCCAGATACACAAGGCGATTAAAAAATAAAGGGGCGCCTCGGTGGCTCAGTGGGTTAAGTCTCTGCCTTTGGCTCAACTCATGATCTCAGGGTCCCGGGATGGAGCCCCCGCATGGGGCTCGCTGCTCAGCAGGGACCCTGCTTCCCCCTCTCTCTTTGCTTGCCTTTCTGCCTACTTGTGATCTCTGTCAACTAAATAAATAAAATCTTTAAAATAAATAAATAAAAGCTAATCATATAGCTAGTCCCTTCCCTAACCACGCCAGTTTAGAAAAGAAGAAGGCGTGGCTAAAGAGAGCTCTCCTGGCTTCAGTGCCGGCTTTAGGTTAGTTCTCCAGACTCGGAATGCGCTTGCGCCAGGCGGCAGGAGGGGGCGTGGCGGTGGGGGTGTGGGGGCGTGGCGGCGGGAGGGGGGCGTGGGCAGCGGTGTGAGGTTCCACAGAGCGCTGGCTCTGTGCAAAGCGTGCTGGCGTGGTTGCTTCTCCCGCGCATTTCCAGAGAAAAGCCGGCGAGTTTGACGAGTTGGAAAGGATGTGCGAGGGCTATTTATCAAAGACCGAGCCGTGATTTCAGGGCTTTAGGAGAGCTACCCACACTGAACCTGAACTCCTCTCCACGTCAAAAAAATGGTAACTGGGGCAACCCTTCAACAACTTGCTCCTCAGAGGGTGGATACTCTACCTTCCCTACAAAAGCAACAAGGGTAACAAAACTTGTGTGATAATGTTTGTGTTTTGTCTTGTTTCATGAACTACGTTTTAAACCTTTAAAAGACAGTTACCTGTTTTGGTACACCCCTCACACGTTGGGTGTGGGTACTATATACGGTCACAGAAGATGGTGGCCTACTTCAGCCTTGACTTCACTTCCAGCGACTGCTGTTTAGCCTCTCTCTGGGTTGAGTCTCAAAACTTTTAAGTGTAAACTTTGGAGTTCATTATTTACAGAGACCATTTTTTCCTGTTGGGCTTCTACTGGCCGGTGGTCCCATATTCCAACACTCCAAGGCCCCACTGAGTATCTTGCTTTGTCCAAAACAGTTAGCTTTATCCTAAAACCTGACTGCAGTTCCAAGGCAAGCAACTGAACATGCCCTTTCTTTCCAAGTCAGAATAGTTAATACTCTGAAACCGTAGAATACAAGCAGCAGAACCATCTTCCATCCCCTTTACACTACCACCTTTGGCTTCTTTTTCACTCCTGAATGCAGTAAGCCTTTGATTAACCATGCTTAACTATTGGAAACCTACACTGAAATGGACTTTTTCTTTCTGTACTTCACGTAAGACATAAAAATGAAAGGTTTTTTATGGAGCGAGAGTGAAATGGGAAACATAAGTTGTTTGGTTGTCAATTACTAATCCAACATTCTAGCAGACATCGCTCATCGATTAAGGCACAAACCTTATGTTACTTCTAAACTGTGCTCCAGACAACCACCGCTTATTGATGGGATTTGGCTCCAGTTGTTGTCCTGTTTCTGGAGCATTCCAGAATCGAGAATCACACTGAGCCCAAATCTCTTCTACTTTCAATATTTATATTTATTTTTAATACAGTTATCTTAATCAGACCCTTGAAGAGTAAAAGTGATTCAGGTATTATTTAGTATCCTGATTTACTTTGTCCTATCGTGCTTAGTAATGACAATAAAAAATTACACAGTATTTTTTATTCACTTATTTACTATTTATCAAAAATACATGCCAGATTTTTTGCTTGGTCCTGGGGAAAGAAACCTAACCCTTAAGTCTTGAGGTAGAAGAAGATGAATAGAAAATAGGAGAATAATAAGATAGAGGTGTGCAAAGGATTTAGCATATTATTATTACCCACTCCCAGACTCCCATCTCTCTCTCTCTCACACACACACACACACACACACACACACACACACACACAGTTTGTCCTCACAAGTTGCAAGAGGATCTTGACCATCCGTAGATGGAAGTTCAAACTTCTTTTCTGAGATTAAATTTCTTAGGCTGACATTCAGGATCTTCAATAATCTGTATCACTGCTTACTTTCAAATAACATATGCTCTTGCCTAATTGAACAGCTCCTTTTTTTTTTTTACAGTTCAGTCAAGTACTGTTCCCTTGATTTTCTGTCTTACTGCCATTTCCCTTCATCTGTAATGCTTACCTTCCCACCATTTTTTTCCTTCTTTCTAGTCACCACATATCTAAGTCTTACCTACTGTTCATAAAACGCTATGCATCCCATAACATTTTTCTTTATTATCCTTATGTTATTTTCCTAGGGTTGCTGTAATGAATAACCACAAATTTGGTGGTTTAAAACCATAGAAATTTAGTCTTTTACAGTTCTGGCCCATGCTCCCTCCGGAGGCTCCAAGAGACAATTAGTTTCTTTCCTCTTTCAGCTTCTATCAGCATTTGATGACTGCTGACATTTCTTGGCTTGTGGTTGTATCCCTCCATCTCTGCCTCTGGAGTCACATTGCCTTCTCCATTTCTATGTGTGTGTCTCTCTTTTTCTGTCTTATAAAAATGCATGTCTTTCCATTTAGTAGCACAAGGATTGGACTGTAGTGGACACCGTGATATACCACCCAGCTGTCCCCCTCCAGGAATGAAGGACTTACTCCCCCGACCCCCAGCTCCTGGAAGTACTGCCAGCAGAAAATGCTGAGTAGTCAGCCTCCACTGGGATTGCCTATGTTGATGGAACTACCTCACTGAAAGTCATACTCCTTTCTGGGTTTGCCTGGATCCAATGGCTGATTGACATAGACGTCTAAAGGCTCAAATTCTTTGCCAGCTCAGCATAACTCAGCATAATCCAAAGGATCACGGGATCTTTCAAATTTCTTGTAGAGTCAAATGCAACCTCTCTTGGTACTGCACTGTAGTCCAACCTCTTCCTTTGTTTACTCCTTGTCTTTCCCTGTTCTCCTCCAGGGGTTGATCATAATTAATACCCCTAATACAGTACAGATTTGGTTCCTGAGGAACTCAACCTTTACCATTGCTTTCTTGGGCCCTCAGTGCAGTGTTAATAGGGCACTGTTATAAAAATGGGACAGGCAGAAAAAGACCAGCCAACTGAGGCTTAATTCTGCCACTAACTAGCTTTTTGATCTTAGGTACTCTCTTTAACTTTTCTTATTCATACAAGTTTTTATTTTGCATGTTTATTATACAACATATTTTGGTAAACAAAACTCAGTTCCTTTCCTCAAGGAGCTTATAGGTCTATTTATATTATGAAAGGACTCAACTTGAATTGTGTTTCTAAACCTTTTGTTAATTTAAGTCTCCATCTCAACCTCCATAATCTCCATTCCACTCAAGTTGAGAATCACTCTCTTCTGTATATCCCTAGGAACCAAGAATATTTGGTTAAGATTTATTTTATGAAAATGAGATTCTTTTAGTTTGCAAATAGAAAATTATGTAACGTGAAAATAGATATGCCTTGTATCTCCCAAGCCTTAATGATTTTGATAGCACCTAAGGAACTACTGAACAATCACTTTGAGTTCAGTCAGGACAGAAACCATATTTGTTATTTAAACATAGATGTTAATATTAAGACTCATGAATTTGTCATAAAGCTAAATAGAAAACTGAATAATGGGAAAGGAGAATACTGAGGCACCATAGCTGCCACTACTAAGGCTAGAGCAACTAAAATAAAACTGAAATGACTTGGAAGCTTAGGGGAAAGGCACCATCGACCTGAGACCCAGACCTCTGAGGAGGGGCATTGCCAGGTTGATGATAATAGTTCAGGAGCAGGAAGACTTGATAAGACTAGTTTGGCAAGGGGCGCCTGGGTGGCTCAGTGGGTTAAGCCTCTGCCTTCAGCCCAGGTCATGATCCCAGGGTCCTGGGATCGAGCCCCACATCGGGCTCTCTCCTTGGCGGGGAGCCTGCTTCTCCCTCTCTCTCTCTGCCTACTTGTGACCTCTCTGTCTCTCTCTGTCAAATAAACAAATAAAATCTTAAAAAAAAAAAAAAAAAGACTAGTTTGGCAAGTTTGGAACAACTGCAAACTAGATGGAAAGAGATGGTGCTGGGTTGAATAAGTGTTGGGACAATGCTAATAAAAATGAAATACCTAGGAAGCCTGGAGGAAGCAAACAGGAAGCAGAGAGAGGAACAAAATAATTCTTCCTCCTTTAGGATTGCTTTTCGGAAGAGTGCAGTGTGGAGCTTGCTGGCAAAGCAGAAATGTGGCTTACAAGGTTCCAGCTCTTGTACCAGAAAGTGGGGTTAGAGGTCTGGGTTTTGAAACTTAGAGACAATAGCTTAATAACTGGCACAATCTCTAAAAGATTTTTGAGATTTAATATTCTACTTGTCTGCCTTATAGACCTGCACTGAGTAATTATCAAGTGAGATTTTTATAGTTTGTCTTTTTTTGGTGTGTTTTCTTTTTATGTACCTTGATTTAGAGAATAAATAACTTGTTTCAGATTTTTGTTCTTCTACTTTATTGCTTTACTTGAGTTAATGGATGTATCAGTTTTAGTCCGTTGTTGTTGTTTTTGTTATTTTATTGTTTACAAGAATCAAAAGTCATCTCATGACTCTGTTACATACTTTTAATAAATAAGGGCTCTTGGGTTCCCTAAAAATAGTGTAATTATTTTGAATACAAGTTAAGCACTTGACCTATTATTCCAAGTTACTCTTCCAAATTTTAAGTTTCCACACACCAAATTTTACTTAGTTTTATCATTTTATTCTTTGAATTGTGAGTCTGGGTTTTAAAAACATTTTTCTGACAGTGGAGCACTTCTGTCAGAATAGCTTTTTTTAGGCTAAGCTACTGCTTGAATTCCAAACTTTGTTAAACATTCTTACTATGCCCCTTTTAACATAGTTTAATATGCTGTGCTTCAATGTGAAAACATTATTTGCTCACAAGGAATTCTCATTAAAGTAGACTTTATATAAAATGTGGTATTAAACTTATAGTAGGAAATGACCAAATAAATAGAAAACATTAAAAATGAGGTTCAAAAGTGGAATGGTAGTTTAATTAGCTGAAGAATACTTAAAAAGTCTGTTGACATTAATAAATGTATGAAAATGTAGTTATTTAGTCACTTCTGTTTATCAGTTGAAACTTTATTTTAAATAATAATCAATGAAAACACTTTTATTTTCTATATAAAATATATGTGATGTTCCAAAAATACACATTCTCTAAGATCCAAATTGTGAAAATGGTTCTAGTTAGGCTTAATGAAAGGTAGTACTCATGCCAGACCCCCAAATGCTGCAAATTCTTTTCCATAGGTAAATTTATATAAATACTTGCTGAAAGTCCACCCTGAACAGAGCAGTTCATATATGGGCTCTTTCATTCTCATTTTGGGAAATCAGTGTTCTTAAGACATGTTCAGATGGTTCTTCCTTTATTACTGCAGGTGTCCTCTTTCAAACAGGACTTCTAAGGATAAGATTGTTTAGTTCTTTTAGAATTCTCAACTTCGTTAAGCTGCCACCTATAGTCAGAGGACATCTAGAAATGTTGGAATTAGGTTTTAAAAAGTGACTGGAGTTATCATAGTCCCTAATACTCTGATACTCCAAACTCATTTATTAACCTACTAGGGAGTTTTCATCAAGGAAGTCAGAACTTGGCTTTAACTGATCTGGTTGCCACCTGATTATTAGTTCATGCTGAACTGATTTATTTTTTGGACATATCTAACATATATTAAGCCTGCATGGAATAAAGCTCACACAGTGCAGTTTAGCCAAAAATAACCCACTGGCTGGTAATTTTCAGAACTTTCACTATTTCTATAAAAGAAGTGATGTCTTCTAGTATGTAATATGTGGCCTCTTTACAGTCACGGAGGAATTATTTACTTTGTACCCCTCTCTTGTTTTTTTTCTTTTAGTTCCTGCTCTAGGCATTTTCTTACCTGTTTAACTCAGGATAGGTGGATAAAAGTAGATGAAACAAAAACTATGCTATTTTTATTGTTGTTTTTATTTTATTAGCTCAGATAAAATATTTGAGAGTTTGACGGGATTACATTGAGGGTCCTGGCTTATCTAAGGATTTTTCCCCCCACTATTTCTCTAGGTCACTAAAAGTAGATCCCAAAGATCTCAACATTAGTTTCTTAAATGTCAAGATAGATTATAATTTATGCATGTTTGAGGTATTTTAGGACTAAATTTTTAAAGAGACACATTTTTATTTTTAAAAGTATATTCTGAATATAGCATTTCATGTTAAACTTCCTCAGTAATTTCTTTTTCAATATTCATTTTTAATTTTGAATTTACTTATAAGGCTTGTTAACAGAGTCTGGTAATTATCCCCAATGCCCATTCTTCCCTTTTTTTGTTTTAGCAAGAGCAGCTTCTGATTTCCATTTGGGCACATGGGCCCTAAGCTGGAGATGATATTTCCCAGCCTTGTTAGAACTAGATGTGGTTACATGTCTTAATTTTTACCTATGGTGTGTCAGTAGAAATTATAAATGCACCTTTTAAGTTTTGCCTTTAAAAAACTGAGTATATAGCATCCATCTATAGATGGATCTACATAGATCCATCTTTTTTTTTTTTTTTAAGATTTTATTTATTTATTTGACAGACAGAGATCACAAGTAGGCAGAGAGGCAGGCAGGGAGAGAAAGAGGAGGAAGCAGGCCCACCTGCCAAGCAGAGAGCCCAATTCAGGGCTCCATCCCAGGACCCTGGGATCATGACCTGAGCCGAAGGCAGAGGCTTTAACTCACTGAGCCACGCAGGCACCTGTGTAGATTCGTCTTTTATTCCAATCTTCTACAGACTGGACCTTAACTTTTATGGTAGTGAGTTATCTTCAACCATGCTGATAAGGCTATACTCTGAGGGGATATCTAAAAAATAATGTGGAAGTGCCCTGATCCCTGGGTGACATCAAGGAGCAGTCTGCCTTCCGATTCTACTCCACTTGTGTGGCTCTGAATGTTACATGGAAGAGCATCATACTTCTACTTTCTTTGAGCTACTGTATTTGGGGGTCTTTTGTTACAAAATATTTGTTCTGAACCTAATAATACAAACAAGATTTTAAGTAAATATTTTTCTGATGACTTGGAGTTTCAAAAAAGACTCTAGAGGTCAAGGCTTTATAGACTTGGTAAAGGTGAATTGTCTATCCATTTCTTAGCCACCTATTTTGAAATGTCCTTATGATATGAGTGGCTGTGCTAATGGTGAAGAACCAAATGTTGAAGATATATGTGATGAGTTTGAATAAAATTGTTTAATCAAGCTCTAAGTGGAACAAAGCAATATTTCTAGATTTATATATAATCTTATATGTGATTTAAGTATACTAAATTTAGTGAATTTAATTTTATTAATAGGTGTTTGGTGATTCCATATATATATACATAAAAGTTTATATATTCATTTTTTTTAAAAAAGCTTTTTAATTGGATTTGCCATTGAAAAAATAGGACATCATTTTGTATATATATATATATATATATATATATATATATACATAGTAAAAAATGGGACATTATTTTATATGTGTGTGTATATATATTTTGTATATATATATATACACATAGTAAAAAATGGGACATTATTTTATATGTGTGTGTGTATATATATACATATATATATGTATATATATATATACATATATATATATATATAGTAGCCAAAAGGTGGACACCATCCAAATGTTCATCAACTGATGCTTGGATAAAAGAAGTGTATTATATCCATCCTATGGAATAATATTTTGCCAAAAAAGGAATGAAGTTCTCTGCCTACTTGAAAACATTGTAATAAATTAATGAAGAAGACATAATAGAGAAAATACTACATGAATCCTTTTGTCAGAGAGGTCCAAAATATGTAAATCCATGGAAACAAAATATAGATTAGTGGTTGCCAGAGGAGGGGGAATATGGAATGACTTCTAATTGAAATGGGGTTTTGTGGTATAATAAAAAATAAGTATTTGGTGTTTGTCCTGTGTTCCTAGCACAGGGCTCCTAAAGGACTTGGAATGTACTCTTATTGAAAGAAAATTCAGAGCTTTACTTGATATGAATATTATATTGGGTGAGAAACAAACTCTATGAACAGGGAGACGTCAAACTTAAAAGTGGTATGAAGCTAAGAGGCAGGACATTACAGGGTGGCTTATAAAGTGAAAATGAGGATGTTGTAAACTTTACAATAATTGCTTATTACAAAGGAGATTTCCAGATGGCAGGGATTGGTTAAAAGTGATTATCTTATACTCTTTCAGGAAGATGGCTTAAGTTTTATTTATGATTATCTGAGGCATTTATAAGAAATAATCTAAATTAAGTTGTGCTTACATTCATGAAGTAAGCTAGTTTAAGTTTTGCTTGCATGGTTTTGTGTGCTGCCTGAGCGATTCTTCAAACCTGGTCTCCATTTTATTTTATTTTGATACTGTCTTTTGTATGGTAATAAAATAATACCTAGAGGAATCCTAGATGGCTTTAGGATGGGAGTTGGTTGCCAAAGGGTTAGAACTTTCAGCCACACCCACTGACTTTCCAGGGAAAGGGGGGGGGGCTAGAGAGTGAATTCAGTCAACAATGGCCAGTGAGTCAATCAGCACTGCCTACAATATGAAATCTCCATTAAAAATTGCTAAATAGGGCGCCTGGGTGGCTCAGTGGGTTAAGCCGCTGCCTTCAGCTCAGGTCATGATCTCAGGGTCCTGGGATCGAGTCCCGCATCGGGCTCTCTGCTCAGGAGAGCCTGCTTCCCTCTCTCTCTCTCTCTGCCTGCCTCTCCATCTACTTGTGATTTCTCTCTGTCAAATGAATAAATAAAATCTTTAAAAAAAAATTGCTAAATAGATAAGAGTTCTGAGAGAGTTTCTAGGCTGGAAACACATAGATGTGCTGGGAATGGAAGCTTTGTGCCAGTCCTCTTCCCCGTACCCTGTTCTATGTATTCCATTTGGCTGGACTGAGTTGTATCCCTTATAATAAATCAGAAAATATAAGTAAAGTGGTTTTTTGAGTTCTGTGAATTCTTTAGTGAATTCTCGAACTTGATAGGTGTGGGAACTTCTGAATTTGTAGTTGGCTAGGCAGAAGTGTCAGAAGAGGGGCGCCTGGGTGGCTCAGTAGGTTAAGTCTCTGCCTTCAGCTCAGTTCATGATCCCAGTGTGCTGGGATGGACCCCCACTTCAGGCTCTCTGCTTAGCGGGGGGCCTGTTTCCTCCTCTCTCCCTGCCTCTCTGCCTACTTGTGATCTCTCTCTGTCAAATAAATAAAATCTTAAAAAAAAAAAAAAAAAGAAGTATCAGAAGAACCACATTTCTTTTTGGGATGGTGAAAATGTTTTAGAATTAGAGGTGACCATTGTACAACTTTGAAAATATGCTAAAAGGCACTGAACTGTACACTTAAAATTATTCTACTTTGTCATTCACAGCATAGTCCGTGGTGTGTGGGGCACTTACCAACTCACCTGATCCCTTCATGTCTTCTTGCTCTAAGGACCTGTAAGGACCAGTTGATACCTAGCCTGGCTGTTCCCAGAACCTGGGTTCTGTGGCGAAGCCAAGTACTTCTAGCTCTTGTGTGTGAGATGAGACAGCGGTATAATTTCCACCTGGCCCTGTGGGAGTGGTGCTATGTACCCATCCTTTCCTCTTCCTTGACATCCAAAAAAAGAAATAAAAATTTCTCTGTTTTGAGGATGCAGGAGCCAAACTGAAAGAACCATAGTCAAAGATGGAATTATTTGAGCAACAAAATAAATAGCAATAGTAATGAATTATAACTCAAAGAATAAAATAGATATTTGTGAGTCAATACTGATACAAATAAGTAATTGAATAAATAAATGAATGAAGGACAAAAGAATTCTAAATAATAAATGTAAAAATAATGAGGGAAATAGAAAATCACAGCACAGCCCAGTAATGATTCATGTACTGATGAATGCTAAAATTAGGGGGTAACACTATAAAGAGTAAACAGGATATTTGCATAGCCTGAAAGCATCTCTTCTCAAATACTTATAAATTATTCTGGTGACTTCATATATGTGTAAAAATGCTTTGATACTCTTCTCTCTGAGGTTGAGTTATGTTCTCCCCCCTTCAGGGTGATCAGGATTTTAGGGACTTACTTCCAATAAGTAGAATGGAAAGGAAAAAATAGTAATTTTATCATTAAAAAACTGGCTGACATTACTTTAATCAAATGATTAAGTTTACCATCACTAGATAAGTAATGTTGATATCATATACCTTGTGATATGTGATGATAACCTCTGTAGTAGTCGCAAAAATTCCTAATCCTGGTATAGTCATGAGAAAAAAAATCAAGCAAGCCCAAATTGAGGAACATTCTACAAAATACGATACTAGTACCTTACAAATGTATCAAAATCATGGAAAACAAAGACAGACTAAGAAATTGACAGCTATTGGAGGAGACTAAGTAGACATCAAGACTATCTTGATATCCTGGTTTGGATCCTGGAACAAAAAAAGAGCATTACTCAAAAAACTGATGAAATCTGAATTTTAGTTATTGGTGTTTCACCCATTTTCACTTCCTAGTTTTGCTAAATTTATCATGTTTCTGTAAGATGTTAAGACTCGGAGGTTAAAGGCAGCTGTAACCTTCTTTATAATATTTCTGTAAATATAAACTTTTTTCCAAATTATGTTTTAAATATTACTGTAATTTGCGTGCTCTGAATTTCCTCTTTTCCTTTATTGGGCAAATCCCTCAGAAAGAATCCTCTTAAAAATAATATTTGACCAAGGGCATCTGGATGGCTCAGTCAGTTAACGCTCTGCCCTTGGCTCAGATCATGGTCCTGAGGTCCTGGGATTGAGCTCCTATTGAGCTCTGCATCCAGCAATGGATTCCCTGCTCAGTAGGGAGCCTGTTTCTCCCTCTCCCTCTGCTCCCCCACTCCTGCTCTCTCACAATCGCTGTCTATCTAAAATAAATAAATAAAATCTTTTAAAAAAATTATGTGACTAAAAGAAAACACAAAAAACCAGGCCGATCCTGAATTATGTGGGCTATTTATTTTTTATTGTAATGTAAAAGAAATAGTCTTTACAGTCCTCATCAAACTAATTATTTAATTTTAAAACCTTAACAATGTATTTTTATTCCTATGATTCCCCATGTTTGAAAAATTTGAATGTTACAGAGTTCTTGTTCTATTGAATAATTTGAACATATATTTAAACTCAGGAGTCATATTTCAGTTTATTTTTATTTATTTAAAATATTTTATTTATTTAATTGAGAGGGAACGAAAGTGATCATAGAGGGAGAGGGAGAAGCAGACTCACTGCTGAGTGGAGAGCCTGAAGCAGGGCTCCATCCCAGGACCCTGAAATCACGACCTGAGCCTAAGGTAGATGCTTAACCAACTAAGCACCCCTCAATTTATTTTAATTTAAAGTATAATGTAGATTTTTTTCCTTTCAATAATGATAAAAATCAGATTAATGTTATACCATGAGAATTAATATTTTTTTCCATTTTTTAGTCTACCAGTTTCCAAAAGTTACTTGAATTAGGTTACAGTAAAAACCTACACATAGCTATTTAAAAGCTGTGTTTGAGAAAGTATTTAAGAACATGGCAAGGTAATTGTTACATTCAAAATAGTTACACAGTTTCTATAATATTTTCATAGTTTTGTTAGAATAAATATATAAACTGGAAGAACATATACCAAAATTTTAATGGGAGTAATCATCTTTGAGTTGTGGTATTTAAAATTTTCCTTTTCCCTTTCTGCATTTTCAGAAATATGTACAATGTATGTCACTACTTTTGCAATCAGAAAAAATAATAAATCTTAAAAACATGTATATATACATATAGTAGGATAGATGAGGACACATTGGAACACAGAGAAAAAGTAAATACATTTGTTCTCCAGAATAAATGAACCTAAAATTTACAAGGTTTGTTCACTTCCTGTGGATTTTAAAAGAGCTACAAATTGTTCATGCTCAGTGTTTAAATTTACACATACATGTTCAAACACAATATAATCTCACAAATGTCTTCATTAACGCAATAGACTCATATCCTATATTTAGGGCAATGAGTTCTCAAGTTCTCAAAGAAATTATATTTTGAATATTTTAATATATGACTGGCCATTATGTTGTACACTAATACCCATTTAGGCAGTGTTTTAGAGATAAATATAGCATTTTAAAAATAACCAAAGCTTAAATCTATGAAGATAAAAGCTTTTGTTTTAGTTTTTTAAAATAAGAATATTTGTATAATGCTTGATTGGCTTCCCTACTTAAATCCTATTTAAATCTCAAATATTGAACTAAACAGTGATGCACTGACGTGTTGTTGAGTATGTTGTGTTATCATTCAATAAAACTGAATGCCTTCAAATTGTTAGAAAACCAAAAAGAAAACAAGATCTGGTCTACTTTTTCTAAATCATCTACCAGCGTTTACTGCTCACTGGCTATTTTGTCCACACATAATACCATGATACGGTTTACTGAGTTGTTGGAATATACATATAATTCTGCTTTTCCTGTTGTGTAACATTCATGGATTTCATGATATGCCTTTCAGAGTTTTTTAAACCAACTTTTAGTACAAGACTAGAGATTGTCAGCGGTCTTGACCTGAGTTAAGTGGAAGCATTATTGCATTTTTATAGCTACCTTGTTTTAAAGAAACATGACTGAATAATTGAGAGTAGTGCTTGCTTGTGATCTAAAAACAAATTTTCATATTTTTGCAAGTCTTTATTGCAAATAGTTGAAATACATGTAGTGAAACCTTTTATTAGGCTTCACACTTGGCTCTCAGTGGTGAGGCACTTACTTCTTTTGTGGAGATAATTACTCTTATCCTTTGTTGTTGTTTTAAGATTTTAAGTAATGTCTGCACCCAACCTGCAGCTCAAACCCACAACCCCAAGATTAAGAATTGCATGCTCTACTGACTGAGCCAGCAATCTCCTCTTACTGATATTTTTTGAACAAACTTGTAGGCGTAGGGCCATCCACATTTGGTAATTGATAGGCAGGAAGCCAACAAAACAGACCACCAGCCTTTTGTATGGCTCTGCAGTATGATGTGTGCTACTTTTGGTTTCCTTGTTCTGTCCCCCCCGGAGTCTCAGTTGATGCCTGTCTCTTACATGGAAGCTTTGTTTCCTCTCCAGGTTTTATTATAGCCCCCAGAGAAGAAATGACAATTTGGTAATATAGGTGCTATCATTTGTGTATTTCCTACCCATCTTGGATTTTTTCCCCTCGTTGGATTGTCAGGATGACCTAATTAATCTCATTCTATTGCTGTCCACTTTCTAGGTTGATCACATCCAGGTCGTCCTGAATATCTTTCTTGAGGGGTAAACATATACAGAGAAGCTGAAATATTCATTGGTGAAATAATGTGGCATGTGAGATTTGCATTTAAATACTCTAATAAATATTCAACAAAAGAGTGGTAGAAACAAAAGATGAAAATGACACGCTAAAAAATGACAGAATGTTGATACTTGTTAAAGTTGGGTGATGGCTATATTACACTATTCCTTTTGTATATGTATGGATTTTCCATCAGAAGCAAAACAACAACAAAAACCCAGCCAAACAAACAAACAAACAAACGTGGAGGACTCAAACATACAAACTTGCAAACAAGTAGAGATTCTGAACCCATGGGACAAGTATTGGAAGCAGGTGCATTAAGGTGGAAAAGAAGGTGTTCTGTGTTTTGCCAATGTATGAGATAGGCCAATCACGTTGCCTTCTCATATATTGCCCTTTTCTGAGGGATTCTTTATAGAGATCACTCTCTACTTTGTTCAAGTAGATCCCACTATCCAGCCAGTTACAGATGACTGACCCAAGGATGGGGTCTTAAACAAAGGCATCTATCTTAAATAGCAGGGTGTCTTAACTTGGGCACTATTGACATTTTGGATTATATGGTTTTTTTATGTGGGTGCTGTCCTCTACAGTGAGATGGTTGGCAGCATTGAGTACCCACTAGATGCCAGTAGCCCTTCCTCCCCTATTTCCAGTAGTGATATCCAAAAATGTCTTCAGACATTGCCAGATGCCCAGGGAGCAGGGGCAGAATCACCCCTTGTTGTGAACCAATGAAATACAGGAATGTGAATTTTTAGTTCGGTTCCATCTTTATGGGTGCTGGCTGACTTGATTTGGGTGTTTAGATGCCATAATTTTCCCATGCTATATTAAAGGCTGATTGTAAGTATTATAAATAAAGAATAATTTAAAAATTGAAGACTTCAGGTCTCACCACGTTTGCTATAATAATATAATTTGTTTTAAGCCCAGACCCCCTGACTTTTCATCTTTATCATATGCAGTCTTAATTTTTTTCTTGTATAAAATGTTCTTAAGATCATTTTCCCAGCTTCTGCATATTTAAAAAAAATCTTTAATGTATTATTCTTTTCATTATTTACAAATACTATTTTCACTTTTTTTTTTTTTTGGTTTTCAAATACAATTATGGAGGGCTAATTTTTATTTTTAAAATTAATGTGAATTTTACAGTGTCTTTGGAAATGTAGCCTTCACATGGATGGGAGAGTTTGGAAATTTATTTGATAAATTTTGTGGTTCTGGGCACAGTGTAAATGAAACATTTTCAGGTGCTACAGTATATAAATAAATGAATGTTTTTCCTGGCTCAGTTTTGTACCATAACTAGCCAACAATTCTTGTATTAACTTCTTCAACTGAATGGAAGCGTACTAGTATATACTTCTGATTTAATAAAATCCCCAAAATAGGTTTTTGTGCTAATATATTTATAACATGCAGGTGTTTGACACAGAAACATAAATTACATGTACATAAAATTGGTTCAGGGAAATACTGAAATGTGCTAGGGAGGATATTAAAATATATATTTGAATGTTTATAATTCAGCTTAAACATTTTTCAGAACTGTTAGAGTTCATAGCTGTATGATATGATTCATTTTTTTTTCTGTTAAAGGGTACTAATCTCGTATGACTTTTACCATTTCTCTGTTTTTCTTAAAGTGATTTTATTTAGTCTAGTTTAATTTCTTCTTTTTGGGGGGCACACACAGAGATCTGATTAGACAGAGATCTGATTAGTGAAAAATCCATATGATTATTCTGAAGAATCTTATTTATCAGCTCTTTTTTATTATGCTTTCCTATAGAAACAAGTGTAGTTTATGCTTATCTTTCTCCACAAGAACCACAAACCTGCTGGTCTATTTAGCATGATAGTCATATTTGTCTGCCATGTCAAAAAGTGTAGGTTACATTTTTAAGTGACTTTAGAGAGATGCCACTATTAAATTCATTATTTTTAAAGATTATTTATTTATTTATTCATTTATTTTAGAGAGAGAGCTGAGGGGGAGTGGAGGGGATGAGGGTGAGGAACAAGCTGACTCCATTCTGAGTGAGGCTCAATCCCAGGACCCTGAGATCATGACCTAAACTAAAGTCAAGAGTTGGATATTCAACCAACTTAGCCACCCAGTCCCCCTTAAATGCATTATTTTTATTTATTTTATTTTTTTTTAAAGATTTTATTTATTTATTTGACAGAGAGATCACAAGTAGGCAGAGAGAGAGGAGGAAGCAGGCTCCCTGCTGAGCAGAGAGCCCGATGCGGGACTCGATCCCAGGACCCTGAGATCGTGACCTGAGCCGAAGGCAGAGGCTTAACCCACTGAGCCACCCAGGCGCCCAAATGCATTATTTTCAAAAGATAATTCAATTCAGTGAAGTGTCATCTCTGAAATTTAAGCATCCTAATTTATTTTCCCTCTTAACAGACATTTATTAAAAATATGGTTATTGAGTGCTCACCCAATAATAGTGTTCTTTTGATCATTGTTTCACACTCATGACCTGAAATGGATTTTTCAAGTAAGAAAGAGTAAGAAAAAATTGACATGAGGCAAAAGAAGATTAACAATTAGATAATTAAGAAACTATAAAATTAATAACATAAATTAAAATTACTGAATATGCATTTATTTTTAGAATAATATCCATATGGCCAAGTTCCTCTCTTCCTTCAGATTTTTACCTAAATGTCCTCTTTCAGACACCTACTCTGACCACCCAGTTTGAAATGATAATTCTTTTTTTTTTTTAAGATTTTATTTATTTATTTGACAGAGATCACAAGTAGGCAGAGAGAGTGAGAGGGAAGCAGGCTCCCTGCTGAGCAGAGAGCCCAATGCAGGACTTGATCCCAGGACCCTGAGATCATGACCTGAGCCAAAGGCAGCGGCTTAACCCACTAAGCCACCCAGGTGCACTGAAATAAATATTCTTATCCCCACCCACCCTGTACTGCCAATCTTCCAATAGTTTACTCTCTATTTTAATAGCATTAATCTCCGGCGCCTGGGTGGCTCAGTGGGTTTAGCCTCTGCCTTCAACTCAGGTCATGATCTCAGGGTCCCGAGATTGAGCCCCAAATCAGGCTCTCTGCTTGGCAGGGAGCCTCCTTAACCCGCTCTCTCTGCCTGCCTCTCTGCCTACTTGCGATCTCTGTCTGTCAAATAAATAAATAAAATCTTTAAAAAAAATAGCATTAATCTCTTGCTGAAATACCGTATGTATAATGTTTATTATTAATTGTCTGTCTCCTGCCCCCATTCATCCAACTCCCACAAAATTTACTCTCTTAAGAGAGTTTTGTCTGTTTAGTGTGCTTGTCATGCAGATGCATGCTGCATAGTAGTTCAGCGTATTAGGAGGATCTTTAATTATCCACATTTTAGAAGTTGGGTCTCTGTTAACTGCCAGTTCTGCAATTATTTTGTTGTCTTATTTTCCATTCAAATAAGAACTCTGAAAGATCTTGAAATATGACCTGAATGAGCAAAAAACACCCAAAACTCAGTTTGGAATGGATTTTAGGGTTTAGTACTTTAATGAAATTATTGTTTCTTCAAAATGATAGTAGTTAAAAAAAACAATGATAGTAGTTACCACTTTTGACCAAATGCCTATGCCATACATTTTACATGTACTTTCTGTTTGTCCTCTTGCCATCTCTAATGAGGTGGACAGTGTTACTCCCAGTGTTAATCACAGATGAGGAAACAAACTCAGAGAGGCTAAATAATTCTAAGTGGCAGGTTTAGAAATTAAACTCAATTAGAAATTAAACTCAGGGGGCGCCTGGGTGGCTCAGTGGGTTAAAGCCTCTGCCTTTGGCTCAGGTCATGATCTCAGGGTCCTGGGATCGAGCTCCGCATCAGGCTCTCTGCTCTGCAGGGAGCCTGCTTCCTCCTCTCTCTCTGCCTGCCTCTCTGCCTACTTGTGATCTTTCTGTCAATAAATAAAATATTAAAAAAAAAAAGAAACTCAGGTGAGCTTGAATTCAAAGTCCATGTGTCTTTCCTTTTTTTAAACTAATTGAAAGGAGACTTCTCTATTAATAGTATTCTTTAATATATATTAAATATATAATATATAATATGTTATTGTATATAATTAATAATATAATGTAATATATAATATTAAAAATATATATCCTTTATCAGAAATCTCTCTCTATGGCCATACTGAATAAGATATTTAGTAAAATTTACAGTATAACTATCAGATAGCACACAATATTCTTATTTATTTTACTCATTTATTAAAATACTTGTGTTCTACCATGTCCTAGGTGCTAGGTATGCCACAATTAAAAAAGAAGACATGGCACCTGCCTTTGAGGAGCCTGTCATCTCCTGGAGAAGACAGATATATCACTAAAGATTCAGAACTCTGTCTCATCCCTACCCCTCATTCCATATTATCATTAAAAGTAGGAAATATTCTGATAAAATCTAGATTTTGTTCTGTTTTTCTAGAATATATGGTTAAGTTTTTGTTTTATCAAGAGATATCATCAGGATTATATGGTCTGATGACCCCCAAAATCCTTTCTTCTCACGTTCTTGATTCTTCAGACATCCTGAATCTATAAGGAAAGGTCCAAACAATACAGTAGTTTGTTTCTAATGCTTTCCTTTATTCTATTATGATGAGAGCAAAGTTGGTTGTATTATAATCTGTTTCTGAAAATACCAAATTCTGAAACACCAGACTGAACTAAGAACAGACATGCTGATAATTTTTAGGTCATTCACGCAGTTTGTGATAATTTATTAATAATTTGATTTTAAATATGTTTAGTTTTCATTAGTTTTTAAATTTACCTTCATAAAACTTTTTCAAGGTCAATATTGTAATTTATACTAGGTTTTAAAATTTTATTTATTTGTTTGTTTATTTATTTGACAGAGACCACAAGTAGGCAGGCAGAGAATTCCCCCGGGGAGCCGTCTGGCCCTGGGCTTTTGTTTGTTTGGAGATTTTTGATGACTGTTTCAATCTCCTTACTGGTTATGGATCTGTTCAGGCTTTCTATTTCTTCCTGGTTCAATTGTGGTAGTTTATATATCTGTAGGAATGCATCCATTTCTTCCAGATTGTCAAATTTGTTGGCGTAGAGTTGCTCTTAGTATGTTCTTATAATTGTCTGTATTTCTTTGGTGTTAGTTGTGATCTCTCCTCTTTCATTCATGATTTTATTTATTTGGGTCCTTTCTCATTTCTTTTTGATAAGTCTGGCCAGGCGTTTATCAATCTTATTAATTCTTTCAAAGAATCAGCTCCCAGTGTCATTGATTTGTTCTATTGTTTTTTTGGTTTCTATTTCATTGATTTCTGCTCTGATCTTCATGATTTCTCTTCTCCTGCTGGGTTTAGGGTTTCTTTCTTGTTCTTTCTCCAGCTCCTTTAGGTGTAGGGTTAGGTTGTGTACCTGAGACCTTGTTTCTTTTTTTTTTTTTTTTAAGATTATGATATTTTAATTGAAATGTAATTTACATGCCAAGTTTTTTTTTTTTTTTTTTAATAAACATGTATTTTTATCCCCAGGGGTACAGGTCTGTGAATCGCCAGGTTTACACACTTCACAGCACTGACCTTTCTTGTTTCTTGAGAAAGTCTTGTACCGCTATATATTTTCCTGTCAGGACTGCCTTTGTTGTGTCCCACAGATTTTGAACTGTTGTGTTTTCATTATCATTTGTTTCCATGAATTTTTTCAATTCTTTAATTTCCTGGTTGACCCATTCATTCTTTAGAAGGATGCTCTTTATTCTCCATGTATTTGGGTTCTTTCCAAATTTCCTCTTGTGATTGAGTTCTAGCTTCAGAGCATTGTGGTCTGAAAATATGCAGGGAATGATCCCAATCTTTTGATACCGGTTGAGACCTGATTTAGGATCTAGGATGTGATCTATTCTGGAGAAAGTTCCTTGTGCACTAGAGAAGAATGTGTATTCTGTTGCTTTGGGATGAAATGTCCTGAATATATCTGTGATGTCCATCTGGTCCAGTGTGTCATTTAAGGCCTTTATTTACTTGTTGATCTTTGCTTGGATGATCTGTCCATTTCAGTGAGGGGAGTGTTAAAGTCCCCTGCTATTCTGTATTATTGTTGATGTGTTTCTTTGATTTTGTTATTAATTGGTTTATATAGTTGGCTGCTCCCACGTTAGGGGCATAGATATTTAAAATTGTTAGATCTTCTTGTTGGACAGATCCTTTGAGTATGATGTAGTGTCCTTCCTCATCTCTTGTTATAGTCTTTGGCTTAAAATCTAATTGATCTGATATAAGTATTGCCATTCCTGCTTTCTTCTGATGTCCATTAGCATGGTAAATTCTTTTCCACCCCCTCACTTTAAATCTGGAGGTGTCTTTGGGTTTAAAATGAGTTTTTTGTAGGCAACATATAGATGGATTTTGTTTTTTTATCCATCATAATACCCTGTGTCTTTTGATTAGGGCATTTAGCCCATTAACATTCAGGGTAACTATAGGCAGGCAGAGAAAAAGGGGAAAGCAGGTTCCCCACTGAGCAGAGAGCCCGATGTGGGGCTCAATCCCAGGAACCTAAGATTGTGACCTGAGCTGAAAGCAGAGGCTTTAACCCTCTCAGCCACTCAGGCATCCCTTTATACTGGGTTTTAACCAAGTCTTCTATAGAGATGAATTCCGAGTAATAGGGAAAATTAATCATGAAATGAAGAATTTAATTAAAAATTTTTGAATTTTCAATCCAGTGTAGTATCCCAAGTTACAGTGTACTAAATGATATACTTAGTTTTAAGACAATTCAGTGTTTCTTTATTTCAGAATATCCCATGTGTTCATTTTTCCTATGAATCAAAGATAAATAGCAGGAACAAAAACCATGGCATTCATCATGAGCTTTTGAATGATTGATGTCTTTGGCAATTTTTCTCTTTCTCTTTGTTTTTGCAAAAGTGTGATCCTTTCAGAGTTTAATTTGCTTTAGAGACTATGGATTTTTAAAAGTATATTTATAAAAATTAATATCATATGTAATATTAATATATTTAAATATATTTTACTAATTTTTTATTAACATATAATGTATTATTTACCCCAGGGTTACAGGTCTGTGAATCGTCAGGCTTACACACTTCATAGCACTCACCGTATCAAAACCTCCCCCAATGTCCAAAACCCAACCACCTTCTCCACACCCTCTCTCCCCTCAGCAACCCTTAGTTTGTTTTGTGAGATTAAGAGTCTCTTATGGTTTATCTCCTTTCCAATACCATCTTGTTTCCTTTTTTTCCTTCCCTACCCCACAACGCCCCCCATTCTGCCTCTCAAATTCCTCATGTCAGGGAGATCATATAATTGTCTTTCTCTGATTGACTTATTTCGCTTAGCATAATACCCTCTAGTTCCATCCACGCCGTTGCAAATGGCAAGATTTCATTTCTTTTGGTGGCTGCATAGTATTCCATTGTGTATATACACTACCTCTTTTTTATCCATTCACCTGTTGATGGACATCTAGGTTCTTTCCATAGTTTGGCTATTGTGGACATTGCTGCTATAAATATTCGGGTACCCCTTCAGATCACTAAATTTCTATCTTTAGGGTAAACACCAAGTAGTGCAATTTCTGGGTGGTAGCGTAGCTCTATTTTCAACTTTAGGGGAAGCTCCATGCTGTTTTCCAGAGTGGCTGCACCAGCTTGCATTCCCACTGACAGTGTAGGAGGGTTCCCCATTCTCTGCATCCTCTCCAACATCTGTTATTTCCTGACTTGTTAATTTTAGCCATTCTGACTGGTCTGAGTTGATATCTCACTGTGGTTTTGATTTGTATTTCCCTGATGCCGAGTGATGTGGAGCACTTTTTCATGTGTCTTTTGGCCATCTGGATATCTTCTTTGCAGAAATGTCTGTTCATGTCTTCTGCCCATTTCTTGATTGAATTATTTGTTCTTTGGGTGTTGAGTTTGCTAAGTTCTTTCTAGATTTTGGATACTAGCTCTTTATCTGATATATTGTTTGCAAATATCTTCTCCCTTTCTGACAGTTGTCTTTTGGTTTTGTTGACTCTTTCCTTTGCTGTGCAAAAGGCTTTTGATCTTGATGAAGTCCCAATAGTTTATTTTTGTCCTTGCTTCCCTTGCTTTTGGCAATGTTTTGAGGAAGAAGTTGCTGTGGCTAAGGTTGAAGAGGTTGCTGCCTGTGTTTCTCTCAAGGATTTTGTTGGATTCCTATCTCACATTGAGGTCTTTCAAACATTTTGAGTCTATTTTTGTGTCTGGTGTAAGGAAATGGTCGTTTCATTTTTCTGCATGTGGCTGTCCAATTTTCCCAACACCATTTGCTGAAGAGACTTTCTTCCATTGGACATTCTTTCCTGCTTTGTCAAAGATTAGTTGACCATAGAGTTGAGGGTCTATCTCTGGGCTCTCTGTACTGTTCCATTGATCTATGTGTCTGTTTTTGTGCCAGCACCATACTGTCTTGATGATGACAGTTTTGTAATAGAGCTTGAAGTCTAGAGTTCTGATGCCACCAACGTTGGCTTTCTTTTTCAACATTCCTCTGGCTATTTGGGGGTATTTTCTGGTTCCATATAAATTTTAGGATTTTTTTTCCATTTCTTTGAAAAAAAAATGGATGGGGTTTTGATAGGGATTGAATTAAATATATAGATTGCTTTAGGCAGCATAGACATTTTCACAGTATTTGTTCTTCTAATCCAGGAGTATGGAACATTTTTCCATTTCTTTGTGTCATCCTCAATTTCTTTCATGAGTGCTTTACAGTTTTCTGAGTCTAGATTGTTTGCCTCTTTGGTTAGGTTTATTCCTAGGTACTTATGGTTTTGGGTACAATTGTAAATCGGATTTACTTCTTAATTTCTCTTTCTTCTGCATTGCTGTTGGTGTATAGAAATGAAACTGATTTCTGTGCATTGATTTTATATCCTGACACTTTACTGAATTCCTGTACAAGTTCTAGCGTTTTAGAGTGGAGTCTTTCAGTTTCAACATAAAGCATCATATCATCTGCAGAGTGAGAGTTCCACGACTTCTTTGCCGATTCAGATGCCTTAATTTCTTTTTGTTGTCTGATTGCTGGGGCTAGGACTTCTAGTACTATGTTGAATAGCATTAGTGATAATGGACATCCCTTCCGTGTTCCTAACCTTAGGGGAAAGCTTTCAGCTTTTCTACATTGAGAATGATATTCACTGTGGGTTTTTAATAGATGACTTTGATGATATTGAGGTATGTACCCTCTATCCCTTCACTTTGAAGAGTTTTGATCAAGAAAGGATGTTTTATTTTGTCAAATGCTTTTTCAGCATCTATTGAGAGTATCATATGGTTCTTGTTCTTTCTTTTATTAGTGTAATGTATCACATTGATCAATTTAGATGTTGAACCAACCTTGCAGCCCAGGAATAAATCCCACTTGGTTGTAGTGAATAATCCTTTTAATGTACTCTTGGATCCTATTTGCTAATATTTTGATGAGAATTTTCGCATCGGTGTTCATCAAGGATATTCGTCTTGAATTCCCCTTTTTGGTGGGGTCTTTTTCTGGTTTGGGGATCAATGTAATGCTGACCTCATAAAATAAGTTTGGAAGCTTTCCTTCCATTTCTGTTTTTTGGAATAATTTCAGGAGAATAGGTATTATATCTTCTTTAAATGCTTGGTAGAATTCCCGTGGGAAGCCATCTGGTTTGGGCTCTTGTTTTTTGGAGATTTTTGATGACTGCTTCTATCTTCTTACTTGTTATGGGTCTGTTTGGGTTTTCTGTTTCTTCCTGGTTCAGTTTTGGTAGTTTATACCTCTCTAGGAATGCATCCATTTCTTCCAGATTGTCAAATTTGCTGGCGTATAGTTGTTCATAATATGTTCTTATAATTGTTTGTATTTCTTTGGTGTTGGTTGTGATCTCTCCTCTTTCATTCATTATTTTGTTTATTTGGGTTCTTTCTCATTTCTTTTTGATAAGTCTGGCAAGGGGTTTATCAACTTTATTAATTCTTTCAAAGAACCAGCTCCTAGTTTCATTGATCTCTTCTACTGTTCTTTTGGTTTCTGTATCATTGATTACTGCTCTGATCTTTATTATTTTTCTTCTCCTGCTGGGTTTAGGCTTTCTTTGCTGTTCTTTGTCCATCTCCTTTAGGTGTAGGGTTAGGTTGTGTACTTGAGGCCTTTCTTGAGAAAGGCTTGTATGGCTATATACTTTTCTCTCAGGACTGCCTTTGCTGTGTCCCATAGATTTTTGAACAATTTTGTTTCATTATCATTTGTTTCCATGAATTTTTTCAGTTCTTTAATTTCCTGGTTGACCCATTCATTCTTTAGAAGGATGCTCTTTAGCCTCCAAGTATTTGAGTTCTTTCCAACTTTTCTCTTGTGATTGAGTTCTAGCTTTAGAGCATTGTGGTCTGAAAATATGCAGGGAATGATCCCAAACTTTTGGTACCAGTTGAGACCTGATTTGTGATCCAGGAGGTGATCTATTCTGGAGAATGTTCCACATGCAATAGAGAAGAATGTGTAATCTGTTGCTTTGGGATGGAATGTTCTGAATATATCTGTGATGTCCGTCTGGTCCAGTGTGTCATTTAAGGCCTTTATTTCCTCGTTGATCTTTTGTTTGGATGATGTTTCTTTGATTTTGTTATTAATTGGTTTATGCAGTTGGCTGCTCCCATGTTAGGTGCACAGATATTTAAAATTGTTAGTCTTCTTGTTGGACAGACCCTTTGAGTGTGATATAGTGTCCTTCTTTATCTCTTATTCTAATCTTTGGCTTAAAATCTAATTGATCTGATATAAGGATTGCCACCCCAGCTATTTATTTATTTATTTATTATCTGGCAAACAGACTTTTTATTTTTTAAAAAGTCCCTTTGTAAAATGGTTGCCTTCTTCCAGTCACCCCAGCAGGGTGCCTGCTCCTTAAAGAGCAGTTAAAAAATTTTTTTTAAAATTTTTTATTTCTTTTCAGTGTAACAGTATTCATTGTTTTTGCACCACACCCAGTGCTCCATGCAATCCATTCCCTCTCTACTACCCACCGCCTGGTTCCCCCAACCTCCCACCTCCTGCCCCTTCAAAACCCTCAGATTGTTTTTCAGAGTCCATAGTCTCTTACGGTTCACCTCCCCTTCCAATTTCCCTCAACCCCCTTCTCCTCTCTATCTCCCCTTGTCCTCCACGCTATTTGTTATGTTCCACAAATAAGTGAAACCATATGATAATTGACTCTCTCTGCTTGACTTATTTCACTCAGCATAATCTCTTCCAGTCCTGTCCATGTTGCTACAAAAGTTGGGTATTCATCCTTTCTGATTGAGGCATAATACTCCATAGTGTATATGGACCACATCTTCCTTATCCATTCATCCATTGAAGGGCATCTTGGTTCTTTCCACAGTTTGGCAACCGTGGCCATTGCTGCTATGAACATTGGGGTATAGATGGCCCTTCTTTTCACTACATCTGTATCTTTGCACCCAGCTTCTTTTAATGTCCATTAGCATGGTAAATTGTTTTCCACCCCTCACTTAAAATCTGGAGGGATAAAACATAACAATAAAGGTTTAAAAGGATTTTCTTTTAGAAATATATTGTTAAAATAAACTAGTTAAAAAATGTTAAAAGAGGAAAGAGGAAAAGTTAAAAAAATAGAATAAGAAAACAATAAAACTAAAAAAAAATTTTAACTTTGCAAGACTAAAGGATCATGAGGAAAAATCCATGAATTCTGTTCGTTGCTTTCTCCTAGCTCTGGAGTTCCACTGTTCTCCTTGTTCAGTGAGCTTGGTCTTGGCTGGATGTTCCTGCTGATCTTCTGTGGGAGGGGCTTGTTGCAGTGAATCTCAAATGTCGTTGCCTGTAGCATAATTACACCACTCTTGCCAGAGACTGGGCTAAATAATCTGCTTGGGTTTGCTCTCAAGTCTTTTTTTTTCCCTGAATGGTTTCCATACTGCTTTGGAGGCCAGGAATGAGCCAACAACTCAGGGCCCCACTCCTCAGTGTGCCCTCAGAGAAAAGCAGTCAATCTCGCCTGTCTCCCCTGTTTCCAGCCACACTCTGAGCTTACCTGGCCTGTGACCAAGTTTTTCTATCTCTGGCACAAGGCCCCTTTTGGAGTCTCCAAACCAACAGATTCATGTTGCGCTGCTCCTCCTGGAGGAGGAAGGTGAGTTAATGTGAGTCTCCCTGGATCTCCCACTTGTGGGGTCCCTCCATGAAAAGCAGTGGCTCGACTGTAACTTGGATCATGGTTTAATGTATCCCTGATCTGAGAGCTCACTCTTCGGCTCTGTCTCTGTAGTCAGCTTCCCTGCTCCAGTATCTGGCAGTTCTGCCATACTCAGACACCCCTGATCTTTCTGTGACCCCATGGGACCTGAGACCACATTGTCACCATGAGGGATCCACCCCCGCTTAGCCTCTGAAGTGATGTCCCTCAGTGGAGCAGACTTCTAAAAATTCTGATTATGTGCTCCACTTCTCTGCCCCTTGCCCAGAGCCAGCCCCTATCTCCACAGTCTATCTTCCCATTACTTTGGATTCACTTCTCCGCTCATCTTACCTTTCAGAAAGTGTTTGATTTTCTGTTCCTAGAATTGCTGCTCTTCTTCTCTTCTTTCTCTTCTCTTCTGTCTCCTGTTGACTTTGTAGGTGTTCAGAATGGTTTGATACCTATCTAGCTGAACTCCTGGGAGCTGATGTCATTTCAGTCTGCTACTCCTCTGCCATCTTGCATCTCCCTGAGACTATGTTTTTGGAAGGACTTTTAAATAATCTCTTATTAGTGGAATGTAGATCTTAAAACTGGAATATTTTGATGATTTGGAGTTTAACATACAACACACAATTTAGATCAGATACTGTAGATATATTGAGTGTTTTATCTTTGTTCTGTTAGTGTAGTTTAAGATTGGAAGCACTTCTAGTTTGATGTTCCTTAAGAACCACATGAATTAGTAAAGGGAAACTCAAATAAGGGTCATGAGGATGGATTTCTTTGCACATGCATAAGGGTTTTCCAACCTAGGGAAGTCAAGGGTTAAGAAAAAATACAATTAAACATCCCAGTGCTTTTGAGAAGTTGTATTAATTCGAATGCTTGGATCCTGAATCCCCAAATTCCTAGTGCAGGCATCAGAGAGAATTATAGGGTGGAGAATTTAAATAGCCAGTTGATGTGTTGAGTCTGGCCTACAGATATATTTCGTTTGGACTTCATGGTTATTTTAAAACATGAATTAATGGCAAATGTTTAACAGCTGAGAATTTTGATGCAAAAATTCAGATTTCTAACTTCTGGGAAATTAGAATATCTGACATAGTGAACCTGCTTCCCACAAAGCACCAATTAGTTGAGTGAGGGCACTTTTTGGTTCATTTTCCAGTTTACCATTATTTCCCACCACTCCCTGTTTTCCTTGCACAGTGACATGCTGTGTCAGTTACCAGTTACCGTTATGTATGCACTGTCACTTTTTCTTATATTTGGTCTGCAGTGATGAGTTTGCATCCCCTGTCATAGAGGGGGTGTTCTTTCTGGAAAGTCTTTCCCCAGAACCTTCTTTCCAATCTTTACTTAGGCCCTCTCTTCCCAGTGACCTTATAGCACCTTGCTTGTATCTCCCTTTAGTACATACCATATCTTATGGAATATGTATGGTATTCCATAAGGTATGGAATCCATAAGGTATTCCATAAGGTATGTACTTATGGTACATAAGGTATGTACCATACCTTATGGTATGTGTTCATTTGGTAATTTTCCTTGCTAGGCATGGCCTTTTTAAAAATAAGGATCTTATATTATGTTGTTTCCTCAGGGGATTCAGTAGTGTCTGGACACTTATATAGTGCTGAATTTATACTTGTTTCTTGATAAATGAAGTGGACTTTGTTTCCTAGAAAAGATAGATTCTAGGATACAAGTACATTTCCAGGAATAGTTTCTTATGAGGCTGTAATATTTGTTATTAAAACTCATTGAGAGGTCTTCTGATGGTTGTTGCAGAGCATGGCCAGGGCTAGGGGGAGGCATGAGAGGTTTCTTGGGTAAAACTTTAAGAAGGCATTCCCTTTTAAGGTCAGGCAAGTGCCTCCTTAAATTTTATGCCATAGGAGATTCTCTTGCCTGCATATTACCAGCACTGTTTCTGAATTTTAGCTTCTATCTTAAAAATAAAATGATTGTTCTGATTATAAGGGCTATAGAAATAGGCATCGAGGTTGTTTTCTTTTCCCAACGACTTTATTTGTTCATTTGACAGAGAAAGACTCAGTGAGAGAGGGAACACAAGCAGGGCGAGTGGGAGAGAGAGAAGCAGGCTTCATGCTGAACAGGGAGTCCAATGTGGACTTAAAAACTGAGCTACCCAGGAACCCTTAGATTGTTTTTAAATGAAAAAAAAAAAAGACAACAAGAGAATATATTTTATTATTATTTTTAAAAATTTATACTCTGGATGCTTTAAAATTTTTCTCTTTGTCATTGGTTTCTAAGCAACTTGATTATAATGTGCTTGGTATATTCATATTTCTTTTGCTTGGGGTTTTTTAAGCTTCTTGGATCTGGAAGTTTATAGTTTTCATCACATTTAGAAAAACTGCAAAGTGTATTTCTTCAAATATTTTTTCTGTCCCCTTTCTTTTCTCTGTAGAGACCATATTATGCATATTTTGGGTTACTTGTAGTTGCCTCACAGCTTACTCTTGCCCCATTCATTTTTTTCCAGTATTTTTTTTTCTCTTGATGTTTCACGTTGGATAGTTTCTATTGCTGTCTCTTCAAGTTTACTAATATTTTCTTCTTCTTTCTACTATTAGTCCTAAGCAGTATTTTTTTAAAAATTTCTGATATTTTTAATTTTTACATCTAGAAGTTTGATTTGGGTTTGGCATATCTTTTACATCTAAACATAACATGCTCATTTATTCCTGTAGTTTCTTTATATATGGATGAAATTATATATGTGATGGTAGCTGTTTTAAGGTCCATTTTTTTTTCTTAAATGTATCATCTGTATTATTTCTGGGTTGGTTTTGATGATTAATCTTACTCTGCTTTATGGCTTGTACTTTTCTGCTTTTTTTGTCTGTCTGGTAATTTTTTATTAGATGCCAGCCTCTGTGATTTTAGTCCATTGGGTGTTGTAAAATTTTTTTTTTCCTAAAATAGTCTTGAGACTTGTCTGTGATTCAGTTAAGTTTCTTATAAATAGTTCATCTTTTCTGATTGACATGGATTCTTAAGATAGTTAATGGAAAGGAAGGAAATATCAAGGAATAAAGCTGTGAGAAAAGAATTATCTTGGAAGCCAAGGGATGGTTTTCAGAGATAGAGGAAGTATATGAGTCACATGCTGTTTTATTTGATGCAGAGAATATTCTGCAATCTTGTGAACAGAAATAAGATTATAAATGACTGAGAAGTAAGTGAAAGGATGTACTGGGGCAGAGAACTGGTGATGATTTTTCTTCTTCCTCCTGCTCCTTCTTTCAGTCTCTTAGATTCTCTTTTTTCTTCTATTTTTCTCCATTCCTTTAACAAATAGACTAACAATCTTACGATGAACTATTAAAACACATACTTTTTAAGAAAAATTCAGATATTATCCAAAGAGTGAAATGCCTCTACTTTAGAAGGTTATTATTAACTACCAGCCTTTATTTAGTTGGGTATATTTTTAGAGAGTGGAAGAATATATATATATATATATATATATATATATATATATATATATTTAACTTTAGGTTTCAACTATAAAGGAAAATTTCAAGTAAATTTCCCATTGTTACTGTGTGCAAAGTTTCCTAGTTCCGGTATGAAACAGCAGCTTCTGTCCCTTTCCATACAACACATTAATATAATTTCATATATAACATCAGTCTTCACTGTTTATGGTAAATTAGGGATTCGTGACAGCCATAGAAGACCACAGCATTCCTTTACAGATTTCTTCAATACAAAATATAAAAACTTTTTAAAATAAAAGATACACTCGAATTAATGAAAGTGGAATTTTAAATATTTTATGGTGACTCATCAGATAGTGTTTTTTTTTTTAAAAGATTTTATTTATTTATTTGACAGACAGAGATCACAAGTAGGCAGAGAGGCAGGCAGAGAGAGAGGAGGAAGCAGGGTCCCTGCTGAGCAGAAAGCCCAATGCAGGGCTCAATCCCAGCACCCTGGGATCATGACCTGAGCTGAAGGCAGAGGCTTTAACCCACTGAGCCACCCAGGTGCTCCAGATAGTGCTTTCTTTTGATAAGGAAACAATAAAGGAGATTGGAGCATGGTCTTGAGAATGGTGTAACCACATAATGTGTAGTTTATTGAGGATGTGTTTATAAAAAATAAGTTGTGAAATTTAGATATAAGAAAATGAGTTCACTAGTGTTGGAAATAGTTCTGAAAGCATCATTAATGATTTTGGCTTCTGCCTTTCTTCTCTTACTTATCAACCTCTGATCTTAAGTAAGTTTCTTAAATTCTCTTGGGGAACCTAGGTGGCTCAGTTGGTTAAGCACTTGACTCTTGATTTTGGCATGATCTCTGGATCATGAGATCGAGCCCTGCATCAGGCTCCCTCAGCTATGGAGTCTGATCATCCCTCTCTGTCTCTCTCTGCCCCTTCCCCCTACCTCTCTCTCTTTCTCGAATAAATAAATAAAATCTTTATAATAATACTCTGATTTTCACTTTCCCTATTAGCAAATTATAGTAAATTTTGACCTTGTAGTTCATAGGCTGGTCTTGCAGAGCAAATGTTAAACAAAAGTGTGACATATCTTGAAGTACTAGATGTAGTCATTGTATTTCAAGCCATTAAATATCATCTGTTGTTACTGAAACTCATTGGGTTTTAATTATTTTATTAACTTATTTTATCCTGAATAACATCCAGTTACAGATAACAATTACAATTACAAGTTACATATAACAATTCTACTTGAAGAAATTATGGGCATGGTAGAGCTGTTCTGTATGTGATATTATTGAGGAATAAATGGGGACAAATTCGAGGCTTTGGCCACATTCTTGAGATCCTTGTGATCAGCAACTTACAAAATAGAATTATAATCTCATACCCTATTCAGAATTAATAAAGATAATATTAGTGAAATAGAAATGTTGATTATCTTTCCTTTGTTGCCTGTGTACATTCCATGAAAAAAGTAGAAATAAGGAAGAAGGAAGTGGTGATGTTAGACTGCTTTTCTGGCAAATAATTTGTTCTTGTGGTTTGTTTTGTAACGGAAAGATTTACTTTGGTAATTTTTTATTTTATTATGTGTGCTTCTAAAGCCCATTTATTCCTAGTACTTTGAAGAATTGCAAAGGATATTTACTAAATTTGTAAATGATGAATTCATGTATTATAAGAAATTGAGAACTTAATGTTACAGAAAAATGAGGGTCACAGAATTTTATAAGGATATGTTTAGATTTGAAAACAACACTGGTATCACATAGAAAGATCTTGTGGATGTTAATGTATAGTAAATGAGAAAAGGTGGATGCTGTTATGGATAATATGAATGGTCTATTTTGTATTTAGAGATTTTCTGGGAATAATATTCACAATCCTTACCAAGAAACCTAAATTATTTTGTTGCTCTGACAGCAAAGTATGACTCTCATTTGGTTTTTTGCATGATAAAGGCAAAAGTATAGGGAAAACTTTTACAAACCTATCGTGATACCTTGGAAGTCAGGAATAACAGAATTTCACAATTCTAATAAGATAGACACCATAATGTCAATATTTGAGTTGTGAAGTTTGGCTCCAGTTGCCAGATGCTTTAGAGCCTTGCAATTTAAAATTACACTAGTAATGAAAAATAATGAACACAAAAGTTCCATTTTTGAAAAAAACCCTACCCAACTAGCACCATTTTAGAGAAAAAATAACTTTAGATAGTTTTGGCAAGTGCTGATTAAATATTTGATTCTAGTTTTGTGCACATAGGGTACATTTTATTCATTACATAAACCACACAGTAAATAAATGAATACTACAGTCATTACTTTGCTTAGTATAACTAAAAAAATTAAGTATTAAGTGCAGTAAATACATAGAAATGGGGAAATCATGAGGAATCCTATGCACAAAACCCTAACATTCTTGTGTTTGCCCTTTACGTTTTTTTTTTTTTTTTAAAGATTTTATTTATTTGACAGAGAGAGAGATACAAGAGGGGGAACACAAGCAGGGGTGGGAGAGAGAAAGAGGAAGAAACAGGCTTCTTGCTGAGCAGGGAACCTGACACAGGGCTCGATCCAAGTACCCTGGGATTATGACCTGAGCCAAAGGCAGACACTTAACAACTGAGCTACCCAGGTGCCCCACGCCCTTTACATTTTTCTTGAAATTTAACTGAATAATCCCAATTTTTTTTCTTTTTAAATTTAAATTTAATTTAATTAACAAATAGTATATTATTAGTTTCAAGGTTAGAATTTAGTGATTCTAAAATCTATATCAGTTGCATATAAATAGAGCTCATTACATCAAGTACTCTCCTTAATGTCCGTCACCCAGTTATCCTATCCTACCCACCACCCCTCCAGCAACTTGATAGTTTGTTTCCTGTAGTTAAGAGTCTCTTATGGTTTGCCTCCCTCTTTGTTTTTATCTTATTTTATTTTTCCTTCCCTTCCCCATGCTCATCTGTTTTCTTTCTAAAATTTCACATTTGAGTGAAATCATATGGTATTTGTCTTTCTTTGACTGGCTTATTTCACTTCGCATAATACCCTCCAATTCCATCCACATCATTGCAAATGGCAGGATTTCATTCTTTTTGATGGCTGAGTAATATCTAGATACATATATAAAAATAAATAAATAAATACATATGTGTGTGTGTGTGTGTGTGTGTGTGTATATATATATATATATATAAAATCTTCTTTGCCCATTTTACCTATTCATGGATGGATATCTGGGATCTTTCCATACTTTGGTTATTGTGGACATTGCTGCTATAAACATTGGGGGGCATGTGTTCCTTCAAATCAATGTTTCCATCTTTTGGATAAATACCTAGTAGTACAATTGCTGGGTGGTAGCATTGTTCTATTTAGCTTTTTGAGGAAACTTCATACTGTTTTCCAGTGTGGCTACACTGTTGCATTCCCACCAACAGTGTAAGAGGGTTCTCCTTTCTCCACATCCTTGCCAACTTCTGTTGTTTCCTGAGTTATTCATTTTAGCCATTCTGACTGGTATGAGGTGGTATTTCATTGTGGTTTTGATTTGTATTTCCCTGATGCTGAGTGATGTTGAACATTTTTTCATGTGTCTTTTAGTCATTTGTATATCTTCTTTGGAGAAATGTCTGTTCATGTCTTCTTCTGCCCATTTCTTGACTGGTTTTGTTGTTCTTTTATTTCTTGTCTAATTATACAAGGTGTAATAGTTTTAAATATTTTTTACTCATTCTTTCATTTACATTCATTTTCATTTCCTTCAGGTATTTCTTTGTATATCCTTTTAATCTCAAAGTCAAAACTTGTGCTTAATCGTCTCTGTAGAGAACATTTTAAAAATAATAGTGAGAGAAGCTTTAATTGTCTCTCAGTGACATCAGATCATTTTCCTTCTGACAAACTTTTCTAGATATTATTATAAATTTCACAGTAAATAGGTAAATCACAGTTTTAACTGTTACATAGAAATAGTTTATTACATGAACTTTAATCAAGTGGCACTTACTTCTGTTTGTTTACTTCTTGTTTACTCTCTTTTGAATGTTTTTTACATCTTTTTGGTGGGTATGTATTGAAAGGAATGAGACGTATACCTTTGATAAACATCTGGGCATAGATAGGTTCTTTTAGTCTTCCATTAAAACTGAAAAATTAGGATTTCAGGTGATATTTTCATGATAGCTAAATTTCGTATTTACTGCCTTAAGTAAATTTATGTGTAGTTTTCATAAAAAATTAAAAATGGGTAGATGATACCAAAAGCATAATAATGAAAACTTTGGTGTATTGGACCCCATCGAAATTTAAAACTTCTGCCCTGTGAATGACCTTGTTAAGAGGATTAAAATAATACAAACTGAGAGAAAATACTACAAATTACAACCTAACAAATGACTTCTATTTAAATAGATAGCTCTCAAAATTTACATTAGAAAAAATCCAATTAGTACGTGGGCAAAAGATATAGAGACATTTTACTAGAAAGGAGATACAAATATCAAATAAACAAATGAAAGATGATCACACTGACTTCATGTCTATTAAGGAAATGCATTTTAAAACCACAACAAGATACTACTACACAGTTTTTCAAAGGCTAAAATAAAAAATAAAAATAAAAGTGGGGGATGAGTTATTTAGAGGGAAAATTGGTAGCTATAGTTACTGAATGCAAATAAAATAGATAATGTAAAATTAAATAATGTAAATAAGTAATGTACATCTAAAATTAAATTGATGATAACACTAAAGAACTCTAAACAAACATGCATATAATACTTTTTTCTCTATGTAGGAACCACAGATGATGAAATTTTCTTTAGGCTCATCATGCAACTGAAAGACTTACCAGGACCTTAATGCTTAGAGAAAATGTTAAAATTAGACACATTTCCTCACCTATTTTCACTGATAGCCATTATTGGAATATAGCACAGTATATGGTATGTACCTTTCTTTTTCTGCAGTAATTAGAAAGAGGTAATGGTTCAGTATCCTTTTTGTTTCAAATGTCTATAAAATTTTTAAGGAAAGGTGAAGTAAAAAACATCATTTTTTGCTTTTCCTTTCAGGATGAGAATTGGAAAATTTGGCCTGATATGAGGTTGATGATCAGAATATATTATGCTTTAAAAATTTGCCAAGGGGGGGTGCCTGGGTAACTCAGTTAGTTGGGGACTTATTTTTGGCTAAGGTCTTTATCTCCAGGTCCTGAGATTGAGCCCCGCCTGTGTCAGGCTCCTTGTTCAGGAGGAGTCTGCTTCTCCTTCTCCCTCTGCCTCTCCCACAGCTCCTGCTCTTTCTCTTTAAAATGAAAAAAAAAAAAAAAATCTAAAAAAAATTTCCCATGGAATGGAAATAGAAATGATTTAGTATGAAAAGCTTGAATCTGGAGTTGAGTTCTTAAGGCAAAAAGAAATTTATTTGAAAAAAGAGTTGGGTAAAATATGAAATCAAAATCATACCAAGAAACTATGTGCAGTTTCTATTTATTTCAATAAAATGTATATATATTTCAAAGTCATTTGAGAATGTATATCCAAGGCAGAGGTGAATTTACAGTTAAATTAATGAAGCTTAAACTTTAGGGCTCCCTCACTTGAGTGGGTTTTTTTCCAAGGCTGACATGCTGGAAAAAGTAAATTTGAGTATTTTCTAGAGGACATGATATTTCAAATAATTGATATTTTAAGAAGTGGGCAGAGAGTATCATCCAAAAAATTGAAGAAAAAAATGTATTATGGCAATTGTCAGATAAAAACTATTATTCAACTAAATTTTTGTGTTTTTTGTTGTATTTTTCAGTTTTTAAAAATCTGTGATTTGTTTTGCTTTCTTTTGTAATTCTAAACAAATGGTTCAACTTTGTTTAAAATTCTATATTTGTACTTGTTTTTTCATTAACGAGAGGCCCTGTATTATAAAACTTCTGGCCTCCCAAAACCATCAGTTGATAGATTTAAGAATAATGGAATTTCCAAAGTCAAATTCTCATAAAGGATGAGTTACATTGATTTTTAAATAGTTTCATTTATGTGGATTTTAGTTGTCCAAATATAGTACCAGATGTGCCATTATAAATTGAACTGTATAATGCCACCTTGAAACACATAACATTTTTTAGACAAATAAGCAGAAAGAATTTCATATTGCAGGTTCAGAATTGTGTACTGTTTTCCTAATATGGATATGTTGTTTGAATTTTCCAAAGGTAAGATTTTTGTTTTTCTAATCGAGGGTGATATTTTCTGTTTTTACCCCAGTTAAGTTCCCTCACTTTTTTATGTCTCCTGTCATACTTTTTTTTTTTTTCTTCCCCTGTCTTGCTTTTTCAGTTGTTTGAATCTTTAAGAAATTTTCAGGAATGGTAAAACTTACTTTAGGAGCATAAAACATGTCACTAGTGGAGAGGAATTTGAATCATCTTGAAAAGACAGTTCTTCATCAAATTCAAAATATAAAAAATCTTTTCTCTGTTTTGAATCTTACGTTAAGAATATTCATAGACACTTTTCTCTTTCAAATATTTCTTCTATTGTTCTTCAAAGAATTTCTAAGTGTAGCATTTCACTTGTATCTCTTTCTCATTTCTTTAAATGAAGTATTTATTGTCATTTAATGAACACTAAAGCCTGGTGGTGTAAAATTCTTAGGACAGTTTGCTATCAGGGGGAAGTCTCTGCAGTATCTGGAGAGGTTAAGCATGCCACTTTTCTTCACTAGACTTTTTGAAGGCATTTCAGGGTAGTTGGGGCTTACAGCCAGACTGCCTGGGTTTAAATCTTGGCTTTGCCTCTCATTGGCTGGTGAATTTAGGGAGATCATTAACCTGTCTGTGCTTCTCTTCCTTTGTCTGTAAAATGCCAAAAACAATCATACTCATAAAATTGGTTACTATATTAAAATGTGCTTTTATAGTGTGTGGCATATAGTAAATACACAATAGATTTATTACTATAATGCTGCAAGAATAATAGATAATTTGGGGACATTTGTTTCTCAGTAGAGTTGGGACCAGGCTTTGTTTCTCTGCAGGAAGCTTCAGGTATTTCTGGAAGATTGTGTATATCATTTCACCTGTCACGCAGTCACCAGACATAGAGGATTTGATCATATTTTGGGGGAAATTAAAAAGCATGCTTACTTTATGAAAATGGTTTATTGAAGATAATTAAATAATATTATTTAGTTTTCCAAGTTTGTGTGAAAGAAAATCATGGATAGGATTTGGATTGTGAACTAGATTGTGAACACTAATTATTGCCTAACTTTAAACATTTCTACCTGAAATTTTTTTTTGTGGAAACTTCTGGTGTAGAATCTTATTCTTGTCTAATTTTGTCCCTTCTAGATGTATTTCTGCTTAGTTATGTCAGACACTTTAAGTAAGAAAGTTGTTTATAAACTCTATTATATGAAGATAAATTATTTGGTGATAGACAAAGATGCAGTCATTGAGTTGAGGGAAAGAAAGTATTTAGGGCCTCTCAGCTTGCAGGAGAGGATAGGAGAGATAGGAGGTGAGCAATGATAAAATTTGGCTCAATTGTTTGGCAAGGGCTTCCAAAGTCCTTGCTGATTTCAAGGTCAGGATAGTAACCAACCTTTAGAGTGTCAGAAGAAAGTGGAAGAGACGTTCTGAGACTTATTCAAGAGGAGTTTCATTTCTTCTGTAGCGGTGCCACCACATGTGGTAACTGCCTTGTGGAGAGGGGATGAAGACAAGCCAGAATTATGTGGTAAACCTGGTCAATTTGGAATTCTTTTTTTTTTTTAATAAAGTTTAGAGGTAGAATTTAGTGGCACATCAGTTGCATATGTCACCCAGTGCTTATGACATCAATGATGTAATGCCCATCACCCAACTAGCCCATCCCCTCACCCACCTCCCCTCCTGCAATCCTCAGTTTGTTTCCTAGAGTTCAGCATCTCTTATGGTTTGTTTTCCTCTCAATTTTTCAATTTGGATTCTGTGACTAAATAAGTACAAGTAGTTTGTGTCCTAAAGTTCCTAATGCACAGGTCAAAGAATCTTTGCATTCAAAACAAATGACTGCGTATTTTATGGTATGGTTGAATCTCAAGATGCAAAGAAGATTGTGATTTCCAGATCCTGTCCTAGAGAGTAGTTTAATCCTTTGCTTGCGGAAAAACAAGAGGCCAACCAGAAACTTCTATTCGCACTTTTCTTTAATAGTTTATTAAAACCTCTCATCTTTCTATTTTGTGATACATTTGCAGTTCTGTAAATATGCCATGGCATTTTGGAATGAGACAGGAAGCAAGAGGTGCATCTCTAATTTTGACCGTCAGTGTGCAATAGCTGATAGGTATGTGCTGAAGAAGAAAAAAGCCACATCATGCAAAGAAATCTTCTGTGTCACATAGTGTGCTCAGACCCTCATTGAAAAATGCTATTATTCTGTTGTGTATTTTTTGCAAGAGTCTTCTAAAGTGTAGAATCTCTGCTAAGAACATAAAATGTCCTACCCACTTTTCGTCCCTTTGCTTCAGGCTTGCATTTGTATTCTTTAGGATCTCTCATTTTAGAAACTAGTATGAGGCAACCAGACCCTTGCTGCTGCCACTCCTGGAGAGAGAAAAGCAAAGGAAATAGAATTACACAATGTAAAAAGGGAATTTAAGGAGACCAACTGTTTTCAAGCTACTTTAATGCCCTCCCTCCCCTCTCTCTTTCTTCCTCCCTCGGTTTCTCCCACCCCTTCCTTCCTTCCTTAGGTCTGGAACCACTTAGGTATATGTGAAACCCTAATAGGAAGACAAGGGAAAGGCTGTTTTGGTGGAAGCATGATGAAGCAGCACTTTATTTTCTTCCCTGTTGTGATTCTGGGGAAAATAATTTGAAAACTGATTAATCATATTTAAGAACAAGAGCCAGATGTTTAAATAACTTGCTTCTGTTTCTGGTTTTGACTCCTGGAACAATGTGAATGTGCTTAAAACTCTTATGGTGATGGGGAAGATCTTGATATGATACCAAATCCAGCCATTGAAGTTTTAAATTTTCTCTTATTTCTCACTTGCTTTTAAATTACCTAAATATTAAGTTTGAATATAGTAGCAAAGTTATATGAGTCAATTTTGTTACATGAGTCAGTTTTGTTGCCCATTTTTCTTTATAATTTAATATAAGATCATATGCATTGTGCACATGGGTCTATTGCTGTAGAGTAATTGAGGAAAAAGTCTCGTGGATTTAAATTGAGACATTTAAAGAAAAACCAAAAAAATTTATTTTCTAAAGCAAACCTTTATTGCACAAGTGGAGTACAAATACATTCGTTAAGGTTTATAAATTAATGTACCAAAAATTGAAGACTTACTAAAGTCTTAAAAAATCCTAAATTTGGGAAAAAAATTTTAGAGCTTCCTATACCCAAACTATTTTCCATTTCTTTTCTGTGCTCTAAAGGAGAACATAAAGCTATAATTAGTAGGACAGTGTGTATATAGTAGCATTACATTATCATGAAATAGTTGCCTACTCTAGAAAGCTCTTGTTCCTCTAGAGGGCAATGCTTCACTTTTACATCACTAATCTAGGGAGAAATTTAAGAATAGCTTGCTTTCTTAAGAGACTAAAAATGGTTCACTCTGTTCATTCTCTCTTTTTAAAAATACATTGTATAGTTAAGAGATTTAACAAGACATGCTTTTAAACAGAAAATATCCAAAATAATTAGAACTTCCATAAACTAATATTTGATTTGGAATTTTAGGGAAGATTTCTTTGGCTTTCCTTCTTTATTTTCTAAGAAAACATAGAAAGAGCTTGACCTATGCTCTAAATTTAGTTGTAATTGAGTTCTCTTTTCTGAAAGATAAACTTTCTTTCCCTCTTAAAAAACATTTTGATGTAAGGTTCCAGATTGGCCACTTGGCTTGCTAAAAAAACAAAACAAAAAACAAAAATAAGAACCAAAAGACCTTTCTTCTTTGTTCTACTTTTCTATTTGTCTTTTTCATGCTACTTTAAATTTTAAACTATTTCTATTTTGCCACGACCTTCTTTTTTTGTGGCATTTTCATTAAAAAAATAGATTTGTTTAGGAAATAAAAGTCTTCGCTATTCCTTACAGCCTATTTTTTCCTATCTTCTTTACAAGCAAAACCAAATATAATAGTGTGGTTGGCAGAACTCTAAGATGGTCCCTAAGATTTCTGGCCCCTGATATACATACATTCCTTCACCCTATTATTCAAACAGTAATCCAGGTACTGCTGTGAAGGGATTCTGCAGATACAATTAAGATGCCAAACAGTTAATAAATCTTAAAATAGGGAGATTACCTGGGTGGGTCAGACCTAATCATATGAATCCTTTAAATACGTGTTTAGAGATCAGAGACAAGGCAGACAGATTTGAAATGTTTGAGGGATTCAATTCGAGAGAGATTCTTCATTGGTGGTTTGAGATGGAAGCAGATGTGCTGCAAGGACCTGAGGAGTATCCTCTGGTTTCTGAGACTGATCTCTGGTTGATAGCCAGCAAGAAAACCAGGACCTCAGTCCTACAATCACAAGAAACTAAATTCTGGAAGTGTATCCTGAGCTCAGATGATAATGAAGTCCAGACAATATCTTGATTTTAATTTTTTGAGTTCCTGAGTAGAGGAGCAGTCAAGTTGTGTATACACTTCTGACCATAAGAAGTGTGGGATAATAATGAGTGTTGTCTGAAGACTCTAAGTTTATGTTAATTTATTTTGCAGTAGGATAAAACTAAAAAAATTAAGGTAAATACATTCCTTTAATGTTCTTTTAGAGAGTTTACTTGAAAGTAAAAACTCTCATGTAATCTGATACTGAAACAGTAATGCTCAACATTTGGGTATTTGCCATACTCTGTTATAGTGGTGGCCAATATCCATGCTTCCTTTTTCCAGGTAACATTCCTTATTGGGTTGATCTCATGCCTATCTTCTCAAGTCGTTTAGAGTATATCACCTGAAGATAGCACACATGATCTAAACTGGTCCAAAAAGACTAAAACTGTGGAGGATTGTGGTGAGAATACCAGGGTACATAACTGTCCTTTCTTTTCTGAACTTGGTGATAAGGTATTGAGGTTTACATGTATTGATGCTCCAAGGGAGATCTTGAAGTTTCTCAGAGCCTGTCATATACAGGTTGAAGATTAAACCAGAAGAAGCAAAGCTAAGAAAAAGATTCTCATTTTGTTTGAAACTTGGATCAAGCTGTTTATGAATATAAATCTACTCCATGACTGTTCAGTTATATGGGCTGATACATCTTTACTTTAAGAATATTTTGGTTTGAGGGTGCCTCGGTGGTTCACTCAGTTGAGTGTCTGATTCTTAACTCAGGGCTTGATCTCAGGGCTTGATTCTTATTTCAACTCAGGGCTTGATCTCAGCCCATGTTGGGCTCCATGCTGGGCATGGAGCTAACTTAAAAAAGAAAAAAAAAAGAAAAAGAAAAAAGAAGAATTTTTTTGTTTAAGCTTATTTTCATTGAGTTTCTTGTTTCTTGGAATTGAAAAAATGTAAACCGATAGTTCATTATCTTATTAATTTTCAGAATAGCTTTCTCCATCTTTTCATAGAATATATTCTAGACTAGTGATCTCTTATCATCTAGACATATTTTCTTTTGTCTTTGCCTAGACTTTTAGGTCTAGAGATAGAAATCGGTGAAAAAAATTATAATAAACGATCATAAATTTATTTTTTTTTTGTATTATCCAATTGGCAATTCAGGGAAATAGATATTTTGGCTTCTATAATTTATCTATCATAACACGTTTGAAGAATATTAATTTATTATTGGCTTTGTCTAATAGTTGTGCTTTTAAAAATGATGTCAATAAAGTAGAACCAATTTTGTTTAAAGGTTTTGTTTCAAGCTAGTGAAAATATAAACCATATAATTCTCATTGATTTCCATTATAGTTGCCTATAATTCTGTTGACAGAAACATGTTGGAGATTGTTGTACATAAAAAGAAAAACAACCTAATATTTATCTTAGTAAAAGAAAAAAAATTGGTTTATATTGCTAAGAATAGTATTCAGTGTTTCTAATAACAATCTAAATAGAATAATAGTTCCTTTTTAATAATTTAAAGTACCTTTTAAATGTGTGTGTTTTAAATGTATGTGTGTGTTTTGAAAACTTTGTGGGTTTTTGTTTGCTTGTTTACTTGCTTTCTATGCTGTAAGGTCTTTTCTTTTGCTTATAGGCATTATTTTGCCAGAATATAGTTGTGACAACTGACTGTATTGGTTTTAAGTTTTTCCTACCTGAACTAACTCTTCTCTGAGAGTATCTTAAATACTAGTATCTTAGCAGGCAGAGTTGACTCAAATAGAGCATAGCAGAAAAAAAAACCTGAAAAAATTAAAAAAATTCCATTTCTATAAATACTTAGAAGCAATTTTGGGGTGAATAAAATGTATGAGGTATTTCACCCATTTTTCAGATTTCTTAAAGAAAGACCATGAAAGGAACTTCTAGCATAAGAGATACATATTTTCATTATGTGAATTTTAAAACGAAATTTGACTATTCTTATAAAAAAAAGTAGAATACAAGTTAAGTGAGAAGGGTTTATTATCAATATGGGAATTAGGAGGAGCCAAATAGTTTTCTTTTCTTTCTTTTTTTTTTTAATTGCAAAGATGGATTTATAGAGGAAGATTTAATTTAAAGAGGGAATGTAGGGTGAATTGATTTGGAGTGGCATGACTGAGGAGGAAGCATCTGTAAAAGATCCCTGAGGTAGTGGATTTGATTGAAGACATGGCAAGAAAAGGCAGAGGAGCAGAAGGGATGACACCTAATGTGTTTTTTAGATCAGGGGAATTTCATGAAGTGGTAAAAATCCATAACCAAGAACAAACATGTTAGATATTTATTGTGGTCAGAGAACAAGAATCATTGGCCAAGTTAATGGATCAAATAATGGGATGGATGTTGTATTAGCTTGCTAGATCTGCTGTAACAAGATGTTACAGATTTGGTGTCTTAAATAATAGACATTTATTTTCTGACAGTTTTGGAAGCTAGAATTATGAGATCAAGGTATCAGTAGGGTTGCTTTCTTCTGAGAGTCTCTCTCTGTGGCTCTCTTCTTCCAGTGTCTTCATATGGTCTTTCTTCTATGTGTGTCTTTGTCCTACTTCTTCATACAAGGATACCAGTCATATTGGATTAGAGTCCACCCATATGACCTCATTTTACCTTGATCATCTCTTTACAGGCCCTACTCCCAATACAGTCACATTCTGAGGCACTAGGGGTGAGGACTTTAACATATGAATTTGTGGTGGGAGGGGATACAGTTCAGCCCCTAACAGACATGTTTACTTCAAGCTGACTTTGAATTAGCCTAATATGGTAGCTATGGGAATAGAAATAAGAATCATTAAGATGAATTATTTAAATGCAGGCTAGGTGTGTCTTTTTAAAACTTAAAAAAAAAAAAAAAAAAAAAGCCAAAACCGGGTACCTGGGTTGCTCAGTTGATTGAGCTACTTCCTTCAGCTCAGGTCATGATTCTGGAGTCCCACATCTGGCTCCCTGCTTAGCAGAGAGTCTGCTTCTCCCTCTGACCTTACCCCTCATTCTCTCTCTCTCTCTCTCTCAAGTAAATAAATAAAATCTTTAAAAAATTTTAAAAATTTAAAAAATAAAACTTAAGAAAAGGAAAAACCTTGTTTTGAACAGGAAAATATATTTGAACCTGTTACTTTTGAGGCAAAGAAGGACTTCAAGTTGTTCCATAGATGAATGGTATTGGAGGCCTGGAAAAATGGATCGAGGACAAACCAAGGGCCTCTTAAGGAACATTATATCTTCATTTCTTCTAGCCTCACAGTCAACGTTCAGGAGTGTGATGAAGATTTTAACACCAGCTAGCTTGTATGGCAAGTAAGCACAGAGAAGAATCATTTGAGGTAGTGATGAGGATGGCAAGGCCAAACTACTCACCCTTCATGGAACTCTTTTTTGTATTATTTGTTTTTCTGGGGACTTGAGGGTATGGGAAGCCTATTCCTTTATCTGTGTTATTTCTCACCTTGTGTCACTATTTCTGTAAAATTCCATATTCTTTGATGGTTAGATTTCATATTATTTATTTATTTATTTATTTATTTTTTAAGAGAAGGAGAGTAGAGAGTGGCAGAGGGAGAGGAAGAGAGAGAGATTCTTAAGCAAGCTTTAAGCCCAGCATGGAGCCCCATACAGGGCTTGATCCTGCAACCCTGAGATCATGACCTTAGCTGAAATCAAGTCGGACACTTAACCAATTAAGCCACCCAGGTGCCCCTCTTATATTTCTCTTGACATATTTTTAATCAACACCTCATAATCCTGTGTAACAAACATGATAGGCTTGATAGTAAGCCAGAAGAAGAATCATTCATTTGAGCAAACACTCATCAAGTCTCAAATGGTACCTGTTTGAAGAATACTCTTTAATAGGTAATAGTATAAGAATGTGAGTTGTCAATGGAAATAAAAGAAAAGAAAAAAAAAAAGAGAGAAAATTTAGCTTCAAGGGATGACTTCACTGAGGAGTGGTGTGAAATGTCTCAAAAGATCTTTTTATAAGGCAGGAAAATATCTGGGATTGTGAAGTGCCACCTAAACTAAGAAAGTAAAAATCATGAGCTGGCCGAAGAAAAATTAAGAGGATTTGGCAAATGGGAGGTCACTGATGTTTTTAAGACAATACTGTCTTGTTTGGTGAGGATGGGGATGTTGGTGGGGGTTGCAGTCAGTATATGTTGAGATGGAGAGGTATTGTAATTAGTAAGAAAAGGTTCAATTTTACCCTTCACAAAATTTATCATGATCTTTCCTAAGATGTCTAACATGCTTATTTGTTTTTTATACCTTACCAAACATTTTGAACTACCTTGTATTTCAGTAGGCCATAACTTGTATTTTAAATAATATTTAATGATCAAATTATGATTAAACCAAAAACTGCAGTTGTGCTTTTCATTGGTTACTTCAAAATTCCGTGCTTGGGTAAGCAGAGAGAACATAGAATCCTTATAGTCTCAATCCATGTCTAATTTTTTGGCTCTAAGCCTTATTCAAATCTGTTTCCAGGACTTTGGGGCTAAATATATAATCCATGTTTATTTCCTTGAAAAAGTGGCGGTATAAATTTTATGGTAGAATCTGTTCAGATGCAAAGGACCAGAGCCAGGTATGAGATTACTACCCGAGAGTGGTGAACTAGGGCCAAGGTCTGCAAGAGAGGGGAGACCCAGGTAGTAAGATTTCATCACCATGGGGAGGGCTTTCTCTAGCTGAAGGTGGTGCCCGAAGGCCTGGTTGTATATCTTTTCTTTCCTGATAACAGAATAGCTCTTCTAGATTATTTAAAAAAAATAGTATCTGCTTCTGTTTTACTGCAAAGTATTTTCAGTGGAATTTTTTTTATATTCACTTTTATTAAATTTTAATTATTCGTTGCACAATTGTGAAATATGTCACATGCTGTTTTAAGGTGAACAATTATGAAAATCTCTACCAGACTAGAGCCTACACTCCAGCAGGGCATAAAAATGATAATTAATAATAAAATAATATTAATTTAATATTTAATATCATAATTTTATTATATCAACCAACATAATTATTTCATTTTTTATAGAGAGAGTTAATAAGTAAAATAATATAGTCTGCTAGAAGGTGATAGGTGCCATCACCTTCTTTGGTCACAAAAAGGTGCACTTTATTTTTCTAGATATAAACATTGATTTGGAACACTATGTTGGCAAATAAAATATATGGTATAAAGTTAAAGCAGCCAATTTTATAAGCATGAGCAATCGGAACATTGTGATGCTCTTCGATGTTTATATTTACTCCCTATAGGCAATTGTTTTTCAAATTCAGTAACCTTCTTCCAAATAAGGTAGCTTGCATCTATTTTTCTTTTTAAATTACCAAGCCATTTGTCCAACTTTCTAGTTAACCTGAACCTCTGTTTTATGAGATCTTTGGACATTGAGGCCTACTGGAAGGATCAAGGTGCTTTTGAATATTCAACAGAATATAATTCTCCCTTCACCTGACAAGAGATGGGGCAGATAAAGTGCCTTTCTTTTTTCCCTGGAGTCATGGTACAGCAGAGCCCTTACAATTCTGCCCTAAGAGAAAATTGTTGCCTGTGCAAAAAAGGGAAGGAAAAGGAAATAAACATAGCTCCATGCAAGTCTTAAATTTCTCTCTGCTTTATTTCCAGAGTCTATGTATGCATGCTGTTTGAAATATTGCTGTTAGAAAAAACAAAAACCCTGATTCCTTGTGTCCTGATTGGGAAAATGAATGTTCAATTCTCAATCTCTTGGTTCCAAAAAGCTGAAATCCTTGGGAGCAGAGGTATTCTAGAATTCAGAATTTTTCACCATTTAGAAAGTGATATAATACCTATACTAGATACTTGGTTTGCAGTGGTCTTCATTTAAGGTTTCTAACCTAGACAGTTCATGGATTTAATACAATTATTGGGGGTTTATTAACCTTATTTACTTAGGGTTTATAATTCTTCAAATGCTACTAATTTAGCAAATTCAATTAATATTTAATTACTGAGTCAAGAGTTTTTGTGCCTTCTAAACAAATAGAGGAACACAACTCAACATTACTAGATGTGTAAAGCATTGTATTTTTATATATGGAATATGTGTATATATATATATATACATTTTACATATATATGTCTGTCTGTCTGTATGTATGTGTGTATCTCAGTTTAAAGTATCCTGGAAGGCTTATGTGTTTTAGATGTAACAAGCTGAGTGGGTAAAGTAGGGGAAACCAATGGTTATCTACTTAGTTTATTTAAAAAATGCATATTTTTTTGGTAAACAATAAAAAATGAGTATTTCTTTCTCAGATTCAATCACATTAAATAAAAAGTTAGGACATTGACTCTTTTACTCTTTAGAGTTTATGCAGGTAAGAGTAAAAAAATCATGAATGCATGCAAGTTTTGAGAGCAGTAATAATTTTTTGGAATAGAAAAAAAAGATATGTCCTCATTTACCCAGTGTTTGGGTCCTTGTTTCAAACTTCCTATTTGGTTGTTCTAACCACTGAATGTTCATATTTGCTAATGAACTTTTAGCTTTTAAACTAAGATTTGTCTCTGATCTTCAGAGAAGTTTCCAGATGTTGCCTTATCATAAAAGTTGGTATCTAGGAAGTTTTCAGAAAATATATCTCCTTCACCAAGCCTTCTATTTTCTTTAAAGTAATTCAACCAAATAATGTGGCCTATCAAGCTGTTTCATCTTAATTCAGGGACAAAAGAGGAATGCTTCTTTGGAGGACGCTAGCATATATCAAGTATTTTCTCCTTTGCCAAGTGTACAGTTCATTGTTCGGTCACCTGTGTCTGTCCGTTTAGCACATTTAAGGCAGTTCTCAACAACCCCCATTTTTCTCTAAAACTTACATGGAGGCTTCAAACATTGTCTGGCTCATTATTTCCCAAGAAAGGTTAAGACCTTTACTGTCAGACTGGAACCCTTCACTAATTAGAGCCCTTGCTTTGGCACTGAATGTGTCATGTCTGCGAGCCTTCCCGCTGTGATCAGGGGTATGTTGCTTGCTCACTAAGTGTTCAGCACTGGGAAGGACTGCCTGCTATATTTTATGTGACAAATTTTGAACTTGCTGAAATTCTAACTCCTATTTAGTAGAATGGGATGGGATATTCAGTAGTTCACCAAGAGGATTTTGCGTAATACTACCCAGTTTATCTTCTTCAGTTTTAGTAAAGTTGAGTCCACACTAGAATAATGAAAAAAATACTTTCAAAAGTGGGGAGAAAATGGTAACATTTCCCACTATGTTAGAAATGGGTGTGTTAATATATCATATTAGGTTGACACCCCATCCCCCAAATTAGCTATATGACTAATTAAATCAAAAAGAAAACTTTTGTTCTTTTTGATTTAATTAGTCATATAACCCAAGATTTGTTTAAACTATTAAAATGGTATCAGAAAACTACATTATTTCTTTGATTTTTATCTTTGTTTCAGATCATATATAATTTATAGTTCCTTTTTCCAGTTGATAGGATTTTTATCAGCTGCATGGATAGAAAGACTGAATCCACTGGCAGGTCTCATGCCTTTGAATTGTCAAAGAATGCTTTTGGGTGTTAAATCAGGCTTCTCCATTTGTATTCACAGGACTGCTCCTTTGCTTCCTTGCCTTCTGTTTGATCATTTCTTCTTTCTTCCATTTCCAGCTTTCCTTGGTTAGAGCGGGGAGCTAGTCTGAATGATGCAAGTGTCTTGGTGTTTGATTTTGTTATAAGTTAGCGTCTTAAAGAAAATTTTCTGCCGTAGATATAGACCATACTCTTGTATTTGGCTAGTTGATTAACAGGTTAGTTTTACATACAAGATTAGGTCTACAAGCTTAGTGCATTTTTCTTTTTGAAAGAAAGTGCATTATAAAAATTTTTCAAAAATTATAGTGTACTTATTCTTAGGGAAATGTACTATGTATGGTTATTCATGTTTCATGAATGTCATGAATGTATTGAGATTTCATTATGCTTATTCTATAAATAGATTGACATCTTAATTTTATAATTTATGATATCTTGTACATTCCCTTGTTCAAAAATTAAGTATAGGCAGAAAAAGCAGATACAGCTTAAAGTAAAAAGGAGTTGTATCAAATGTCAGAATTATTGAAGCCCAGAGGAGAGAAATTTTCTTTTTCATCAAAAAGGAGTTTTGGTATGTTAACTTTTTGGGAGAAGGGAAGGAAGAGCTAGGAAGCTATAGGAAATGTTCACAGAAACCTCTAAAATTGCAAAAAAGCAACATACTTACTGGATAAGTCAACAACTTTTAAATTTCTTTGTATTGATGTTTCTTAAAAGATTGCTGTAATAAAGATTGAATAATTTTTTGAAATATAAATTAACTATAATCTATCAGATGGATTTAATCTGTCTCTTTAGGAAATTTGTCTCTTTAGGATAAGGATAATTCATTGGGGTTTTTGTACTGTGCTCTGAGTTTCTGTACTTCTCTGCTTACTTTACTAGAATTGAGATTCTGTTTTACCAAAAAATATATATTTGGTATTCATACACATGTATACTTTTTGGAGGGGGTATAGAGTGAGAGTGGCTCTTTTTAAAGTTGTTTTTCTCCTGACTTTTAAGAGATGTTCAGTGTAGAAATTTTTTTAAGAAAAAGGAAGGGGAGAAATCTCACCAGAATCTCATATCCTGAGGCAACCAATATATTGATTAATTTTCAAATAGAGTTAGAGATTTGTTTTTCTTCTTTTATGAATAGTTGATTCATGTTTCTAACTCATTTAATTGTTAGGGTTTTAATGTTTTTTAAAAAAGTCTATTTATATGAGATTAGCATATATCTATATATCTATATATCTATATATTTATATATATCTCTATCTATATATATATCTCCTCTCTCACAACTGATGTCTTTTTTTTTTAAGATTTTATTTATTTATTTGACAGACAGAGATCACAAGTAGGCAGAGAGCCAGGCAGAGAGAGAGAGAAAGGAGGAAGCAGGCTCCCTGCTGAGCAGAGAGCCTGATGCGGGGCTTGATCCCAGGACCCTGAGATCATGACCTGAGCTGAAGGCAGAGGCTTTAACCCACTGAGCCACCGAGGCACCCACAACTGATGTCTTTTAATCTTTAGTCAAAATTTTAAATATACTGAGATTGATATACCATGTCATATTTAAACTTTATATTACTTAAAATAGGCTTTTCCCATTGCTCTGGACTAGTGGACAAAACCAAGGACATATTGAACAGCCAATATCTCATATTCCAAGAGGATCTACAGTGTGACAGTCCCTCCAGGGTTCAAACCAGACCTGTAATTCCCAACTACATATCAGACCCTCCTTTTAACTCTATGTCCCTTCAGTGTATATAAAAGAACTCTAGGGAGGGAGGACATATATATGAATATATCTGGAGAGGAGAGAGAGAGACAGGGAGAGAGACAGATTATGTTTGGCTTCCAAGTGAATTGCTTATAGAGAAGATGAATTCCCGGCAGAAGAGTTGGTTGGCAGCTGACTGGCTTATTTACTGCATCCTATTTGAGCAGGGGGAGACAATGGACAGATAGGAGGCTGTCGCAGTCAGCCTGTATTCCTGTTGGTTTGGTGTGGCAGTGATCTGTGAGCATTCTGTTGGGCAACTGGACACCATGGCAGGTGGATGGGCTTAAGCCATCCTGTCAGTACCTCATCAGAGAGTGGTCTGCTGGTTGAGGAAACTGCTGTGACATTCAGCACTCAGGTAGTGAGGGCACCCTCATGATATAAGTGCCCTGTACTACAGGGGAAGGGTGTGGGGCCAGAGAGGAGGGGGAGCTGGAAGAAGGTAGAACCACCCTAGACCTCCTAAGATCAGGACCTTCCACCTTTAGTGAGTTATCCTCTCTGATCCTCCTGATGTTTTTTAATCTTTAAATCTTTAAAGATTTAAATTTAATCTTTTAATCTTTATATCAAAATTTTAAATATACTGAGGTTAATATGCTATATATTATTTAAATTTTATATTATTTAAATTACACTATAATTAATATATTTAAAGTATGCTAATAATCAGTTCCTCAGACTATTTTAAAATATAGAACAGTTTTAAGCTATACTTGCCCATTTGTTCTCCCAGATGAATTTAGATTCCAAAACAAAATTCCTCAGCGTTCATTTGAGTTTTGGCCTCTTCTGTATTTGTTACTTTGCCTGACAGTGAGAAACTTGGTTCCCATTATAATTACTATATATTTGCTCAGTTTATTTGTTTGTTCCCTCCCTCTGGATGTATCCAATGTCTCCGCTATCTGTGCGGATGCCTTTCTCACCACATCCAGGTTCCAACATCCATGCCAGGTCTTAGCATTCAGTACTGAGGAGGCCTGACCAGAACCCCTCAACCACCATGCTCAGGCAGCACCTGCCACCAAGCTCCCTGCTTGGTAGCCTCACTTCTCCTTGCTCAGGCTCAGAACCCCTGTGCCTGATTACCACCCCTTTTGCTGGCTTAGGTGGTCTGCTCCATACCAGGCTACCACTCTTGTATAGAGGTCCTCATCATAGCACTTGGGCTCAGACCCTCTACAGGGATACCCTCCTCACTCTGCCTGGGCTCTGACATTCCATGCCCGGGCACCCTCCTCACCCAGCTAGGGCTCTGTGTTTGGTGGATGCTCCCTTTATTCTCTTTGGGCTCTGATTCTTCATACTGGGCTCCCATAATCCGTATATTCCTTCCTCACCCTGCTTTGGCTCTGATATCCTACTTTGGGTTGAACCTCCACAGGAACCCCTAGTGTTTCCCCAGTTAGCTTCTGACTTTGTGTCCTGGATCACCTACATACTTCAGTCAGGTACTGGGTAACCTGGGCAGCCCTCCTACCTGGATACCTCCCTTACCCTGCTTGGGTTTTGCACCTAGATTCCTGTGTTGTTCTGCCCCATGTAATAATGGTCTGAATTGTTTAGAAAAGAAAGAAGAGAAAGGGAGAAGGGAAAGGGCCATATTTGATTTTTGTATCATCTTTTCTTCCAAACATATTTATTAAATGCAATTAAAAGGCAAATAAGATAAAGTTACTGCCTTTTAGAGATTTACTTCTGGAAATGGGGATAAACATGTAAGGATATTATTACAGTATAGTATGATAATACAGAGCTTTTTCCAAGGATGTTGTGGTGGCAGTTGAGAGTAAACCTATCCTGCATAGGAGAGGAATTTGGGGGATTTTGATGAGAGGGTTTAGTCTTTAAGAAATAGGGGAATCTAAACAGGTAAAAAGGAAGCCGGGGTAGGTTGATGAGACCACACTAACATTTATATCAGACTCTGTAGAAAGTTAGGTAAGCATCATATTAAAAGTGTTAAGATTACTAGGAAAACACAAGTAGATCTTATTTATTTAAAAAGCCTTTATTAATGATAAAAATCTCATTATATGAACAGTTTGGACCTTCTCTGACTTTTCGCAAAACAAGGAAATTGGTTTAAAAATGAGTTCATGCTGCTTTAAGGGCCTGGAACTGCCTGAATATGAATTACTAGAACCACAAAAAAAGAATTTTAAATGAAGCCCTAAATATTTTATAATAGGAATGCTTAATTTATGCTTGGAGTAAGCGTAACGAACTTCTGAATAAAAAGGAAAGGGGAATTATTTTTTTCTATAGAATGCTCTTCTTCTTTTTTTTTTAATTAAAAAAATCAGTGAAGAATATTACTACAGGGTTTTTTCCCCCACTGTTGTGTCCTTGAGCTTACTTCCATGACCATGTTATATGGCCAAGAGGTTTGGCTTGGGAAGGTCATCATTAACTAGGTACAAGAATCATGGTTGGATATGAGAGGCTGATGTGTCTGAGGAGAGGCCAAAAAATAAATGGGACTAGAAAATCTATCCCTAGAAGATTTGGTCTGGGTGGGCGGGGATACATGGTTAATTCTCTTAACTTGCCTTTCCTATGTACTGAATCAGAATATATATATGTTTCCTGCAAGAAAACTTATGTATAAAATAGCTTTTTTTTTTTTTTTAAAGATTTTATTTATTTATTTGACAGACACAGAGATTACAAGCAGGCAGAGAGGAAGGCAGAGAGAGAGGGTGGGGGGAAGAAGCAGGCTTCTGGCTGAGCAGAGAGCCCGATGCGGGACTCGATCCCAGGACACTGGGATCATGACCTGAGCCGAAGGCAGCGGCTTAACCGACTGAGCCACCCAGGCGTCCCTAAAATAGCTTATTAAAATCAGAATTGGTTGAATTATGGAAGGTTTTTGTAGCACGAGAAAACAAATATTTCTTTTTTTTTTTTTTTTAAGATTTTATTTATTTATTTGACAGAGAGAAATCACAAGTAGATGGAGAGGCAGGCAGAGAGAGAGAGGGAAGCAGGCTCTCTGCTGAGCAGAGAGCCCGATGCGGGACTCGATCCCAGGACTCTGAGATCATGACCTGAGCCGAAGGCAGTGGCTTAACCCACTGAGCCACCCAGGTGCCCCGAAAACAAATATTTCTAATAGTGATTTTGCATGGCTGAGCATAAGTATGCATTCTGTGTTTTCATTTCTTTTCAGAATACCACTAAAAGTGGAACTTCAGTGTAGGGTGAAACAGGCAGTTTTGGTGGACCCAATCTGTTAGAAAGGCCCAGGTGATGGTCTTAGCTATCTGTGGTGATTGAGGTCCAGTGCTGCCATTTATAAACTGAATGATCTTGGGCTAGTTACTTAACATCTCTCAATCTCAGTTTCATAATGTGCATGATATGAATAATAATGTTGAGAAAAATTATGCCCTTTCCCCATAGCACGTTATGTTGTTTGCAAATTATTAGACTAAATGAATTGCATATATGATCCAACATCTCCACATATGTTCTATGCCCAAATAACCTTATTTTTAAAGAAATCACTACTAATGCACCTAGTTCTTTGCAGTGACTAATTTCAGAATTAAGAGAATTTTACCTTTGCAAAATGTAAAAAGTAAAACTTCCTACAAACTGACATGCTGAAAAAAAAAAACCCAAAAAACAAACAAAAAAAACCCTCGTGTTTTACCTCCTCAGTACTTAGGATACATAAGAGTAGAGATAACATTTTAATCTGTAATGTAATGTTATTACATAGGGAAAATATCTATGTTAGTTAGTAATAGATTTGCCTGAAAATGATGCTGAAATTATATAATATTATTTTTTAACTACTCTTACAAACAGTGACATTACTCCTTTTTTTGTGTACTGGGATTATGTTATATAAGACATTGCATTAAAGAGATAACTAGTTGTAAAAACATGATTCTATTAATTCAACAGTTATAATATTTTCAAAGAAATACTGAGTCTAATCATCATATTTGGGTCAAGACCACCAGCACTTTTGGAAAAGTAATTTGCAGATGTAATAAATTAGGGTATATGTATATATATGCTATGATTTTCTAGTGATAGTTATATCTCAAGAATTTTTTTTTGTCTGAAATATTTTTATTTTCTCCTAATTTTAACCTTTAATACTTGAGGTATTGCCAAGGTACTAATTTTCAATCATATTATCTTACTTTCTGTGCTTTGTGTTTGAGTTGACAGGTAGGGATGACTTTGTATGACCTGTCTTTCTATTATTTTTGTCAGTTTCATGCCACATGTTGACCTCCTTGGTTTTAATCCTGTCTTGGCCTCATGACCTCAATTTCTGATTTAATAGCATGACTGATAATTGGGCATTCTTAGTCTATTTTAGGATATCTTAGTCTATCCTGGTTATCCAGCAGTGAAGGCCCCAAACATCCTCCGTGATATCTAGAAACAGCTTCTTTAATTTACCATGTGATTTGGCCAAGATGAATTTTGAAATGAAATTGCCTGCATTGAATTTTTTTTAAGATTTTATTTTTTTATTTGAGGGAGAGAGAGTGTGGGGAGAGGAAAAGAGGAGGAAGCAGAAGGACAAACAGACCCAGACTGTGCAGAGCCTGGCACAGGGCTCAATCTCACAACACTGAGACTGTGACCTGAGCCAAACCCAAGAGTCAACCATTTAAACAACTGAGCCACCCTGGTGCCACCATGTAGAATTTTTTTATGTTTGCACCGACCCCCCCCGATATTAATCATCAAAAGTGCTGTCCATGTAGGAAATTTCATACTTAACTAGCAAATTGTTTTCCAAATGTTCTGTGCATGTTCCAGAGAAGAAAGTTCCTGGGTCATAAATGGGTAAAATACACTGTATAATTTTCCTTTTCTCTCAAAGATTCATGGTAGCCTTTAGTTTTCAAATGAATAAAATGTTAAAATTTTTAGTGTAGCCTTTTTGTGAGAGGGCAAGATTGACTCTTGTTGACAATCTTAGCAGTCATTTTTCTGTGCCTGAAAAACTCTGAGTCTGTTGAAATCTTGAAGTTGAAATGAAGCTTATGCAATGCCCATGTTTCTTTCCCTCTTTTGCTGGAGAGAATTGGATGAGGGGGGAGGGTGGTAAGAGTATTCTGGGTGAGTGAGTTGTAAGGTGGTGGGTTGAGTAAGTGAGATAAATAATTTACTTTTTTCACTTTGATTGGTAAGTGGTCCTGACGTCATTTCTCCAAATAAAAATCTAAGCTAACTCCCATGATCAAAGTCAGTGGCCATCTTATCCAAGAGTCTATTTGCTGAACAGGCCTTGTGCTTTCTGAGCTGGGATGACAGAGGGGGCTTCATGGGCCTGGGCTAAGCAGTGTGAAATTGTGATGAGGGTTGATAAGCAAGACTTTCTAAGCCTGAAATGCCATTTTCATCTCATAATTAGTACATTTAGTCTACTATGCCTTCCATCTTTAACCAGCTCCTTATAGTGGAGTTGGTTTTATGTGGATCCTTTGAAAAATCCAGAAAGTTTCATAGTAAATTTAGGCTCCTGGGATGATTTTTAAAAATTTCTTTATTTATTCTATTAAGAAATAGTACAGTTTTGCTAGCTTATTTGACCTTAACATTCTTTTTGTGCTTAACACCTATTAGTGTCCCACAGAACTAGTGTGCTGTGAAGGACTCTAAAAAATTGTTGAAGTACCCTAAATATACCTGTGGCTCATTTTATGGTTTAGTTAAAATATAGGAAATATGTTTTCAGGTGAGCATTATTTCCAAAAATAACATACATTTTTTTAGGGGGGTGAGGGGTGAGGGAGAGGGAGAGAGAATCTTAAGCAGGGTCCATGCTCAACATGGAACCCAAGGCAGGGCTCGACCTCACAACCCTGAGGTCATGACCTGAGCTGAGTCGGACACTTAACTGACTGAACCACCTAGGCACCCCAAAATTATATTCATTTTTGCTTACTTTTGACAGATAGAAGTTCATGAGATTAATAAGTAATATATTTATTTCATAATTATTGAATTAGTTTTCTCATGTTGCTCTAACAAATTACCATAGATTCAGTGGCTTCAAACAACATAAAGTTAATATCTTCAGCTCTACAGATCAGAAGTCTTAAAATCAAGGTTATCGGCAGGGCTGTATACCTTTTGAAATTCTGAGGATAAATAGATTTCATTGCCTTTTTCATCTTCTAGAGGTCACCTGCATTCCTTGGCTAGTGGTTCTTTCTCTGTATCACTCAGACTCTGTATCTGTCATTACCTTTCCTCTCTGTGACACTAACCCTCCTATTTCTCTCTTATGAGGACCCTTGTGATTACTGAACATATCCAGATATTCTAGAATATTTTCTGGATTATCTCAAGGTCCTTAACTTACTACAAAGTCACTTTAAAAAAATATAACTTTATTTATTTATTTTAGAAAGAGGGAACCAGCAAGGGTGGGGAGGAGGGGCAGAGGGAGAGGAAAGAGAATCCAGAGCAGACTCCCTGCTGAGTGTGGAGCTCATCCCCAGGACCCTGAGATCACAACCTGGACTGAAATCAGGAGTTGGAGGCTTAACTGACTGAGCCACCCAGGCATCCCTGCAAAGTCAGATTTTGCATGTAAGATAACACTTACAAGTTTCCAGGATTAGGAGGTAGACATCTTTGGATGGCCATTACTCCATTTACTACAGACATATAGTTCCATGAAGTTTGGAACTACCAAGCTCTGATCTAAAGCTTCTTAGGGAAAGTCAGTTTCATCATTGGACATGAAACAATCTTTCTTACAGATTTTTTTTAAAGGAACATCAACAGCTAAATATTATATAGGGGAGTATTTCTATAGAATATGTTTACTAGGTGATTTCTTTCTCTTAACTAGATATAATTATTTATTTTTGCTATATCATAACATCTTCTCCCTAAATATAGTAGCAGAAATTTCTGAAATACAAGAATATTCTCCTCTATAGCCCATATAACAGTGTTCCTTTTCACACACAAGTATTAGAAATTTGTTGCTAACTCTAGCAGGAGGAATATATTATATAAAAGTAATTTTCTTGAGCAAATGATCATTGTTATTGTTATTTTTGATCTTATAGATATCCATTAATATAACTGACCTTTTAGCACTTGACGACTAGGATACTTAAAACAAGTTTGTGCCCCACATTTGATATTTTTTAATTTATTTATCTCTGCAGTTGCTTCCCCCCCCTGGTTTTCTCATTTATATTTTTTTTCCATCTCAGTATACTGAGTATACTTTATGGCTTGCTTCAAATCTTTTTTAGAATTTATGTATACATAGGGGCACCTGGGTGGCTCAGTGGGTTTAAAGCCTCTGCCTTTGGTTTGGGTCATGGTCTCAGGGTCCTGGGATTGAGCCCTGCATCAGGCTCTCTGCTCAGCAGTGAACCTACTTCCTCCTCTCTCTCTGCCTGCCTCTCTACTTGTGATCTCTCAGTCAAATAAATAAATAAAATCTTAAAAAAAAAAGAATTTATGTATACATAAATAAGAAAATATTGCATGCTTGTACTTTGGAGTAGTGTTTTCTGAGGAAATAAGTAGAACATTTATCCTTCTATATTTCTTAGTTTGGCTAGGATGCCATCAGAATACTCTGCTTAGTTAACATATAAACATCCATTGGCACTTACCTGATTCCTCTTCATTTTCTCTTAAGAATAATGGAAATATAGGTTGACTTGTTTTCCTTTTGTATTCTATTTTATACTTTATTTTATTTTATTTATTTTATTTTTTTAAAGATTTTATTTATTTATTTGACAGAGAGAGAGAGAGAGAGAGATCACAAGTAGGCAGAGAGGCAAGCAGAGAGAGCAGGGAACCAGGCTTCTTGCTGAGCAGAGAGCCCAATGCGGGGCTCGATCCCAAGACCTTGAGATCATGACCTGAGCTGAAGTCAGAGGCTTAAACCACTGAGCTACCCAGGTGCCCTATTTTAAAAGAAGAGAAAAACTTATTTAGGATCATTGAAGTAAAAATGTCTCTTATTTGACTCAGAATATCCATATTCACCCCACTTGAATGAGAGTATCCAAATGAAGGAGTTTTGTGTTTTCAGAAAAAGAGTTTGCAGAATATGAAAAAATGGTAAAGAGGGTTCTGATGGTAGGTAGCAATTTATTTTTGATACATTAAAAATGTTGTAATACTCATGCAATTATTTATAATTTTTCTCTGTGGTGCCAAGGAGTCCAAAACTACCCTGAGGAAGGAAGCATATTACTTCCCTTGCCCTCCCCCAGTTTTCTATTTTAATCCTGCTGCTGCCAAGTTTGAGTGGAAAGTCATTTCATTGCCAGTTGGCGACTTACATGACTCTTAGCCAAGAAAGCTATTTAAGCAACTTTGAAATCTGCCTAAATTTTCATAGCTGTGTGTGTGGTGCAACATCAGTGCTCCTGGAAAACACTGGGAGGCATGCCATCTTCCCTGACATGCTCTCATACGTTTCATGTCATGGATGCCAGCATAACAGAAGAGCTCAAAGGAGAGCCTGAAGTCCATTTTGTGAGTTTCCTGACATAAATCTGAGGGGGTACTATTACTACTATTATTAGCCCACGTTAATTAAGCACTAACTGTAGTACTAGGGAATGTGCTAAGCCTTTAAGTGATTTTTAAATTTAATCCTCACAATTGCCCTCTCGAGGAGTTAGTTATTATCCCCCTTTATGAAAGAAGAAGCTATGATTTAAGAAGTTAAGTCACTTGCTGAAGATCACATGGCCTGTTAAAATTGTGGCTAAACCATATGTGTCTTTGACTTTAATGTCCAGTGTTAATTAATCCATATGCTGTGACCACTGTATATGAGTTTGCATGTATATAAGGAGCCATACTATACTGCTGCTAAGACTTGGCTCATAGTTTAAAAAGATGTATATTTTTCTGATATGAATGATATTAGGACTTATCTCTTTATTTTATTTTTTTTTAAAGATTTTATTTATTTATTTGACAGACAGAGATCACAAGCAGGCAGAGAGGCAGGCAGAGAGAGAGGAGGAAGCAGGCTCCCTGCTGAGCAGAGAGCCCGATGTGGGACTCGATCCCAGGACCCTGAGATCATGACCTGAGCCGAAGGCAGCGGCTTAACCCACTGAGCCACCCAGGCGCCCCAGGACTTATCTCTTTAAGTTAAAAAAAACTCACTACATTTAATGTTATTTTTCTGTCTGCTATCAACTAGAGATTGCCTTTACATTCTAAAAAAATATATAACTTCAGTATTATCTTGAGATTTATGTGGCATCATTGGAGCGTAGCATTAGGGGAAAAAAGAGTATCTTTAAATCATTTTGATGGGAAATAGCATAACGGGCAGATGTAATGATGCTAGGAGTGAGGAAATGGATCTTATACTGTGATTTAACTTTGACTCATATTATGAATTTAGAGAACAACTCAGCAGTTTAATAGTTTTGATATCTTTTCCTTGAAATGAAGATGTACATAAACATAACATTGTTCTTAAGTGTGTAAGATTTGAATTTCCTTTCTGAAGTAGGTGGATGAGCAACTAGATTGTAGGGTCACAACATCTAAGTTACTCATGTGTGCTGCCCAATTTGGACTTGTCTACGGACAGGGGAAAAGAACATTTCTTTTCACAAAGTGGGGAGGGAAACCTAGGCTTGCCCATGTTGTGTACAAGTCTTCAGATTGTGCCTTCTTCATGCCTGACTTGGTTCTCATTCTGACTTGAGAGCTCAGCTTTGGGTTTGGTTTCCAATTTGTTGTTTTCCCAAACCATTCAACCAACTTGGCTCTATGCTTAGGCTGTGTTTGGTGTACTCCTCACCCTTGCCCACCACTCTGATGTGGGGTATTGCCTTTCACCCCTTTTTATGGGCTAAACCGCACACAACATTACAAGTGCATGTCTGGCATTCTTGCTCTTGTGGTGAGCTATTCTTAACCCAAAGCTTAGTGCTTGTCTAACAGTCAAGTGCTAGATGGCTAAGAAGTCAATATAAAGGAAAATATTTGAAAATATTATTTAATATTCAAAAAATTTAGTACTTAATCACAGAATGATACTCACTTACATTATTTTTTTAAAGAATTTGAACCTGCTATATTTATTTCCTCCTTTCCTTTTATTTTCCTTCCCTTCTTCTCTCCCTTCTTTCCTCCCTGCCTCCCTCCCTTCCTTCCTTGTTTCCTTCCTTCCCTCCTTCCTAGGAATTTCAGGGAAGTGTGAACTAGTAGAGTATTGTAACACTTCCACCTATCGTAGTGTTTAGAAGAGTGTTTATATTAAAAATTTTTTTAAAAGGTTAACTATGGGTAAGTGTGAGAAGAACTCTCATAATGGCTACTTCAAGACTGCTTTTATAATTGTGGTCTGAGAAAAACTATAAAAATTTAAGAGAAAAATCCTAGTTTGCTTAATTTTTTATAACATTTTTATATTTGTAAATATTTTTAACTGTCAAGTATTCATGATAGTATCTAATTTATAATTGATGTTGACATTAAAAGTATTGAAACTGCATTTTAAGAAAAGATTTTAATTATTCATTTGAGAGAGAGGGAGAGCACAGCGGGAGAGTGAGAGGGAGAAACAGATTCCCCACTAAGCAGAGAGCCCAACATGGGGAGTCTCAGGACTCCGAGATCATGACCTGAGCCAAAGGCAATCACTTACCAGACTGGGCCACCTAGGCACCCTGAGACTGTATTTCAAAGCATTAATTTAAAGAAAGGTTGAGGTAAAAAGTAGAAAACACTCATAAACTTATTATTTTATATTGTTTTAAAGTATATTCTTTTTTAACTTTGATATATATCATTTTGATCATGGATCTTTTTAAAGTTATATTATTGGGTAAAATATTCCATTAACTTGATCTAACCATGGTTATTTAACCATTCTTTGTAGAATTTTTTTGCTTATGCATTAAGTCATTTATTTTAAAATATTAGTTATCAGTTAAGGCCATGGTTATAAGGCAGCAACTGTGTAAATAAGGTAAACATAGTTTCTTGTCTGCTTTGAGTTTATATGTAATTGTAATACATAGTGAAGGATGTCATGACAGAGAAAGTGTAGAGTTTTGTAGCTTCCACAGAAGAGGGGCAGAGTATAAATGGTGTGGGCATGGGAGAGAAGAGAGGGTTATAAAACATTACAGAACAAGTGTTCTTTTAGGGACTCCACATATGAATGAACTTAATAAAGTGGATGAGAAAGTGTTCTGATGGAGGCATGAATACTGGAGACAAGAGAGAACATGGCATGTTTAGATACTGAAGAAAAATCTGGTATAGCTGGAAGATAAAGTATAAGAGAGAAAATTGAGCATTGGGGAAAACTAAGAAAGAGGTTACATAGGATGCAGGAAATATTGTCCCAAAACTAAAAAAATAAGGGAATTCCCAAGACTCTATAGCAGGTTAAGAGAGAAACTCAGCTGTATTGAAGCAGAAAAGCAGAAAGTTCTGGAATGGATGTCTCTAGCAGAAAACTGAACTCCATGTAACAAAGAATTGAAAGGAAGGCAAGATAAATGTGAGAATATAATGAAGGCTTATAATCCCCCATTTTTTTTTCAGAAAAATGAAAGGCATTCAGAAACGCTCAGAAAAAACAAATGGCTGAAAAATTAAGCCATAGTCCAGATATGAAGCTAATTAAAATATGGCTTGATTTTTAAGTACTTGTATAATGGAAGAAGAGAAAATACATTTTACTGTGATGTTAGGAAGAATTTCTTTTGAGAAACTCAAAAGCAGTTACATTGCACTTACTGAAAAGTTACCAAGATGGGTACCTGGGTGGCTCAGTCAGTTAAGTGACTGCCTTTGGCTCAGGTCATGATCTCTAGGTCCTGAGATTGAGTCCCACATCTAGCCCAGCATCAGGCTTCCTGCTCAGCGGGAATTCTGCTTCTCCCTCTGCCCTCCCCCACAGCTTGTTCTCTCTCTCAAGTAAATAAATAAAATTTTTTAAAAAAAGAAGTAAAGTTACCAAGAAAATGGGTGGAAGAGCTAAGAATAACAATGTAGTTACCAAGTTTGGGACACAGAAGGGAGAGGTTTTGTGTAAGTGAACCAAAGATTTATCTTTTATACCAAAGTCAGTGGATGGAACCTCAATCTCATAAATCATGGAGAGTAATACACATATTATTTGGAATTGTGGAACTAACTATCAGAAGAACCCAAACAGAAGCAGCAAAGTTTACCTATGGACTCTTGGAAGGAGGAGGGGCAGAATGGGAGGTTTTTAATTTTCATCATAAGCATAAGGATTTGATTTTTTTTTCCTATTTTCATGTTGTACTTTATCATAGCTAAACTTTTTTTTTAGATATGATGGTCCTTCTTAACCTCTGTTTCTGGCTCTTCTCTTTCCCACTTGTCTTTGTCAAGAACTTCAGAGTCATCTGACCATTTTCCCTCCTTTTTCTCAAATTCAAATCATTACCAAATTCCATCGTATTTGCTTCTAGACTGAGTACTGCTTTGATCCCAGCTAACACATCTTAAAAGTAAGACCTGAAAGACTCAAGTTGTTTCCAAGAAGCTTAACTGCATCTCAGAACAAAACTCAAAAAGATTCATAAGCATACACAAATATTAAGCGCTCAATAAGGCAAAATTCACAGAGTGGTATCCAATCAGAGATGGCCAGGCATGCACAGAAGCAGGAAGAGAGGACCCATAATGAGAATTAAAATCAATAAACTGAAACCAACTCAGAACTGATATAGATGTTATAACTAGTAGGACATTCACACCATTAATGTAACCGCATTTCATATGTTCAAAAAGTTAAGTAGATAGAAGGTATAGGAAAGATCCAATAGAACTTCTAGAGATGAAAACAACAGTATCCGTTGAGAAATACAAAGGTTGGTGTTTTATAGTTTGCTAGAGAAACAGGATCAATAGGATGTGTGTGTGTGTAAATGTATATATTATTTATTTATAACATATTAACATATATACTTTTTATTTATAATTTATTTTAAGGAATTGACTCATTTGATTGCAGAGGATAGCAAATGTGAAATTGTCAGGACAGACCAGCAGGCTAGGAAATAGCAATAACTGATGTTGCATTGTTGACTACAGAGGCAATCTGGAGACAGAATCGCTTTCTCCTTGGGGGAATTCAGCATTTTTCTCTTTGGATCTTCAACTAATTGAATGAGATCCACTTATGTTATGGAGGGTTATTTGTTTTCCTCAAAACCTAAAAATTTAAATGTTAATCACATCTAAAAAATATCTTCACAACAATATCTAGACTGGTGTTTCACCAAACAACTCAACACCATGGCCTAGCAAAGTTAACATGTAAAATTAACTGTCACAGATGGGATTAACAACAGATTAGACATTCAGCATAAAAAAAAAAAATTCGTCAACTTGAAAACATGGCAATTAAAATGATTAAAACAAAAATAGAGAAATGAGAGAATAAAAAGAAAACAAACAGAACATCAGCAAACTATGGGACAAGTTCATTCATCCTAAGTACCTATAATTAGAATCCAGTGGACACTTTTCAATCCTTATTTACTTCACCTTTCAGTAGCATTTGACACTGTTGACTCTTTCCATCTTTTTCAAAATATTTATTTTATTTTTTTTTGGTACCATGTTCTTTCGGTTTTCCTCTTATATGGTAGCTTATTCTTTGTCTCCTTTTCCCTTCTTTCTGCCTTTTCCTTTCTTTAATCTTCTTTCTTATTTTCGTTTTTCTTCTAATTCTGTATACTCTTCCTGTATGACCTCATTCACTGAGGTCATGGCAGCCGTTATCACCTCCATGCTTACTCCAAAATCATTATCTTCAGTCCAGAACCCACTGAACATTTGACCCAAATATCAGATTACCTGCTGTTTCCCCCCTCCCCCGTTGATGTTCCACAGGCATTACAATCTCAAAATAATCATAACTGAGTTCACCCCCTTTTCATTACTCCCAACCTACTCCACTCCTGCATTTCCTGTCTTACTGAACATGTCATCTCCTCTGGCCAAGTCAGAAATCTGGGCATCTCTTAGACTCTTTTTTTTTTTTTTTTTTTAAGATTTTTATTTATTTGACAGAGAGAGATCACAAGTATGCAGAGAGGCAGACAGAGATAGAGAGGGGGAAGCAGGCTCTCTGCTTAGCAGAGAGCCCAAGGCAGGGCTTGATTCCAGAACCCCGAGATCATGACCTGCACTGAAGGCAGAGGCTTAACCCACTGAGCCACCCAGGTGCTCCATCTCCTATGCTCTTGACTCCTTCATTTCCTATCAGTCACAAGAGCCTGCTTGTCTCTACCTTCTAAGTATTCTCACAAATATCCATATTCCTTTTACCTCCATTGCTGCCAGTTTAGGCCAGAGAGCTGATCTCTCTCTTGGCTTATGCCAAAAATATCCAAATTGATTCTCTGTAAGTTTCTCAGTTCTAATCATTTTGCTATATAGTGAAATGAGAATTTGATGAGGTCATTCTTCTTAAAACCCTTTTAGTGGTCTTGCTTCCCTTGGGCTGAAGCCCAAATTCATTACAAACATCTATGCAATCTCTCATTTATCTTTTTTTAAAAATATTTTATTTATTTATTTGACAGACAGAGATCACAAGTAGGCAGAGAGGCAGGCAGAGAGAGATGAGAAGCAGGCTCCCCGCTGAGCAGACAGCCCGATGTGGGGCTCAATCCCAGGACCCTGGGATCATGACCTGAGCTGAAGGCAGAGGCTTTAACCCACTGAGCCACCCAGGCGCCCCTCTCATTTATCTTTTACCACTCCTTTCCCACCCTATGCTCCAAGTTATAGCCATATAGATATTAGTATATATATAGTTTCTGAATTGCATTGAAATTCATGGATAGGATTCTGGGTCCACCTAGAGTAGTTTTCAAAATGACTTGTGTTTGTGGATCCTCTGCCTGCTTCATCACATTCTTTAAAGTTAAAGAATCTGACTCAAGGGGCTGGTTTGATATGGCTAGGGTCACTCCATGGCCCAGTTTCTTTATATATCCAAACCTTTTCTGCATCCTTTTGACTTATAGAGAGTAAGGAAGTGACCACGATTGTCTAGAGCAAGCTGATGAAGTTCTGACTGGGAAGAAACTCCTCTCAAGGCAAATTAAGGCATTCATTAGCCTCGCATGAGGTGGGCTGTGATAGTTTCCTAACCGGTATTTCTGCTTCCTGTCTTCTCCAGTCTTTTCTACAGTCTTTTGGCAAAGCCACTAAAAAAGTACAGGCCTGGTCATGTCATTCCTTATTTAAAACTCTTTAAGGGATCATGCTGATCCTGAGAATGAAGTGCAGCCATTTTTTTAAAAAAAGATTTTATTTATTTATTTGAGACAGAGAGAGTGAGAGAACAAGCACGAGCTAGGAGGGAGGCAGAGGGGGAGGCAGAGACAGACTCCCCACCAAGCAGGGATCCTCATGCAGGACTTGATCCCAGGACCCTGGGATCATGACCTGAACTGAAGGCAGACACCTAACTGACTGAGCCACCCAGGTACCCCAAGTGCAGCCATTTTCACTGCAGTGGAGTTGTTCCCTAGTCTGGTCTCTCCTCCTTCTTCCCCATCCATCCTTGCTTCAGCCACCCCAGCTGCTTGCACTTCCCCTAGAAGGTTGGGTTGTTTTTGCGCCTTTGTGTATTCCACTTATTTGACCCTTTTTCCATGACCATTTCTTTATGTGTCTTCCAACTTCCATCATGAAGCTTGAATGACTTGGGTGCCTGACATATAGAAACTGTTGTATCATGTGGTTTTTGAAAGACTGATTAACTGACAGACCAGATGAAAAGATAAGCATGAGGATTCCATTCCCTCTTGGAAACCCAAACCCAAACTGAAATCATTTTCTTGACAATGCTCACTCTTTGCCCTCATCCTAATTTTCTTATTTTCAATTTGGTGGCAACCTCTGAAAAGAGTGATGTAAAATCCATTGCTTTTGTTTATTGCTCAACCCTTTATATTCTGGCTCTTCATAATTTTACTGAAATTATTTACTTGTCTCTCTTTCTATATTAAGTGTCTTTCTCTTTTGTGTTCTCCTTACTTTCTCTCCTTTTGCATATCCTACCACCATCTCAAACTCAGCATGTCTAAAACTAAATAATATTTTTTTCACATCAATTTTCCACCCATGAACTTCTTTCTACCAATTGTAGAACTGGTCACTCAATCTCAGATCCTTGAGTTTATCATCTCCCTTTATCCACTAAACAAATCAGTTCTTCTGTTTGTAATATTTCCTTTCATTTTGTACCATATGCACAGTTACCACACTAGTCCACAATTCTGTCTTTTCACTGATGCATGTGTGGAATAAACATCTGATTCTCTAATGAAATATGGGACACATACATAATTTTTTTTTAAAGATTTATTTATTTTTTTTTTCAAAGAGAGAGTTAGAGACAACGTGCTGGGACAAGGAATGGAGTGGGGGAGAGAGAGAGACTCTCAAGCCGACTCCCCACTGAGTGCAGACCCCAACAGTGGGCTTGATCTCACAACCCTGAGTTCATGATATAAGTCAAAATCACGAGTCAGATGCTTAACCACCAGCTTGACTGAGCCACCCAGACTCTCCAACATATATAATTTTAAATTGTCTAGTAGCAGCAAAAACATGAAAAGGTGAAATTTATTAGTATATTTTATTTATCCCAATAATTCCAAAATAGCATTTCAAAATGTGGTTAACATAAAAATTATTAATGAGATTTTTAATATAATTTTCCTAGTCTTCATAATCCAGTACATATTTTATATTTAGAGCACATCTCAAGTTAGACTAGTACATTTCCAGTGCTAATAACTACATATAACTAGTGGCTGCTATAGTGGATAGCACAGAGCCTCGCTGGTCTCCTTTATTCCAGTTTGTTTCTTTTTCTGATGAAATCTGTATCCCACCATCAGAATATTTATCTTTTAGTACTATTTTCATTATGAATATGAAGAAAAGACTATGGTTACTTTCATTTGGGTTCCCTAGAAAAACCTGATCTCTATGTGTGATTTAATGCAAGGATCTCCATCAATTCTTTTCATGTAGCCAACATTATTTATAACTTACCCAGCATTACTTCATTTATTCAACATTATACCACCAGATATAGTTTTTTTGGTCTTTTTCAGTTAAATTGTTTTTTTCACTCACTGTTCTGTGAACATGTTTGCCTCTCTACTTCTATGTCTTAACTCCACAGTTCCTGTTACTTGTCTGGTTTCCTCTCTTAGCTCTCAACTCCCAGATCAAATTCTTTCTTTGTGAAGCTTTACCTGACTAGTATGAGTAGAGGGGAAAGTGTAGCTCTTCCCATGTTAAGCATATCAATAAATTATGTAATTAACAATATTATTATAGTTTGTTGCACTTTAATAAAATAAGAAAAAATTGACAGCATGGAAAAAAGTATTCATTATAGCCTTATCAATGTATAATTACTTCATTGTAAATGATTATTAGCTACCACTAATTATTGTTTACTATATATACTAAGCATTATGCTAAGTGAATTATGTGCATTATCTCATTTAATTCTCACAAAAATATGGGGAAGTTTCTATTCCTCTACTTTGTAGCCAACACATTTGAAGTTCAAAAACATTAAATTGTCTGGGAAGAAGTGAGTGCAGGATTTGACACCTAACTCTTTGACTCCTGCTTTTAACCACAAAGTAACAGAGCCCTCTCCATGAAAACATATTCTCCACCAGAAGACTAAAAGAGTCTTCTAAATGTAAAGATTATTGCAAGTTCTTTCTCATTGGTAACTTAGACAACAACCCAGATATTTTCGTTAAGATATTGTACATTTATTATTATACAGTATCTCAACTAAGATCTTAGAAACTTTTCTGAACTTGTTGCAAGGAAGCTCTGCATTTCCCAAAACTAAACGTTTCCAGCTTCTACAATGTTCATTAATACACTTAGTAAGCAGTTTAGAAATAGAAAAACACTTTTCATGATTCAATATTCTAGGTACATAGAAAAATTAAAAAAAAAACTGCGTAGAAAAAATTGTGTGATTTAATCTAATACATTTTCCTGTCCCCCTCTAAATATTCTCTCTGTATGACTGAATTTAGCCTATGAGTTAAATACAAATTACAACTTATATAGATAAAATTATTTCAGTAAAATTATTTTAGCCAAAGCATGCCATATGTGACATAAATGGAGAATAAAGAAACAGATCTAGAAATCAGTCTATTTTAGAGTAAGATGAATCATCAGTTATCATGCGGTTACTGAATAAAAACTCTCATAAATAAAACTTAAAAATTAGTGTTATTTATCTTATGTCATTTATGTCTTACAATTTGTAAGATGTTCTTACATATATTTTTTTAAGATTTTGTTTATTTATTTTTAGAAAGAGGTAGAGAGAGCAGCTTCCATGATCAGTGTGGAGCTCCATGTGGTGCCAAATCTCACAACACTGAGGTTATGACTTGAGCCCATATCAAGAGTTGGATGCTCAACTGACTTAGCCATCTGTGTGCCCCAAGATGCTCTTACTTTTAAATAGGTTTTAGTTTCCAAATAGGTACACAGAAAATTCCATTACCCTCTTCCTTTACAACAAATGGAAATGTGTCATTAAACTTTAGCATCCTTCTGCTTCCTTTTTATAAATGTTATTTGTTGTGAAGAATATGTAGTTCAATGACATGTTTTCCAAATGTCTTGTTCAAGTTATTCATATAAAGTGTGTATTGAATATAACCTCTTTATATTCATTTATCACTGAACAAAAACAGCTATTTTATCCTATTTCCTGAGATACTGAACCATTTAATCTCTCTTATCCCTGTGTCAGAACATTCTCCAGCTTGCTTTCTTCTGAAAAGTGGAGTTCTATTCAGTACTGGACAAACTGGAATAATGACTTTATTTTACATGGAGTACTCACTCCTTCTAACTGCCAAATGCTTCATCTTGTTTTTGCATGCTTTATTACCATGACAGCCAAATTCTTGTTTAATCAGACCAGGAGAAAATTCATATGTTTATTTTATAATATATAATTTTTCTTCATTAAGAGGATATTTATATGTTTGAAATCCTTTGATCCAAAATATTTAGTTTCTGCCACCCTAAATCATGTCTAACTTTAACTAGGACTGCATTAAAATGGTAAGTGCAGGAGAAGGTTGAAAATTTTTATTCTTTTAATTTCTTCCAAATTCTGTATACTTTAAGAGAAGCTGGCCCTGGGGCGCCTGGGTGGCTCAGTGGGTTAAAGCCTCTGCCTTCTTCGGCTCAGGTCATGATCCCAGGGTCCTGGGATCGAGCCCCACATCGGGTTCCCTGCTCAGCAGGGAGCCTGCTTCCCTCTCTCTCTCTCTGCCTGCCTCTCTGCCTACTTGTGATCTCTGTCAAATAAATAAATAAAATCTTAAAAAAAAAAACAGATGCTGGCCCTTTTTACATTAATGGAAATGAAATGTATTTGTCAAATCAGTGGAGAATCTGGCATTAGCTATGTATGTAGAATGAATTAGCTACAATAGTATTAGGTTGTTTTTCTAATTTATTTCTCTACATTTTAAGTTGAGCTGGGAAATCCAATGCAAAAGGTTTTTTTTAATTTTTTTTAAGAGATTTATTTTATTTTATTTATTTGATAGACAGAGACCACAAATAGGCAGAGAGGCAAGCAGAGAGAGAGAGAAAAGCAGGCTCCCCGCTGAGCAGAGAGCCCGATTTAGGGCTCCATCCCAGGACCCTAAGATTATGACCTGAGCCAAAGGCAGAGGCTTAACCCACTGAGCCACCCAGGCGCCCCTCCATTGCAAAAGTTTTTAAGAATACAGGTGCCTATATTATGAATTTCTTGAGACTTCCTTATAACATATAGAAATTTTGGAAAAGATGATGTCATTTTGTAAGTTCAAAAATACCTCTACCTACTTATTTCACATCCTAAAACTCTTTAAAGGAATGCAGCAATGAAACCAAATGAGTTTATTATTAATAATTTAAAAAGAAGATGCACTTATACTTCATGACCCTTAATGGGGAATTTTTCGTGATAAGAGAACGTTATGAAATAGAGGAGAAGAATCATCAGTTATCATCTGGGCAGCTTTTTCTACTGTGCATAGGATCACAATCTCTTCAACATTATCTTACTTAAAAAAAAATTTACTTAAAAAAAATTTTTTTTTTTTTTTAAAGATTTACTTGCTTATCTTGGAGGAGAAGGTGCCAAGGGTGGGGAGAAAGAATCTCGAGCACATTCCCCACTGAGCTGGGAGCCCAGTGCTGGACTTCGTATCACCACTCTGAGATCACAACCTGAGCTGAAATCAAAAGTTGGATGCTCAATGGACTGAGCCACCCTGGTGCCCCTGCAGTATTTTGATTTTTTTAGAAAAGATTTTATTTATTTATTGTCAGAGAGAGAGCAAAAGAGAGAGAGAAGGAGCATAAGCAGGGTGAGGGGCAGAGCCAGAGGGAGAAGCCACCTCCCCACTGAGCAGTGAGCCTGATGCGGAACTCGATCCCAGGACTCTGGGATCATGACCTGAGCTGAAGGCAGACGCTTAACCGACTGAGCCACCCAGTGTCCCAGTATTTTGATTTTTAAAGTAGCTATTTCTATTGTTCCACTTTTCAGTGAAGAATTATAACAGTAATTGTACCTAAGTGGGGATGAAATTCCACTTCGTTTGCCTAGCCCCAGATGGATCCCACTTTTCAGAGAGATGTGGTTTCCAAAGATTTTTTACTTGAGTTTTTTAGAGTGGAGATATGTATACATGCTTGTTAAAGATGTAAATTTTATACAACCAATCATAGAAAATTGTTTAGTCAGGTCTTGTAAGCTTCTATTTCTAAAACATATTAAATTGTTCTTATTTAATTTTTAACTCAACTGACTTAAGCCACCTCAAATATATAGTTTTTACTTAACATAGGTTTGTCATCAACGTTTTGTCATTTTTGGAAACATTCAGAAAGGAACTTAAAAGCCAAGTTTTATCTAAAGCAAAACAAAGACTATCATCTTGAAATTTATTTTCTTTCTAATTGAATTGCTTGGAAAACATTGTTTTGTAGTTACTAGCTTGACATCTGAAAGTATACATTATGCTGTTAATGGAATCTCCACCTATTTTACAAAAAGAGATTCTTAATTGGCTAGAGAAACCCAACTTGTGAAGTTCCTATTGCCTGATCTGAAATAATGAAGTGTTGAAATGTATTAGGGCCTACAAAGTAAACTGCAAAGAAACTGTCAGTTACTTCTTTTCTCTACTGAGATTATGAGGCTAGGGTTTTATTTTTGAAATAAACTTTTCTTATAAAAAGAATAGATGAATATAAAGATGCTTAAAACTACAATATTTGTTTTTTTTAAAACTACTATATTTGATTAAATCTAAGATGCTATGGATTATAAATTTCACTATGAATTTATGTACATGCAAGGAAAAAAAGCATTATGAAATAAACCATGACGTACCCTACTTTGAAGGTCTCATTCTAGTTTTGAGTTGTTAAAATGTGAAAAAAGTCGTTGTACAATTGATGGGATACAGCATTTTTATACAGTCTTCTAACCTAAACTTTGAGACTTGTCTCAGTAAGATTGTTGGACTTTTTGATTAAAGTTGAACTTAACAAAAATGCATGCATGATGAAATAAATCCTTTGAGATTTTTTAAACTGAAATTTTGGTTTGCTTAATGATTTTAAAGTGAGAAAAAGTTTAAATGCCTTGTGCCCTTAAAAGAACAAGATGGTAAATGTCTATCGACCATTTGAAGTGAGAGACCCACACTAAAGTTGTTCATTTTAAATTCATTTAAAAAGTTAATTCCAAGGAGGTGTGTCTGGGTGGCTCAGTAGGTTTCCTTTCAGACTCTTTAGTTTAGCTCAGCTCCTGATCTGAGGGTCAGGGAATCAGTCTCACGTTGTCAGCCTCCATGCTCAGTGTGATTCTGCTTGAGATTCTCTCTCCCTATCCCTCTGACCCTCCATTCCTGCTTTCTTTCTCTCTCAAATAAATACCTTATCTTTTTTTAAAAAAGTTAATTCCAAAGAGAGGGGAAAAAAGGCGCTCGAGGTGGCTGGTGGATAGCTAAGACGAAAATGGTATCTCAAATGGTTTATCAGTTCTCTTTTGGAATAGCTGAGAGATGATAAGGAGGTACTAGCAGCTATATTCCATGTTCCATAAGCAGACTAACTTCACTAATCTAAAATTGAGAGGGCCCTGAGCTCGTTTGTGGATTAAGAAAGTGAAATAGAGGAGCGCCTGGGTGGTTTAGTAGATTAGGCATCTGCCTTCTGCTCAAGTCATAGTCCTGGAGTCCTGTGATTGAGCCCAGTATGTGGCTCCCTGTTTGGTGGGGGAGGTCTGCTTCTTCCTCTGCCCTTACCCCTTCATGCTCTTTCTCTCTTGCACTCTCTTTCTCTCTCTTGCAAATAAATAAGTAAACCTTTAAAAAAAAGAAAGTTAAATAGACAAAATATTTTGAATAGTGGTGGCAAATAGCATGTTACTTAATTGAGATGAGTTTTTGTCTCTTAAATCTTTTTTTTTTTTTAATTTTTTATTTTTTATAAACATATATTTTTATCCCCAGGGGTACAGGTCTGTGAATCACCAGGTTTTAATCAATTTCCTTTTCAAGAGTTATACATCATTTAGTCATGTCTGTTGACAATATTTGTGTACTGGAGTAAATAATTTTGACAGTTTATGATGTAATTTGAAGCTTTTTCCACTTGCTGGCTCTAGTGATTAAGGTTCTGATCAATTTTATTTTGAGAACTTTATTTAATTTAAAATTAATATTTAATTATCAAAACTATTAAAATCTTTATTAACTCCTGTTCATGTTTTTCTTTAAAAAAAAAAAAAAGCTTTTATTTATTTATTTGAGAGAGATCAAGGGAGCAGGAGTTTGGAGGGAGGGGGCCAGGCAGAGGGAAAGGAAGAGGGAGAGGCTGACTCTTAGCTGAGCAGGGAGCCTGACTCCAGGCTCCATCCTAGGACTCCGGGATCAAGACCTGAGCTGAAGGCAGACACTTAACTGACTGAGCCACCCAATGTCCCTTATTCTTGTTTATATTTTTCTAAACGTATTATCACTATTGGCATCAAGTAGCTCATATTACATTCTTGGAACCATACTTTAGAGAACTTTTTTGAATTTGGGGTTTTTAAATATTAGAATATTTTTTTTCTATATAGTTTGAGAGCTGAATTGAGATAAATTACTGAAAGTAGCTAATATATAGTATTGGTTTGACATGATTTATGAATTTTCAACTTTAATTTTGTGAGCAAAAAAATAGTCCCCCAATATTTTGACTTGGGAAATGTATGAAAACATTATTTAAGTGTGCTAGAACTGGTAATATTATCTCTTTTGCTCGTTTCTTTTTAAAAAGAGCATATTTATCTGGAAGCAAAAATAATTTTATACAATAAACTCTGAAGGAAAAGCATCACGTTAATCTGATGTGAAGTCAAGTCATTTCTTAACCTAGCTCTAAAAATATATTAAACACTACATCTTAAATCTTTTCTTGTATATTATCATTCTGTGTATTATCAGTATTTGTCACATTTTTCTGCTTTCATGACATTTTTCATGGCATGTTTTCAGTCATATATTGCTCTAAGCTAAAAAAGATTTAATTTTTTTATTGTTAAGCTTGAAAAGCTTTTGTTTTCTTGAAATACAAATGTGACTATTAAGAAGTTATGGAATATATTGTTTTCAATAATAACATTTATATTTATGTGAAATTCATATGTAATTGACAATTAAAACAAAGGTCTTGCCTCCAGTGAACTTAAAATTATATATTATATAATATATAATACATATAGATTATGTATAATATAATAAATATATATTATATAATATATAATACATAATAGATTATGCATAATAAATATAAAAATTTCTATTTATAGAAATATATGAATAAATTAATTTATAAATTTATATCATAAATTATTTATTTATAAAAATCTATAAATTTATAAATCCATATAGATTAATAATTTATAATAAATACATAGTATATAATATATGTTATATGCTATATATAATGTATATAATAATACATATATATTTACACAGTTAATATTTCTTCCTAAAAAGTTACCTGGAGAATTTAACATCTTTACTCGATATTTTTCCTTTAAAATTTAATTACATAAAGCTTCTAAGAATTTGTTATTAGATACTCAAACACTAAGACAAAAGTAGGTGTTGCTAAATTTAAAATCTCACTAATCTTAACTTGACGTATGTAGATTTCATTTTTTCCCTTGTATATTTCTTAACAACAGTCTCTTATTATGCCTCAAATGGAACGGCACACCTATCTTAGAAGTTTGAAAATTTCATCTTAGTGAATTTCATCCTCTTATTGAATTGGGATATCTAGATTTAAACTTTTCAAGTGAACTAAACTAAGTTTGTAAAGGCAATACGAATGCACAATGCTACGATTATTCTTATACATGTTTCATTATATCCTTTGTGACAGTTTTCCTAGTTTCTAAACCTAGAATTAGAATATATGAGTTGTGGGTAATGAACATTTTTAACTTTACTAGATAATATCAAATTTCTCTCCAAAGTAATTAAAAAAATATTTACTTGTACTGGCAAACTGTGAAAGTTTCTGTTGCTTCATATCCTCACCAGCACTTGGTATTGAGAGACTTAAAATTTTTTGTTGTTGTCAATCTGATGAATTATTTTCCTTTGTATTCCTCCGAACACTGGTGAATATGAACATTTTTTCTTTTCTTTATTGGCCATTCAGATTTCTTCTTCTGATCTCTTTACATCTGCTCATTTTCTCATAGGATTGTCTATTATGTTGATTTGTGGGAGTACATTTTTCTTTTGTTTATTGGCCATTCAGACTTCCCTTTACAACTGCTCATTTCCTCATAGGATTGTCTATTATGTTGATTTGCGGGCATATTTCAACTTTCCTGCATGCTAAGGATTTAAAGACAGTGTGCATTTTAAATGCTCTTTCTCAGCAGGTAGACTTAGTTTTTTTTTTTTTTTTAATAATGTCTGTTATGCACAAATTTGTAATTTTTTAAAAATTTAATTTTTTGTGTGGGTTCCAAAATTCATTATTTATGCACCTCACCGAGTCTCCATGCAATATGTGCCCTCCTTAATACCCACCACCAGGCTCACCCAATCCCCCAATCCACTCCCCTCCCAAACTCTCAGTTTGTTTCTCAAGAGTCCACACTCTCTCATGGTTTGTCTTCCCCTCCAATTTCCCCCACCTCACTTCTCCTCTCCTTCACCCAGTGTCCTCTGTGTTATACCCTATGCTCCACAAGTAAGTGAAACCATATGATAATTGATCCTCTCTGCTTGACTTATTTCACTCAGCATAATCTCCTCCAGTCCCATCCATGTTGATACAAAAGTTGGGTATTCATCCTTTCTGATGGAGGCATAATACTCCATTGTATATATGGACCATATCTTCTTTATCCATTCATCTGTTGAAGGGCGTCTTGGCTCTTTCTACAGTTTGGCAACTGTGGTCATTGCTGCTATGAACATTGAGGTACAGATGGCCCTTCTTTTCATTACATCTGTATATTTGGGGTAAATACCAAGTAATGAAATTACAGGGTCATAGGGTAGCTCTATTTTTAATTTCTTAAGGAATCCCCACACTGTTTTCCAAAGTGGCTGCACCAACTTGCATTCCCACCAACAGTGGGTTAGGTGGTATCTGGTGTCAGGTGGTATCTCAATGTGGTTTTGATTTGAATCTCCCTGATGGCTAGTGATGATAAACATTTTTTCATGTGTCTGTTAGCCATTTGTATCTCCTTTTTTGGAGAAGTGTTTATTCATGTCTTCTGCCCGTTTTTTGATGTGATTATCTGTTTCAGGTGTGTTGAGTTTGAGGAGATCTTTTTAGATCCTGGATATCAGCCTGTTGTCTATACTGTCATTTGCAAATATCTTCTCCCATTCTGTGGGTTGCCTCTTTGTTTTGACTGTTTCCTTTGCTGTGCAGAAGCTTTTGATCTTGGTGAAGTCCCCAAAATTCATTTTTGCTTTTGTTCCTTTGCCTTTGGAGACATATCTTGAAAGATGTTGTTGTGGCCAACGTCAAAGAGGTTACTGCCTATGTTCTCCTCTAGGACTCTGATGGATTCCTGCCTCATGTTGAGATCTTTTATCCATTTTGAGTTTATCTTTGTGTATGATATAAGAGAATGGTCAAGTTTCATTCTACACATAGCTGTCCGAATTTCCCAGCACCATTTATTGAAGAGACTGTCTTTTTTCCATTGTATATTTTTCCCTGCTTTGTCGAAGATTATTTGACCATAGAGTTGAGGGTCCATATCTGGGCTCTCTACTCTGTTCCACTGATCTATGTGTCTGTTTTTATGCCAGTACTATGCTATAAGACAATTTTTCTATTATATGTATCCATTTGTGGAATAATTTATTCTTTCTCCATATTATGATTTCATTTCTGTCACTTAACAACTTTCTGTGTATATGGAAGTCTGCTAATTAACTGAATATTCTATGGCACTAATTTCATCCTAACATGATTACTATAGCTTTGTGACATTAACATCTTCTAAGCTAGGTCTCCCCCTTGTTCTTCCAAATGGACTATTTGGGTTTTTTCATCCAAATAGATTTTAAAATCAATTTGTTTTACACAAAAACACCTTTGGTATTGTGATTGACATTTCAATAAAACTAACATTAAATGGGGGATAACAAACATCTTTAGGACAATAGTGTATCTCTAACATTTCAGGAAAGATTATCTTCTCTATACAAGCTTCACAAACCTTTGACTTAAATCTGGGTATCTTATAGTTTGAGTCACTAATGTAAACTACACACACACACACACACACACACACACACACTTTTTAAGATTTTATTTCTAATTAATCTCTATACCTAACATGGGGCTTTCTATTCTACTCTATTGATTTACTTTGCTATCCTTGACCAATGAAACCCTTTATGTTTTTGTGACTAGAAAGCTTGGTTTCTTTTGGCCCTCTCCCTTGTTTTTAAAAAGTTTTTATTTTTTAGCCATTTCAAATCTTCCACATGAATTTTAAGAGCATTTTCCCCCAATTATTGTATTTTAATTTTAGTTATATTATTTATAGAGCAATGGACACCTTTATGATACTGTTTCAATGCATGAACATGGTATAGTTCCCCATTTATTTAGGAGTTATATTTTTCAATTATGTTTTATAATTTTCTCTATAGACTTCTTATAATTTTTTTGTCTATTGTTAGTACTTCATAGTTTTTGTTGCTGTAGTGAATTAGACATCCTCTTTTTTTATTATTACTGTTATTTCTGTTTTTTGACTATAATGTAAGCTTTAAGAAGGCAGGTATTTTTCTCTTTTAGTCAGTGCTTTATTCTAGTACCTAGAGTAGACCTGCTACTGTCTACCTATTACTATCATAATAATGATGATATGATTTTTGTGCTAACTTGGCTGAACTTGCATTATAGCTATAACACTTTACCCATTGATTCTCTTTAACTTTATATAGAGAAAATGAAAACATGTGAAGAAAAATAAATAATTAAAAAAAATTATTTATTAAAATTTAGGTACATTAGAGAGTTGCTCATAGTTATGATATATAGTTATATATATTTATACATGTTATAACTTAAAAATATTTATAAATTCACTTTTAGAATTCGAGAATACTGTAGTAGATTTCAAAAAAATATCCTTTTTCAGTGCTGTGAAAATTCCCTATTTTATTATGCTATATTTTGTTAAAACAAAACTAAATTTCTGACTTTAAACTTCTCATTGTATTAAAATGACTAAATAAAATGAACATTAGAGAGGGATAACTTATTTTGGCACATTACCTCTGTCATCTGTGTATCATAAATGTCTTAATTTTATAAAAAGTCTAGTTTAGGGGCGCCTGGGTGGCTCAGTGTGTTAAAGTGTCTGCCTTCAGCTCAGGTCATGGTCTAAGGGTCCTGGGATGGGGCCCCACATTGGGTTCTCTGCTCAGCAGGGAGCCTGCTTCCCCTTCTCTCTCTGCCTGCCTCTCTGCCTACTTGTGATCTCCGTCTGTCAAAATAAATAAATAAAAATTTTTTTAAAAGTCTAGTTTATAATTCATATTCTTTCCTTGAAAGCTATCAGATTATTTTCATCCTACTTTCTGACCACTCATACAAAAAAAATTTTTTTTTAAAGCAGCTGTTGCCATAATTTTGTTTCTTCTAATTTTATTAATTGTTTTTGCTTTACGGTTTCTCTAATATCTGGATCTATATACTCCATTATGATCATACTACCTCCAGTTGTATTGAACCCTGGGCATCCAGTCCCAGGGATATATTTTCCTCTCAGGCCTTGGGCACCACTTACAAGGAACACGATGTGACTGATCCCCCAGTAGTTGAGGAACCCAGGCCTTCGTTTATCCTAAGAGCAAACAATTTCAACACTTTTGCTATTTCTTTTTACTTTTGCCTCCTAAAAAATAAGTTTATATGTTTACTTCTTGATTTTTCAGACTTAATTATTATCTAATCTCCTTATGGAAGATGAGGGTTAAACTCAAAGAAAATTTACCCTTTTTAAATATATCACAAAATTTGACTTATTCAATGTTTAGAGATTATACTACTTTCACTAGCAATTATTGTTCAGCAGTCAATCACATAGAAATTGATCACATTCTCATTCTTATACAGGTTTTAATTTATCTTAGAGGCAACAATTGGCTCACTGATCATGGTCTCTAACAAATTCTCTAAAAAAACTGTCAAATTCTCCTCAGTAGGTCACAACACCTGGAAACTTATCATGCCCTTTCCTTTGCTTCCGACAATGTTCATCTTTCTGCTTACTAGGTTGTTGGTTGTTCTCCCAACTTGCTGCATACATGTTTTCCAGGAAGTTCCTTTCATCATTTTCTTAGGAATTCCTTTTGCTTCTCTTGAATTTTAAATCTCCTGTCTCTACAATCCCATGTCTTTTTCCATAGTGAAATTCCTTGTTTCAGTGGACATTCTGCAAAGTGTCCCATCCTGAAGGAACTGGGGAAGATTTCTCAGAGGAAATAAAAATTGAATTGGATTTGAAGAAGGTGTAGGAATTTTCCAGAAAACACTCTTCCATACAGAGAAAATAGCATGTATAATTACTCAAGAATTAAAGAATTCGTAGGTGGATCTGTGAGAAGTTCAATAGGATTCCCAAGTATAAGGATTTGGGGAAGTAGAAGTTGATGCTATAGTGTAGGGCCAAATCTTGAAGAACAATATGTGACATGCTAAAGATTTTGAAACCTTTTCTTAAAAAGATCATAGTGATCTGAAGAAGTTTTTAGAAGAAGAGACGTGATTGTATAATAATTTTTTTCTAATAAAGGTAATTCTGGGAGAATTTGGGGGCAGATTAGAAGTAGGTGTGGGCAGGAATAGCAGTTAGGAGACTATTGAATCAGTCTCACTGTGAGAGAATGAAGCAATTTTAAGTAAATATAGAGTCCAGAAGGTCAGTCAGATTTGAGAGGAATTTTAGAGAGAGAATTGAAAGGACATGCCAGTTTATGAAATGTTTTCGGGGGAAAGGTGTCTTTGAGGAAGTTTGCTGGTGTGGTAAAGATTATATGAATTATATGAAAAGGAATAGACTAACAATGGAAAAGAAGAAAATAGTTTAATATATATATTTTAAGACCATGACAAAGCATTGAGATGGAAATACCTGGTACTCAAATGAAATATGAAAAGAGTATTATTATCATTATTAGGATTATGAGATTGGTTGGTTGGATTTATCAGCTGATTGGTTGGAGAACTTATCAGCATCACCTAGAAAATATTTTCAAAATAACCCCCTTTTTCCTCTTCTGGAGATTCTGATATATTTTCTCCTAGGTGAAATTCAAGTGTAAGGAATTTTATTCTTATGATTTAGTTTCTAAATCTCTTTTTAGTAGGAGAAAATAATATTGGATATGTGTTGTTTTGTAAAGATCTTCATATTTTTGATCTGATCTTTGTGTATTTGTCATTCTCTTGGAATAGACTTAGAAGCAGTTGTTCCAGAAAAGGAATATGCTCTTCAGATCCAAATTTCTATTTTTTTCAGGCCAAAATTATGAACTCTATGACTTAAATGATAGATTACCTATATGAAATGGATTTGACCTGAGTAAAGCCATTAAAGATATTTTTGAAGAAAAAATAAGCTTGATTCTTTTCATTTATCTAAACCTGAAACCTCCATTTAGACTTTAAATTGCTCTCTATTACTTGCTAATGTATTCTTAAAGTTAAATTATATATACTTACATTGTCATATTCTGAGGATTGCTAAATTTTGATATGTCACACTGACATAGGCAAATTTAACCTTATTTTATTTGTAGAAAATGCAACCTAGATTTCAAATGAATTTTTCAATTGGGTAAATGACAGGATTTTGAATAAAACTTTAAATTTTAACATCTGACTTATCATTTGAAAAATACCTTTGTAAGCAAATAGCATTTTCCCCCAAACACCTACAATTTGCCTGTATTTTTCCTGGGGCTCACACACAGATAGTGAACTGAATGAAAGTGACCTTTTTCACTAGCTGTGTTTTTCTAGGGTGTTGTCTTATTTGAGTAGTTTACAGGATTAACCATTTAACCATGTCACCATACCTGGAAGCATTTATGTAAAAGTTTCAAAACACAATACAAAAAGTAACCTTAGTGACAGCATGAATTAAGACTTGATTCAGTGAGAAGGAAATGAGCCAATAGTATTCTCACTGGAGAGTTTCTTAAAGTTGTTTTAATTCTTCTGCTCATATACAAAACAAACCAGAGCTAAATACCATCTGCATTCTCAAGGTTAGTGTCTTTTAGAAACTCTATTAGGCTCTTCTCATTGATTGGCTTTACAGCTTTTATGTTTGAACAGAATTATTCCTTTCAAAAAAGATATATTTACTGATCATTGACAGAATGCAATTATGTTATTCCTATGGCTTATTCAATATTTTAACAAATATTTACTGAGCAGTTACTCTGTACCGGGTAAGTCTTTATTTTGTTAGAGTAGATAAAAATACCTGTTGCTTTGGTAACTTAGGAGGATCAAACTACTTGCTTTGAAGATGTCTATAAGACTTTATCTTTCTGATAAGGCCATGATGGAATTGCTGACTACATAATAATTATTTCTTTTTTAGTTTCTGGGTTGAATGTTATGGAAGTCTGGAGCATACAAAATCAAACTTTTATATATGTAATATATGTATGAAATTTATATAAAATAAATTTTATTTTTTATTTTTATATATTACCATATATAAAATATGGTAATATACACCATATTTTATATATATGAATCATGTATATATTGCTTAGTATCTGGTAGTGGCATTGGTGAAGCCTCTAATTATTAAATAATGAATTGCCAGATTATTTCCAGCTTAATCCCAGTTTATATTATATACATAATGTATTGTTCTCATCATACTATTTGTCCACATTTTTCCCTTCCCTTTCAATAAGAGGACACTGTAAAAACTGTTTCAAAGAGGAAAAGTCATTTCTTCTCTGAGCATTCTTGCTTGTCATGCCTTTATTTAGAGGATTTGCTTTGTAAATATCTCTTTGTTAGAAATTAGTTATAACAATATAAGTGATAGTAATAACTGTTTTCATTTATTAAATACTTAAAATGTGCTGGGCACCATGTAAAAACTGCATATATCATCTCAAACAAACAAGCAAAAGCCCAGGGTGACTCCATTATTTTTAGTTATACTCACCTTTGGACCCTTATTTTCTCTTGGCAATCAGTTGTTGCTTATTGTTTGTCATTATATTTCAAGGCTTTCTTAGATTTTTTTCCCTTTTGTTCTATGTTAAGTGGGAGATTAAAAACAAACAAAATTCCTTAACATATCCTTTATTATTTCTTAGATGAGAATCAAATGCAAGTCAATTTAATGTTTTCCTCCTCAGTAATGTAAGAGTGGGCCAGACAGTGATGGTTCCTATTCTCACTTAGCTGTCCAGCGACTGGACTACTGATGTGCCTTCCTTTTCTCACTCTTGCTCTTTTGAGAGGCCTGGCTAATTTCAGGTGCACTGTTATTGGATTCAGCATTGCATCTAGACTTGGGGGTCCTTTGTTTATTCCCGATTTGAAAAGGAATGTTTGAATGGCTTTGTCTCTCCTAATTATGTGAAAAAAGAAACAGGACTAGCAGTTTGATGGAAACCTCCATTTGTGTTTGAATGAATGTCATGATAAATGCATGTAACCAAGACCAGTATTGACATTACCTTCTAGTTTGGGGCCCAATAAAAATTTTAATCTTTCTCAGAAACTATGAAATTGCCATGTCAATAAATCTTGTCAGATTCCTAAGCAAGAAGTCAATATTTATTAAATAGACACAAGAATGGGACTTAGTTTTCTGTATGTTCACTATAAAACCCAATATACTGATGGTACTGAGCCAATATAAATGTTATTCATTAAATGTTCTTAACTAGGCAAAACAGATTATGTAGGAACATTAATAATTACTAAATATGACTGGAATTCATTTCAGTTTATCATGGAATTCTATATTCTTCAAGGAGCTTTCTATCAGTATCTACATTGTGCAAAAATTCAATCTTTTCTAATAGTTTTCCTTCAAGAAAATGAATTGTAGTCTTCTCTGGATGATGTTAAGTGGGAGATTAAAAACAAACAAAATTCCTTAACATATCCTTTATTATTTCTTAGATGAGAATCAAATCAAAAAAAGGATGACCACATTCACAGTTAACCCACAGTTAAATAAAACACAGTTAATGTGTTTGTGTGTATGTGTGCGTTTGTGACAAGATATTTAAATGGAAGGAAATTAAAATGAAATTAAAGGAATTAAATGAAATTAAAGAAAGTTAAAATGAAAGTTTCAAATAGGTATCTAATACAATAGGTGTGAATTAGAAAGTGAGATGAAACAATCTGTGATATTGAAAAGAAATATCTCTTGACTCTTGAACTACTTCGCTCAAAGTCACCTGTGAGTGAGTGGAAGAGAAAGAATGGGATTTTTAAATAGATAGACGATGCCTTGTTTTAAGTCCTGTCTCTGGAGAATGAGATGAATTCTAACTCCTAACTTTTAGAAGAGTATCTTTTCAAAAGCCTAGATGGAAATCTGAAAATGTCACTCCGATAACTGGTGTTCTGGGGTTTGACTGCCTGGAAACCTGAGAGATGAGGCTGGGATGACAAACTGCTTTGAGAATCAAGCCTGGGGAGTGCTGCTTATTGGGATCAGGCCCTACTTTGAGAGTTTGTCCAGTCAAGACATACAGGAATGCTCCTATAGAGCTGACTAAAGTGATATTCATTTCTCCTTCCATTTGCTACCAAAAAGGGACTGCAAAAGTAGTTGTCCACCTGGGAATGTAGGTGGACTGGGAATGGGGTGGGGGAGGGGTGGGAAGAAAAGGACCATCCCCTTCTGTACTTCTGGCTCTGAAAAGAACAGAGCCAGAGAAGGGGAGATCTTAGGTTCAATTGAATAAAACCTTGAAATGACCTTCTATTTTCTGAATTGAGACATGCTAAGATTGTTTGCAACCACAAAACTGTCCATTGCTTAAGAATGAGCTGAAGACTCCAGGCGTCTGCTATAGTTTCATCCAGACACAGGCATGCTACTTTCACTGAATACATTTTGAAAGGGAAGAAAAAAGAATAGCCAAAGCAAGCCTTATAAAATCTTGATAACCACTGAATATGGGTGGTAAATATATGGGAGTTCATTATACTTCTCTCTCTACTTTTAAATGTGTTGGAAAATTTTAAGAAAATATTTTTAGAAAGTAAAGGAATGATAGGAAACAAAAAGATAGACTTCATTTTTATTACCACTTGTGTTTGTTCAATACATAAATATAATTACATGTGTATATATTTTTATACTTACTTAAATCCAATTTTTAAGTTAAACTTGAAATAGAATCAAATTAACTTTCTATTAGGCTTTTGCTATGGAATGTCATAAAAACAAGAAGTGAGGGTTGTATTTTTATTAGAATCATCAGGCTTTGTTTCACCAAAATTTTGGTTGGACACTATTTTTTTTTTTTTTAAGATTCTATGAACCATTGCCAGTATGCATAATTAATTCACAAATGTGTGTATGCGCTTTTTTTTAATTTTTATTTTTTTAAAGCACTGAGTTGTTTTTATTGCAAAACAAACTTTGAGTAAGGTATGGATTTGGAGAAACAGAATGTGATAAACAAAATGGTTTGGTAACATGTAAGGAAAGACTAATCCAGATTGGGTTATCCTTCTTAGGACAGGTGGCATTTTAGTTTGGCTGTGAAAGATGAATAGGTTCTCCAAAGGCTTAAATGGGCTAGAGTATATTACATTACATATTAATGTAATGTAATACATTACAGGCATATTATACAAATGAAAGCACTGTACAAATACGTTGAGATAGAAATAGCCAAGGATGTGTTTGGGAAATGATCTATTGGGCCTGATTGAAGTTCAGAGATTTAGTGAGAGGAATAGATGACTGGAAACTAAGTTGGAGTAAATTTCCATGGGATTTGTATGACTTGATATGAAATTTAAGCTTTTGTTTTAAAGATATTGAGGAACAGAGAACTTGATTTAAACATGGGAATGTTGTCCAGGTCTGATGGCCATAACAGAACAGCTTAGACTGGATGGCTTTTAAACAGCAGAAATTTATCTCTCACAATTCTGGAGGCTGGAATTCCAAGATCAAGGTGTCAGAAGATTTGGTGTCTGGTGAGAAGCCACTTTCTGATTCACACAAGGCCATCTTCTCACTCTTTCCTCAGATTGTGGCAAGGACCAAGGAGCTGTCTGAACCTACATTATAAGGGCACCTACCCCATTGTTCCACCCTCCTGACCTAATTGTCCCCAATGGTCCTACCTCTAAATATCATCATATTGGGGGTTAGGTTTTAACATATGAATTTGGGGAGGAGGATATAATCAGACTGTAGCAGATTTGTTCAATACAAGACATTCTTGATATTTAATTAAACCTCAGGGTAAAGTGTATTAGAAAGGAGAGAGATTTCATAAAAAGAGTTAAGGCTTATTATATACCTCAACTGAATGTGGGTGTGGGTAAAGGAGTAAATGGATAAGATAGAAGAAACACATGAATCACACTATCTTTGTAGATTTTGGTGTGAAATTATTGGAATCAGACATTATTTAGAAAGAACCAGCTCTTTTAAAATGATCATCACCTTTTGAGTTGAATAATTTCTACTTAGCTGGATGGTTAAAATATGTATAAAAACTCTCCAGTATCACTATAAGGAAATTAATTTTAACATGATTAACAAATTGAAGTTTCTGTTAAACCACACAGACTGTTTTTTATTTTCCATAGCATTCTCTTTGAAATGACTTTGTGATCTACAGAGAAAGAAAGGTCCCCATTAAATTGTTTCATTTCATTTAGAAGTATAGCTAAGATGGCATTTTTTGTTTAATCTTCCTTTCTGAATGAAAATAAATATTGAGGTAATTACTAGGTGAAGTGCAGGTATACACTGGTTGATATACATTTTATTTCACTTACAAAGGAAAAGATCAAATAGAAAATAGACTACTCAGTAATAAATGATAAAATGGGTAGAATCATATATTTATGTAGCAACAATTTTATTAAGTCATCTTGATTTTAATCGGGTTTACTAAGCTATTTTAAGATAAAATATTTCCCTGTGGAGGGGGAAACACATACCAACATAGATTTCAGATAATGCAACCTTTCTCTAACAGTTTCCTTTTAATTGGAGGCAAGCCTAGTAAAGATTGATTAGCTCTGGGAATGCTTGATATTGATGCTTTACTTCAGGGCTACACATTGTGTACTTTGTGGAATATGTATGAATAATAGTTGATGACCTAGAAAGCACATTTATTTTAGTTTATATTTTTTCTTTTAAATATACATTTGTTAATAATCCTATGGACTTCTTGTTTTCTTTCCATGTGTTCATTTGCTGCTAATCTCATGGCTGTGGTGATGAACTCCTTTCCCCTCAATATTTTCAAGGCAATCAGATTCATTCAGAATGAGGCTCAGTGAAATTTGGCATCATTGGGGAGCAAAACTTTAATACTTTTTGATTATTGTGAGTGAACTGGTATAGAAGGATACTATGAAATATGAATTGGAAGGATAAAAGATCAAAATCAGGGGGATTAATAAGGTCACTTTGTAAAATTCAGACAAGAGACAGCAAGAATGTTATTTTGTTCCAAGATGGACAAGAGTTAGTCAGGACAAGAATCCTAAATGTAGAAATGTATTTCCTAATGTTGTGCCTCTTTTAAAAGTGCATCTTACCTTTTCCAGAAAAATTGTTGCATAATGAATTTTTATAAACAGAAACAGAAAACAAAGTCACAAATATAAGCACCTGACAAAGTTTTTTGTTATAGATAAGATTTTAGGTTAACTCCCTTCTGACCTCCAAAAGTTTCAATGGAAACTCCTATTGTATAAAGGAATTCTAGATGCATAGGCTAAAAAAGTCTGAAACCATAGCTTGGTTGCATTTTTATCCATATTAAACTAGCTTAATTAAAACGTGATATTAAGGGGTGCCTGAGTGGCTCAGTCGTTGAGCTTCTGCCTTTGGCTCTGGTCATGATCCCAGCATTTCTGCTCCATGGGAAGCCTGCCTCTCCCAATCACACTCTCCTGCTTGTGTTCCCTCTCTCACTGTGTCTCTCTCTGTCAAATAAATAAAAAATTAAAAAAATATTTTTAAAAAAGTGATATTACCACCCACATCTATATAAATTATGGCAGATAATGACTTGTTTATACTTTAAACATTTTTCTAGTATGTACGACTTATATAATGACTTATTTTTTAATCAAAGAATAACCTTAATCACATAACAATATTCAGATTTCACCTTAAATTTTGTATATCCCAGTTGGGTCTCCTCTGTGGAATACTTTCTTTACAGCAGGCTCCGATCAACCTTTCCTTCCAGGTATTCTGCCTACTTTGCTCAGGTGAATTAGGCAGGCATATGTGTATCTGCCAGCTAAATAATACAGTAATTCAGGAAGTGTTTCCTTATTCTCTGTGTGTTTGCAACTTGAAAGTTTCTGTCATATCTAAAGACCATGCAGAGGTTTTATTTTAAGACTGTCTATGTCCCTAGGGCTGTTTTTTGCCTTTGTTTTCTCTTGCTATTGGTTTTGAGTATAGGCCAATGAAATAAATGAATGAGGAAAAATACACAATAATGTATGAAACCCTTCTCTCCCTCCAGCATTCTGTGGAAATGCTTTGATACTGAAATAGTAGAATAATTCACATTCTCTGTGTACATATTATTCCTTACCATCATTTTATAATTAGCAATTGTGAAAGAAATAATAGTGATCATTTTATGCCAGAATCATTAAAAATGTTAAAATGCCTATTCAATCTGCAATAAAAGTTAAAATGAGGAAGAAACATAAAAATGCATTGATTTTTTACTCTTGTTTTTGCATTTAAAGACTTTATGTGTTTATAATTTTTAAAAAAATATTTTAATTACAGTTAACATACAGTGTTATATTAGTTTCAGATACACAATATAGTGTACTTCACCCATTTCCCCCATCCACCTTTGTTCTGGTAATCAACAGTTCTCTTTAATTAGAGTTTGTTTCTTTGTCTCTCTCTCTCTCTCTTTTAACCCTTTGTTTTGTTTCCTAAATTCCACAGGAGTGAAATCATGGTATGTGGTATTCCTGTGACTGACTTGTTTCATTTAAGATTGTAGTCTCTAGCTCCATCCATGTTGTTGAAAATGGCAAGAGTTCATTCTTTTTTATGGCCGAATAATATTCCTCTGTGTGTGTGTGTGTGTGTGTGTGTGTGTGTGTGTACCACTTTTCTTTATCTGTTCATCTGTCAATAGATACTTGGGCTGCTTCCATAATTTGGCTATTGTAAATAATGCTTCAATAAACATAGGGGTATGTATTTTCTTTTGAATTAGTGTTTTCGTATTCTTTGGGATCGCTACCCAGTAGTGGAATTATTGGATCATAGAGTAGTTATATTTTTAATTTTTTTGAGAAGCCTGCAAACTTGAGTTTGCATTCCCATCAACAATGCACAAGGACTCCTTTTTCTCCACATCCTTGCTGACATTTGTTGTTTCTTGTGTTTTTTATTTTAGCTAACTTGACAGGTGTGAGGTGATATTGTAGTTTTGATTTGCATTTTCTTGATGGTCAGTGATGCTGGGCATCTTTTCATATGTCTGCTGGCCATCCATATATCTTTTCTGGAGGCATGTCTGTTCATATCTTCTGCCTATTTTTAAATTGGATCATTAGCTTTTTGGGTGTTGAGTTGTATAAATTTTTTATATATTTTGGATACTAATCCTTTATCAGCTATTTGACTTGCAAATATATTCTCCCATTCCTTAGGTTGTCTTTTAGTTTCCTGTGCTGTGCAGAAACTTTTTATTTTGACATGCTCCCAACAGTTTATTTTTGCTTTCGTTTCTCTTGCCTCAGGAGACATAAGAAGTTGAATCAGTAAATGACAAACTCTTAACAAACAACATTCCAGAGCTAGATGGCTTCACAGGTAAATTCTACCAACATTTATTTTTTAAATTATTTATTTATTTATAAAGATTTATTTGAGAGAGAGAAAGAGAGAGAGTGAGTGCACAGATGGGGGCAGATGGAGAGGGGAAAGTAGATTCCCTGTTTAGTGTGGAGTCCAAAACAGGGCTCTACGTGAAGCTCAATGTGGGGCTTAATCCCCAAACCCTGAGATCATGACCTGAGCCAAAGTCAGATGCTTAACTGAGCCACCCAGGTGCCCTTCTACCAAACATTTAAAGTAGAGTTAAGACCTATTCTTCTCAAATTATTCCAAAAACATAGAGGAGGAAAAAAAGTTCCCAACTTCATTTTTGATGAGGCCTGTATTACCCTGATACCAAAACCAAACAAAGACAACCAAAAAAGAGAACTATAGGCCAGTGTCTCTGATGACCATAGACACAAAAATCTGTAACAAAATATTAGCAAAGTGAATCCAACCATACATAGAAAAAATCATTCATCACGATCATATGGGATATATTCCCAGGATGCAGGAGAAGTTCAATACTCACAAATCGATGAACATGATAAACCAATACTCACAAATCGATGAATATGATGAAAACGTGATTTATCATGAATGTGATTTATCATGAATGTGATTTGTCATGAATCAATGAAATGAAATGATCATTTTAATAGATGCATAAAAAGCATTTGACAAAGTACAAATCCATTCTCAATTAAAACCCTACACAAAGTAGGTTTAGAGGAAATGTACCTCAATATAATAAAAGCCATTTATTAAAAACACAGAGCCAGCATCATACTCAATGGCAAAAAATTGAGAACTTTCTCCCAACATCAGGAACAAGACAAGGATGTCCACCTTTACCACTTTTATTCAACATAGTACTTAATGTCCTAGTCAGAGCAATCAGACAAAAAAGAATAAAAGTCACCCAAATTGGTGAGGAAAAAATAATACATTCACATTAGCAGATGACATGATACTTTATATAGAAAACACTGAAAGCTTCCCAAAAAATGACTAGAACTGATAAATAAATTCAGGAAGGTTGCAAGATGATACGAAGTTAACATACAGAAATCTGCTGCATTTCTATACACTAGTAGTGGAGCAACAGAAAGAGAAATTAAGAAAGCATTCCCATTTATAACTGTATGAAAAACAACAAAATACCTAGGAATAAACTTAACCAAAGAGGCGAAAGATCTATGCTTAATAAACTATAAAACACAGACAACAGAAATTGAAGATGACACAAACAAATGGAAAGATACTTCATGGTCATGAATTGGGAGAACAAATATTGTTAAAATGTTCATACTACCCAAAGCAATCTATAGATTTAAGGCAATGTCTATCAAAATACTGACAGCATTTTTTGCAGAATTAGAATAAATAATCTTAAAATTTGTATGGATCCACAAAAGCCCTGAACAGCTAAAACAGTCTTGAAAAAGAAAAACAAATCTGGAGGTACCATAATACCACATTTCAAGTTATCCCACAAAGCTGTAGTAATTAAAACATTATGGCACTGCCACAAAAAGAGACACATAGATCAATAGAATAGAATAGAATAGAATAGAATGCCCAGAAACAAGCCTGTGATTATGTGGTCATTTAATCTTTGACAAAAGAGGCAAGAATATGCAATGGGAAAACTCTCTTCAACAAATGCCATTTGGAAAATTCGACAACTACATGCAAAAGATTTAAACGGGACCATTTTCTTACAACGAACACAAAAATAAAACCAATACAGACTAAAGACCTAAATGTGAGACCTGAAACGATCAAAATCTTAGAAGAAAACACAGGCAGTAATTTTTCTAACATCAGCTATAGCAACATTAAAGACTTTTTATTTTTAAAGATAAGTTTTGGAAAAGGTAGAATTTAATTTTTAAAATAATGTCTCCATTCTGGATTTTTATTTTTATTTATTATCATTATTTTTAAATTGTATTATTTTTTTTAAAAGATTTTATTTGTGTATTTTGAGAGAGAGAGAGTGAGAGTGAGTGAAGAAGAGAGCATGAGCAGGGGAGGGGGCAAAGGGAGAAGCAGTCTACCCCCGTGATCAGGGAGCCCGCCACAACTCTGGGATCATGACCTGAGCTGAAGGCAGGCACTTAACCAACTGAGTCACCCAGGCACTCTGAAATTTTATGTTTAAATAAAGTAAGTGTTAAGACTGACTGGTAAAGCAGCCCTAAGGTAAATGTGTAATGTATTTACTCATTCCTTCTGAGGGAGTAGATTCATGAATTGTTATCATGAAATAAAATGTAATGTGCTTTGTCCATTTCCTGTATTTTCAGCATTTTGAAAGCTTGGAAATTTTAGGGACACCTAGGTGGCTCAGAGTCAATTATCATATTGTTTCACTTACTTGTGGGGCATAAGGAATAACATGGAGGACATTGGGGGAAGGAGAGGAAAAATGAGTTGGGGGAAATTGGAGGGGGAGATGAACCATGAAAGACTATGGACTCTAATAAACAAATTGAGGGTTTTGGAGGGGAGCCTGGTGGGGGGTACTAAGGAGGGCACATATTGCATGGAGCACTGGGTGTGGTGCATAAACAATGAATCTTGGAATACTGAAAAAATAAAATAAAAAAAAACAAAAAAGTATAATGTCTACATGGAACTAATATAACACTGTGTTAACTATACTGGAAAAAAATTTAAAAAAATAAAAATGCACTGAAAAGGTACTACAAAAATAAAAAAGAAGCTGTCATTTGAGCAAATATTTGAGAGATGAGAATTAATCATGCTGTTATTTAGGGAAGGAATATTTCAGGTAGAGGGAATAGAGTGCAAACAACCGAAGGTGAAGGCAGAACTACCATATTTGAGGAACACTGATTTGCCTCATGTGGGGAGAGGAGGCTTTTGAGCAAAGGAGTGGTTTTATCTGACTTAAGTGTTAACTTGTCTCTGTCTGCTGTAAGGCAGAGGGGAGCAATGGTAGAAGCAAAGAGATCAGTGAAAGAGGAATAGGTAGAAAGAGGATAGCTTGAAATAAAAACTTTAGCAGTGGAGGTGGTAAGAAGTAGTTTGATTTTGGATTTGTCTTATAGGTAGAGAAACAAGCTATTTTAGAAGATTGTATGTGGGATGCTGGCTGGATGGCTGAATGACAGAGAGTGAAGGGAATATCAAGGATGTCCAGGTTTTTGGAGGGATGCATGGAGATTCAGGTCTGAGAGAGAAGATTGGATACTTGGTTTTGTATTTGTCAAGTCAGGGATGTCTACTACATATCAAGGGAAAATGTTAATAGATATATCAGTCTGGAGTTCAAAAAGAACTCTACGCCTGACTATAAATTTTGGAGTCAAAAGACTAGAGAAATAAACCCTGGAAGTGAGTGTGGATAGAAAAGAAAATAGATCCAAGTACTACACTGTGAGGTAGTCCAGTCTTAAGAAGAACAAAATCCATGTGTGTGTGTGGGAGGTGACAAGATCCCCTTCACAGCTGTTTGTTTACATATTGTTTGATTAACACTCACTTTGAAGTGAGAGAGGCTTCTTGTCGGTATAGAATAGTCTGGGCACAGAATAGTTGCTCAATAAATATTTGTTAAATAAATAACAGCCAAGTAAATGAGAATGTTATGGATTTATGAAAACAATTTTGATGTTTTTCTTGCAGAATTGAAAGCTGAATCCATCTATTCTATTTATTCATAATCCATCAATCTATTTGGGATCTCATATTGAGAAATGTAGACCTCCTTTTACTGGCACCAGACTGACTGCTTAGGAATTAAGTCCTGGTCTTAGTATTTGACTTAAGTCCCCCTCACCAGATAATATTGGTTTACTTTTTTTTTTAGATTATTTATTTATTTTATTATTTATTTGAGAGAGAGACAGTAAGAGAGAGCATGAGAGGCAAGAAGGTCAGAGGGAGAAGCAGACTCCCCATGGAGCTGGGAGCCCAATTCAGGACTCGATCCTGGGACTCCAGGATCATGGCCTGAGATGAAGGCAATTGCCCAACCAACTGAGCCACCCAGGTGCCCTTTTAAAAAAAAAAAAAAAAAGTCAGATTGAAGGCAAAAATAAAACTCTCAATCATTTGTCACCTAAAAAGGTGACCCACATACATATATTCTTCAGACTTATCAGAGATAGACTCCAAGTTATAACCCCATGAACTGGTGTACTCAGTCATTCTCTTTGGTCTTTGTACTATTATATCATGAGTTAGGTATTTGACCCAATGAAGGGAAGTGAGAGACTGATTCTGGGTTGGTGATGTCACCACAGATTTTGAACTGGTGATTCCAACCAGTTTCTTTATGAAGACCATTTTAATAATTTCCCCCAAACTGAAAGACTTCCATCCCCCTCACCACCTCAGTCCTCATAGTCATTGGCAAGGGAGTTACAAGAGATAAAATGATGTCAAGTTCTTGACCAGACTTCAGGCTATAGTGAATGCCTAGATTTTGTGGTACCGTCATGATTCTCAGTCTCATAGTGGGAGATGATATCAATTTTCTGCTAAAGGCACTACCTGATTAGTTTTTATTTTTTTTTTAAAGATTTATTTATTTATTTATTTGACAGAGAGAGAGAGAGCAAGAGAGGGAACACAAGCAGGGGAGTGAGAGAGGGAGAAGTAGGCTCCCCGCTGAGCAGGGAGCCTGATGTGGGGCTCGATCAAGGACCCTGGGATCATGACCTGAGCTGAAGGCAGAGGCTTAACCCATTGAGCCACCCAGGCACCCCTGTGTGATTAGTTCTTATAAGTTGGGAACCAGTTTCTCTGTTTATTGGGATGAGAGGCCGGCCTGTGCTTTCAGACTGGCAATGCCATGCTGGTGTGTGTGGGTGCTTTGCAAATATGTATCTGTGTGACATTTAGGACACAGGCCTATGAGCGCAAGTTTGTGTCAAGAAAGATAGTCTTTCTGTCTTTCCCGTTTGGTTTTGTTCTAGAATTGGTGTTTTTCTAAGTTCATTTTACTAGGATCTCAAGCCATTTCTTCATAATTAAGTGGCTGGCAAAGAAGAGAGAGACCTACCTAATGAAAAATTATCTTTTATTACAAAAGCAATGCATGTTTACTTCACTGTTTTAATAGTACACCAAGTATACAAATTTGAAACTGTTGCACTGTTCAAGGCTTAGATTCTGACTTTCTAGACTTTATTTGTATATAAATGTTTATATGCATATACTTAAAAAACACAAATGTATTGTAACTATGAATATCATTTGCTTCTTGTTTTTTTTCACTTAACAGAACTTCAAGGCACTGGGGTGTCCAGGTGGCTTAGTCAGTTAAATGTGTGCCTTTGGCTCAGGTCATGATCTTGGGTCCTTGGGACGGGCATGTGTTTAACTCTCTGCTCAGCAGGTAGTCTGCTTCTCCCTCTCCCACTGTGTGTGCTCTCTCTTGCTTACTCTCTCTCAAATAAAATCAATCAATCAATCAATCAAATCTTAAAAAAAACCCTCCAAAATATCAAGGCACTGTCCTATGTGTATATATGAATTAGACACATTGTTTTTAATAGCTATCTAATATCCCATTATACAAATAACTATTTACTAAACCCATATTTTAGGTATTAAGTTATTTTTTCTTATTTAAAAAATTATATCTTATTTAAAAAATATCATTTTAATAAACATCTTTGTATTTACACATTTACACACATGTACAAGTATGTTTGAACAATGAATTCCTAAGTTATATTATTTGATGTTTTGGTGGAAGAGTATAAATTGCAGAAAATGAGATTTAATTGAAATTTACTGTGAAGATAAATATCATCCTGAGGCACTGAGTGTAACATGTAGTGGGTATTTTTACCTGCTTTTTCCTCACTTTTTGTTTTAAAGTTTTATGGCAAAACTTTAAGGTATTTACTTTTCAGAGCTCTGCTTTCATAGTAGTAGCAGGCTTTAAATATACTCTTGTTTTTTGTTTTGTTTTGTTTCCTTTTTTTTTTTTTGGTCTAGAAAGCCATGAACATATACATTGACCCATCTGGTCCTAGATTGAGGGCCACATGTTTATGTGTTTATGTTCTGTAATGTACCCCAGGCATTACCTATCTTCTTTATTGTTGTATTCTCACCATGTGTCTAGCAAAGTGTAGACAGTCACTAAATATCTGTTACTTAATTGAAAAATATAGCAAAACTGGAAAACTTCCATATGTTGTACCTAAATATTTTGTTCACAGTGAAACAAGAATTCTAGAGCCAGGAGGAGTCTAAGTTCTTCCTAGCTACGATATAGAGCAACAAGAAAATTTAATAAATATCTAAGGAGTTAATTAATAATAGAACAATGCTATTTATATGCATTATTGCTTAATGATACTTCCTCTTTAGCTGACTTGCTTCCAATTTGAACTTTTAAAGCAGTAAAGATTCACTTTATAGTCTGTGGTCCCATTATATCTTGTGGTCATGTGTACTCCAAGGCTGCTTATCTTGCCAATGAGAACTGTGCCTGTTGAGCTATATTTGGATGGGCTGGGTAGAGATGATGACCATTTTGCTACAGTTAGTCTATTTCTTGTGTCACCGTGCAATGCTGATAGCTGTGGTTATCAGCCATGCCAGCAGGAACCAAAATTCTTTATTGCACCACTTACTTTACATATTTCTCTCAAAAGTTGGCAGATAAAAATGTGGTTGAAGCATCATTACTTTTCCTTTCCGAGTAATGGCAACAAATAAAAACAAACAACCTCCTTACCCTCCAGAAGCGTGGAGAAGTTAGTATCCCCTTGTATTTGTTCTTCTTTTACCTCTTCCCATTCAGGCACTCATGATAGTATAAAAATTCTTTCTATTCCTTTAATTTGTGCTAAAGCTGGGAGTAATGGTTGTCACTAATAGTAATGAGCTGTAAGCTTTTTAAGCATATGCTAAGTATACATAGCTTTGCAACACCTTTTTTTAAAACAGAGGTAGGCTATTTGTTAGTTTACATCTCTCCATGGCTCTGGAAGATGTAAACAATTGAGTCTAGAAGGGATTTTAGAAATTTGCTTCACTACATATGATCATTTCTATATAATTTTTAACCATTTCTTAAAACTTTGGGATTGTAATATTCAGAGATAATGATATAATTTTTCTCATCCCTACCTACACTGTTAAACAATACAAAGTACAGTAATTTTACTGGTTTTTTGGTATAAAAATTTTACACTTCTAAATTTAAATTGTTATTTATACTTTGTTAGTATCCAGTAGAGAAAATGGAAAGTAGTTTATGTGTAGGTATAAAATAGTGTAGCAGTCAAGCATAAAATCTCACCGGGTGCTTCAATTATTTGTTTCCTTACTCCTGTAAACCAGAGGTTAGATCCGGCCCCAGAGGTTTAGCCCTTGTGTCCCTAAAATCTGCTTAAAACCTTTTCACAAACCTAGAGTCTCTTTACCAGTTAAAAAGCAGGTTGTGTATTTATAGCCTTCATGGTCTCAGGAAATGATTCAACCTTCTCTTGAAAGTGATGCAGTGGGAAAGAAAATTCCCCTAACAATTCTGGCATTAGATTTCTGACAGACTTGCGTTTACAGAACATAATCATAGCTATGATTAAACAATTTCAAATGTTTTCAGACCTACAACACATTGGGTATCTTTCAGAGCCAGTTATCATGTTGTCATATTTTAAAATCAAGGGAGAAATTATGAAGCCATTCGGTATTCTCTAGAGTTTTAATTAGCCATTAGTTTATCCATTAACAAACATTTCTTGAGCATCTATAATGTCTCAAGCATTATTCTAGAGGCTTAGGATATGTGAGTACACAAAGTAGACAAAAGCCTTTTCCTTCATAAAGTATTTAGGAATTATTTACCTTTTTTTTACACGAAATAGGCAAGTAATAAAATATGTTGGAAGTTGTTAAGCGCTTTGTGAAGAAAGAGAAAAGTAGAGTAGGGTAAAAGGGAGTGGAAATGCTGGGATGCGGGAAGGGATGATGGATAAAGAGGGCGTTGCAATTTGGAATAGTGTGATCAGAACTGGGCTTATTATGAAGCTGATGATTGAGCAAAGGCTTGAAGGAAGTGAAAGAGGTAGCTGTAAGATATTAGGGGCAGAGCATTCTAACCATGAAGACAGTTCATGCAAGGGCACTGAAGTGAGAGTGCTGGCATATCCAAGAAGCCAATGTGGCTGGAGTAGAAATGGTGAGAGGAGAAGTTACTGAAATTGTGTTCAGAGTGGAAAGAGATGAATGGGCCATTGCAGGGACTTTGGCTTTTCCTAGGAATGAGATCAAGGACCATGACAAGGTTTTGAACAAAGCAGTGACATGAACGATGTGTCTCTGGAGCTGCTGTTCTGAGAATAGACAGCAGGGGGCTAGAATGCCCTTCTAGTCGGACTCAAGAGCAAGGAAGAGCAAGGGAGAGCTGTTAGTAGCTTGCTCCAGGGCAGTAACAGTGACAGTGTGCCAAGTAGTGGAATTCTGGATATATCTTGAAAGTAGCATCTACTGAATTTCTTGATAGATGATATAAGGGAAGAGATGTGTATAGTAGGCTCTTGTGAGACAGTATGCGCTCACTTGAGCCTACTGTGTCTGAGCTATATAAATTAGAACTAATCTTTACAGTATTAATGGCACCTCCGGAGTCTTAAGGCAGACTTAGACATATGGGCACCAAATCGTATGTCTATACATGTGCTTAGACCATGGACAGTAATTCAGCTATTAAATTTTGTATTACAGGGATTTTTTTTTTTAAGGTGAATATGGTTTTGATAGGAAATAAACTGTAGGATAATCCCAGTGACAGAGACATTTTTTTCTTTCATTTTCCTGTTTTTGCTTGTTTATTTTGAATGAATATCACATTTTACTTTAAGTTGGATACTTACTGACTGAGAACAACCATTGGTGACTTTGATTTTTGCTTCTAAGACATTTTGGTTTAAACCAATGCCTTTGAAATCTGTATATTTCAATCTTGTATATTCTCTTTTATGTTAACCCATTGAAATACTTATTTAGCAAGTTCATTTTAGAGTCCAATTAATAGTGTCTTGTGGTTTTATAATATGAAGTCTGGCTTTATGAAAAATGCTGATATATTTAATAGAAGATATTTTGTTATATGTAGTGATGCTTTTTACCAACTGTGCTGTGTTAAATCCTATCTTGAATATTAAGTATTTAGTCCACGTATTGCCACAATATACTCTAGTCCTGTAATCATTTACAGACAAATTGGGTGAAATGAATGTAATACAAATCTGACCAGCCCTGGGGGTATTAATTATATTGCAGAATGAACTCAAGCTCAGATATATGTTTCCAAATTGCCCTTTTCATGGAAAGTGATTACTCAAGATTGGAAATCATATGAAATGCTGTAGTTCATTAGATTTGTTATATTATGAAAACTGATAAAAGAAAATAAGAAAATGGATTGTTTTCCATGATTCATGGGACAATAGCACATTAATATCATTGAATTTTAAATCTTATTCTTATATGATTTAAAACTATATTTACCAGTTTAAAAATTTTTTTAATTGGTAATAAAATAGACATACAGTTAAATGCATGGATATCAATTTTATAGTTAATAAACTTTGACAATTGTAAGAACCCAAATAACCATCACCCCACCATAGACCAGCACTATCCAACAGAACTTTCTGTGATGGTGACAATGTCCTGTATCTGTGCTGCCAATGTAGTAGCCACTACACACATGTGATTTTTGAGCATTTGAGATATAGTAGTCTGCCTCAGGAACTGAATTTTTAATATAATTTGAAGTATTTTAAATTTAATTTGTATGACCACATGTACTAGCGGTTACAGTGGTTACTAGTGGTTACGGTATGGGAATGTAGGACCCTAGATAGTTTTCAACTGGGGCTGTAGGAGAGAATTAAACCCTAAAGCTGATGGCGTATACTATTTCTAATGAATTAACTTACCTCTTGTGCATCTAGGTTGGCATTGTGCATCTCCTAATATCAGGAGAACTGGAACAATAGTCACTCAGATAATTTTATGTGAGACTTGATTCTTTCACAGCACTCAGTTGAAGAGAGTGTCTTAGAAATTTTCCCCATTTCCTTTTCCAGTCAATACCAGCCCCAAATGACAACCATAATTCTTTTATTTATCTCCATTAACTACTTTTGCCTGTTTATAGATTTTGTATAAATGGAAATAGATACTGTATTTTCTTTTGTGACAGTCTCTGTCATTCAATATAATGTTGTATCAATATGTAGCTATTGCTACATATCATGTAATACATCCATAATGTCAGCATAACAAAATATATTTATCCATTCTCCAGATGTGCCCATTTTATCAGCATAAAATTTTTCAAGCATCTTCTTATTAACCTTTCAAAGGCTGTATTATCTGTAATAATGTCTTTGTTTCATTTTTGATGTTGGTAATATACTTAATTGGTCTTGTTAGGACATTATCGATTTATTAAAGAGAAAACTTTGGTGTTCTTAATTTTCTTTATCTTTTAATATTTTACTTATTTCTGTTTCTATCTTTGTTATTCCTTCCTTTTGTTTATGTTTAAAATAAAATTCATTAAAACAAACTAATTCTATTTTTTCTCCTGCCCTTTCATTTACTATATAAATTCATAGCTATGCTTTGAAATATCAGTTCCTTCCATTTTTTAAATTGATTCTTCATATTCATCAAACATCTGGCTACTCCATGGAAGGTACTAGGTAGGATAAGCAACAGTGAACATGATAGACATAATCCTTGCCCTTTTGCATTCATAATTTTGTTGAACAGGTGGAGATCAGAAAAGAAATTGCAAGGATGGTAGTTACCATGATGGAGAACTGCAGAAAAATCTGAGAGTTTACAACAGGGGACTTACATAGATTGGGAAAATCATCCTGAGGAAATGCAGCTTGAGATGAGCATGGCTGGGAGTTAGCGTGATGAAAGAGGAGGAGAGAGGAGAACACTACAGGCAGGAGGAACAGATGGGCAAGACACTGGAGTGAGAAGGGGCATGGACGAGGAGTGAAGGAAGGCCAATGTGGATGGGATGTGGAAATGAGAAGGTGTGCAGCTTGGGATGAAGCTTGAGAAAGAGGTGGGGCAAGATCACATGGTCTTACAGTCCATGTGGATAATTTTAGATTTACCTTAATTAAAGATAATGGGGAATCACTGAAAACTTCTAAGCTGAGGAAGCACATCTGGTTTGCATTTCATCACTCTCATTCCAGTTACTGTAGATGTATGTTGAATGTAGACAGAAGGCAAATATTTATGAATAAAGGCTAAATGGGAAGCAATTGTAGGTGAGACATGATGTGATAAGGATCAGAGTATATTCAGAATTCCTTGTGCCCCAGTAACTAGTTCCTGTAAAAATGGAACTCAACGTGATGTAATACCATGATTTTTATAAAATGCTTCCTTTGAGCTGACACTCCTTTCAAGCCAGATACACTAGGCAGTCTATTTCTTTCATCTTATAAATGTTGAATATAAAGTGCTCAAATATGAGACTAACACTTTTATTCTGTATTGTGAGAAGTCAGATGGGGGTGACTGCAAAATGTAGGTCACCTATAAAACTCAACTTTGTAAGATGACTTCTGAAATATAAAGTAGAAGAAAAATTCTGTTCTGGGTTGACAATTGAATTGCGTCGTTTTTCTGACAGCTTCGCTTTTACGTGGAATTTTTGAACATTTAAAATTGAAGTGGAAAGTTTGTTGGTGTCTCAAATCTTTAATAAAAATAGTTTTTTCAAATAAGTTTTGAATGTGAATTTAAGCATTAACTTATTTTTTAAATTGCCAAAATTCAATATTAGCACAAATTCAGTTATTCATACATATACCTAAAGTGTTGTATCTATTTCTCTCTCTCTCTGTCATCTGTTTATCTATATGCCATCTATCTTAAAAAATTACCATAAAGTTTGTCCTTAATGGTTATTTAATGATTATGCTGGCTAGAAATGAGATTTCAGCAATATATTTATATTTGAAAAGTTGTTTTTAATTTTTTATAACTTACATTAACAATTTTTTATTTTATTTATTTATTTTTTAAACAGAAAGCCTATGAGTACCATTTAAATGACTTTTTTCTTTTTGATATGAATGGGAAATTGAGAACATCTAGCTCATTCTTATTTAGGACAAAATGGGAGCTAAATAGACTAGTTTCTCAGTGGGATTTATCATCTTCAGTACATTAAAGCACAAAGTAAATGGTCAATTTTGTCTAAGAATAAGTCAGCAGATTTTAATGTTATCAAGCTATCATTGATTACTCAGATTTTAAAAGATGAATAACCTTATGATCATTCCATTTTCTAGAGATTTTTTAAAAATACATTTTGAAAGGCAGATCTATATATATAAGTAAATTATGTAGTGATAGGATATTAGAAAATAGATGATGAACAAAAAGGCACATTCTAGGAGTTCAGGAGTAGAAAGAACAGAAGAGTTCTTTTTAAAAAAGATTTTATTTATTTATTTGACAGAGAGATGAAGAGAGAGCACAAGTAGGCAGAGCTATAGGCAGAGAGAGAGGAAGAAGCAGGCTCTCTGCTGAGGAGGGAGCCTGACATGGGGCTTAATCTCAGGACACTGGGATCATCACCTGAGTGGAAGGCAGCGACTTAACCAACTGAGCCACCCAGGTGCCTCAGAAGAGTTCTTTTTGGTTTGTTTTTAATATAGGAGAAAAGGGATATAGATGTATTAAAATTATTTTCATAAGTCAGAGAGAGACAAATACCATATGATTTCACTCATACGTGGAATTTAAGAAAAAAAAAAAACAAAAACAGATGCACACAGGGGAAGGGAAAAAAATAGAGAGGGAAGCAAACCATAAGAGACTTTTAACTATGGAGAATAGAGTTGCTGGTGGGAGGCAGTTGGGCTAAATGGGTGATGGGTATTAAGGAGGGCATTTGTATGGAGCACTGTGTGCTACGTGAAAGTAATTATTCACTAAATTCTACTCCTGAAACCAGTATTATACCACATATTAACTAACTAGAATTTAAATAAAAATTGAGGCCCCCCAAATTAATAAGGTCAATCCTCTAACTCTCTCAATTGTATTTAAGAAATAATTGTGTTTATAGAAATACCTTCAAGTTGGTTTCTATGCTTTTTGATTTTACAAACTTAATTTACTTTGTGTGGCATTCATCTAGCAAAGTACATAAATATAAACAGTAAAGTTTGACCTGTTATGTTGTGTATAGTTGCACACCTGTTTGTGTTCTAAAAAACTAAGGTTATACACCTGGGTTATTTTTTTTAACTATACATAATCATGGAAACTAAACAGGAATTAATCAACACATTTCATTAAGGCCTGATACCCGGTAAACCTTGCCTCTGGCTGGCCATGAGTCAACGACTATGAGTTAAAGACTATAAATTCTTATTACCATCTAAGTACCATTGGATGGATGTTTTTGTAAGTAGTTCAACTGCATTTTCCCAGCAATTCACTTGAACAACAAAAGTAATCTTTAAAGAATTAAATAGTAAAACATAGTATGCAATTAGAAAATAAACAAAATTATCTTTCAGGGAAAGGTTTCTGTCAGTTGAAACAGTTAACATTGGCTTCTTTCTCCCTGCTCCAAAGCAGTCTTGTCTTTCATGGGCTTCTGAGAATGTGTTTAGTCTTGAACTGTGTAGAGGTGAAACAACAAGACTACCAGCAGCGCTGAGATGGCTGGGATCACCCAGTTGGTCCACCTCCTGGAATTAGAAACAAGTAGTAGTGAGAGTTTCTGGAGGCTTGGTTATCCTTGATCTGTCATCTGGATGAGTGGTGTATGATTGGACATTTCTTGAGCATCTGTAATGGGCCTGACATCCTCAAAAATTTTCAGTTGCATCCTCTCCAGCTTGTTCCCTTAAGACTTCTTCCCCACCAGGGTGCTCCTCTGAAAGCTTGGTCAAATCTTACACCTTATGGTACAGGATCAGCCAAGTGCTTTTGCTGTGGTTGTGCTTCTGGATATTTTCCAGGGAGTAGTACTTGATGGTCTGGTCCAACTGCCCAGCCCTTTCAAAACACAGCCAGCCTCAGGCAGTGCAGAGACCAGGCCGCCCCCACCCGCCAACCCTGGTGCAGCAGAGTATGCATCTCAGCTAGCTGGGCCCCAGACATTCCTGGCATTGTAGCCCCACACCCAGAGCCCCATTTTCTAGAAGTTTTGCTGGTATTTTTTTTTTTGTTAAGATTTTATTTACTTATTTGATAGACAGAGGTCACAAGTAGGCAGCAAGGCAGGCAGAGAGAGAGAGGGAAGCAGGCTCCCCACTGAGCAGAGAGCCTGATGTGGGGCTTGATCCCAGGATTCTGGAATCATGACCCCAGCTGAAGGCAGAGGCTTGAACCCACTGAGCCACCCAGGTGCCCCTTTTGCTGGTATTTTTAAAGAACAATTCAGAAGAGCAGAATATTGACAAGTCTCATTTCAGAAGATTTTTTTGAAGATCAAATATTAAGATATTAATTGAAAATTATTTTATATTGCTTTAACATATTCAAAGTTAATGATTAGTTTACTTAAGTATTAGTGATAGTATAGCCTTTATTTTTAGCAAACACTTTGGATTTTGCATAACCCTTAATACAGAAACAAGCTACATCTTCTTTCTTTCTATGACTGTAATGTAGAATTGCATTCCTGGAGTGTGTGATTTTATGGATATTTACTAATTCAGTATTTCTTAAATGTCATCCTACCATAATACATTTTCACTAGTTCATAATACAGTAAAACAGGACACTTTCATAGTCCTACTGTTTCACAGTCCTACTTCCCCTAATTATACATTTAAGAAATAGCCTCTATTTTGAGATTGTATGATTTAAGAAATATGATTATATGATTAATGAAGTAGTCTCTATTTTGAGATTATACTCTTACTGTTATGAATTTCCATAGTCCTGTTACTTAGAAATTATGGTAATTATAGGTGGTGGTTAGCATAGATTTATAAGATATACTTATTTGACCAAATAAAATGTCTGTAACACTTGGTCAGACCTATAAATATTTAATTTTGGAATTTCACCAGTCCTTCAAACTTAGAGGATTAAGAACTACTAATTCAATTATTATGTAGTTTTTCAAAATCCTAAGCAAAGAAAAAAAATTCTAAAAAGCTCACCTAAAGGAAATCTGTGTTCACATAGTGATAAAAATGTAATCTGTTTGAAAATAAATGTTCAATTCTGATTCTAGTAATTATGAGCCCTCATTTTTATCTCCATCCTTAGGTAGAGTTGGTCCTCTGTGCTGATGTAGTTTTTAATTAACTAATTTTTAGATTTTACTTATTTGAGAGAGAGAGAGAGAGAAACAGTGTATGAGAGAGAGAGAGAATCAGTGTATGAGAGGGTCTGAAGGAGAAGCAGACTCCCTACTGAGTGGGGAGCCTGATGGGCTCCATTCCAGGATCCCGGGAACATAACCCAAGCTGAAGGCAGATGCTTGGGCTAAATGACAGGGCCCCCAGATGCCTCCTGATGTAGCTATTGGTCAGACTTCTGGATTTCATTTAGGTTGATCGACTTTGTTTTGAAATTTAGGTGCAGTGAATTGAACTAACGCTATTTTTCAGTCCATGGCTTATCTTTCTTATTGGTCTCTTCAAAGCTTTCTCTCTTTCCTTCTTTCTCTTTTTTCTCTCATACATCACTTTCATTTCCCCCTCTTTGAAAACTAAATTTTTTAATCTATGTATTTTAATTTTGAATATGTTCCCCCCAAAGCATATTGTCCTATATGAATATATTCTCAATTAATATAAGTAGTATTATCTTATATTTTTCATTTTCTTTCTTTTAAAATTGAGTCTTCCTTTTTGAGATTGTTCATGTTGTTAATTGTACATCTAATGTAGCTTCTAACCACTGCTTACAATTCCATAGTCTGTGACAAGAACTTAGAAGATTTCTTAAACTTAAAAACCGGGAATGAGGGGCACCTGGGTGGCTCAGTGGGTTAAAGCTTCTGCCTTTGGCTCAGGTCATGATCCCAGGGTCCTAAGATAGAGCCCCGCATCGGGTTCTCTGCTCAGCAGGGAGCCTGCCTCCTCCTCTCTCTCTGCCTGCCTTTCCCTTTCCGCCTACTTGTGATCTCTGTCTGTCAAAAAACAAAACAAAACAAAACAAAAAACTGGGAATGATAACATTGCCTGAAATTAAATATTCTGTTCAATTAGGAACTCCTTGGACAACAGTCACTGATTGGAAGTAGAAAGCTTCTTGCAAAATCCAATAATAACTGAGGTTTAATATTTAAAATATGCAAGTGACTCTTGCAAATCAACTAGAAAAATACACCCCAGGAAAAAGGTAAAAATAGATTGACACAAAACTTAAAAAGAGCAAACTTAGAAAATTAAGAGGCCTGTGACAAGGTGGTCATAATAATGAGTAACATAAGAAATGCTAATTAAAGAAACATTGAAGCTATGACTTTAAATCACTAAACTAGCAGACATTAGAAATATGGATACTAGCAGCTGAGACCTGAAGGTGTAAGAATTCTATTGCACTCCTGGTGTTTGTTAGTGGAGAACAATGTAGCATGACTTATTTAGAAGAAGCGTGAGTGTAAACTCAACCATTCTACTTCTGAGTATATATCTAAGGAGAACTGAAGGGATATTCTTTGGGGAAATGTTTGTGGAGGTGAGCTGGAAGCACCCTGGATGTCTATTATCTGGGCAGGGACTGATAAACCTGGATGTCATCACTAGGACAGTGGGTACATAAAATGTGGAGGATATGGGTGTTCAAATGTCAGCCATCATAAAAGAGTTCTCTGATATTTAAAATAGTTTGTATTTTTCTGATTTTAAATTTGAAGTCCTTTAAAGTGCTCATAGGTCACATAAGAAAATAAAAGTGCTATATGTGGGATTTAAACAAACCAAAAAGTACAAAAACCAAGCTCAAAGATGCAGAGAAGAGATTGGTGGCTGCCAGAGGCCTGAGGGTAGCAGGGGTGGGGTGGTGGCAGTGGTGAAATACGTAAAAGAGGTCAAAAAGAACGAAATTCCAGTTAAAAATTAAATAAGTCGTGAGGATATAATGTACAATGTGGTGACTAAAATTAATAATACTTTATTGTATATTTGAAAGTTGCCAATAGAGTAGATCTTAGAAGTCCTTATCACATATCCCCCAATTTTTTGTAACTACGTATGGTGGTGTATGTTAACTAGGCTTATTGTGGCGATCATTTCACAATATATACACATATCAAATAATTATGATGTATACCTGAAAGTAATAGAATGTTATATGTCAGTTATACTTAACTTAAAAAAAAGAAAGAAAATGAAAGTGCACTTTACCAAATTTTTAATGTCTGAAGGCTACAGAGTAAGGGCGTGGTTAGGGACTCCTGTCATCTGTCCCTTATCTTCAAAAACTTTCTAAATAAAAATAAAATACATGGAACAGTACTTAATAAAGTGTAATTGTATTAAAAAGATTACAACTTAAGAATGCAGTCTCCTGCTGTATCTCTTTTAATCATCAAAACAGTCTTCCCTGTTGGTTCCATTTTCAACTCTTAGCTATTTTTAAATATTTACCTCCATATTTTAAAATTATGTAATCATACTATCCTCAATTTATGATTTTGAGATATATATTTAAACTTGAATATGCTATTTCGGTTTTTTCTTTTTCAGGCAGTTATGCTGTATTGGAACCCCATATTCCCCATATTTCATTCTTCTTCCCCCTCCGCCACCCTGCTCCCCTTCCCAGCTATCCACCGTGGTGCCTGGTGTCTCTGATTCTCTCGTTCATCAGGTACAGAGAAGGCTGGTTTCTTAGGATGGTCAGTGGTGGTGGTTACAATTATTCACTTAGAGTTAAGGAGCTAATGGTAGGGGCCTTAATATTTAATTGTTCCTTTTTAGACTTTCCACCAAACTTCCTGTTTTCATTCACTCCTCACCAACTTGTTTAATTCTATCACCTCTGAGTTTGAACTATGAACATCATCATGGATCTGTGGAACAAATTTCTTCCAAGTATTATTTTTGGAAATCTCGGAGGTATAACAGTGACCACTTTGCTAAATGCATTACAGGTCTATTTTCTTCTTAAATTGTATTTTGGGTTTGACGATATCTCCCTGTTTTATTAAACATTGTACTTCTAATTTTTTCTACTTGTAAATTTTGGGAGATTACCTATCAAATGATAGAACAGTTTATGTAGAAATTGTACATAGGATTTTTCAAGCATGAGTCTATAGAAACTTTCTGGTCATAATCTTTTAGAACTAGGTTTCCTTAGAGAGCACTTTGTATAAATGTTCTCATAGGGCATTATTATTTCACACATACTTCTTTAGTTGCTCTTCACAACATCTCTGCTTATTAAATTCTATTACTTTCCCAGTTTGACAGATGAAGAAATAGAGACTTAGAGGTTTAGTCATCTGCCCAAGATCACAAGACTTCTAAGGGGGCAACACTAGCATTGGAACTTCTAGCTCCATAGCCCAGCCTTAAACTTCTGTACTATCAAGAGCAAAGATGATTGTGACTTCTTGCAAAACCAGGGCTGGTGGGTAGATTCAATGAGCTACAAGGTGTATATTATGTAGCTCTCAAAAAAAAAAAATTAGCTTCCTCTACTTTCATCTTTATTTTACCATTTAACATGGTATTTTTTAAAAAATACGTGTATCTTATATCCTTAAATAGATAAACTTGTTTAGTGAGAAATTATTCACCCATTTTGTAGTCATGCTAAAGCCAAACCCATTGCTTTTTAGCTGAATATAGAAGTTACAGCTCAGTAATTACTTTTATAATAAATATTTAGAGATTGTCTTTTGGTATTTAAGATGTTTCTATTAATATAGGTTATTACCCAGGTATTTTTAATATGCTTAAAATATCAATTTTGCAAAACTTTTTTACAGAGCCTGTATTTATTGGTTATTATTAGAGAGGGATAAAACAAATTTGAGTATCATTGTGAAAATTCTGAAATAAAATTAAATTTTACAAGACTCTGTAATTATAAAATGTAAATTAAAATAATATTTTTTAATAATTTGAAGTAAAGAAATAATAAGGTACACTTGACTGGCCTCTTAAATTTTGGGGGTGGGGTCATCATTGTCTCACAAAGGCACTTGATTATGTCTTAGGTCCAGATTACATGCTGAGTCTCTAACTTAATTTCCATGGAGATGAAAAATCCAGAGTGGGGAATTCAGTCAATAATATTGTAATAACATTACAGTAATGTATAGAATTGTTGAATCAATATGCTGTATGCCTAAAGCTAGAGAAACATTGTATGTTAATTACATTTCAATAAAAAAATTCAATCCAGAACAACATTCTTGGCCCTTCAAAATATGGTTCAGTATGCCTTTTCAATTATATTTTTACATTTTTCCCTACTTGCTATTGTTATCTTGGCTCTTTCCTCCCAAACATGTCTTCTGCTTTCTTTCTGGCTCTACTCGTGTGGATCCTCTGCTGAAATCATGTGCATCTTTCCAGGTCTTTCCCAAATTTTATCTTCTCAGTGAGGACTTTCTTAATCCTTTCGCCTATTTTCCTAATTCTTACAGTCCAGGTTGAATTGGCAGAGCCATTTTTTGTATCAATATTCCAATATTATTGTTATATATTATAGCAGTATAATTCTGATACATATTCTATTTCTTCTTCCCATCTCTCAATTTCCACCTACTCTCCTACTCCATGCTTCCAGACTCTTGAAGCAGGAGCCAAATAATAAATGAATCCTATTGGTCTTTGTGTAATAATAGTGACAGTAACTTTTATAATAATAACAAGAACAACAATAACAATGATACCGGAAATTGTTGAGTGTTTACTAGAGGTAGATGGTATAGTTTTGTTGCAAAATCATAGCTCTTTTGTCTACACAACTTAGAGTGACATAGGTATTATTTTTACCACATTTTCTAGATGGGGAAATCCAGACTTGGAGAAGTAACTTGCTCCAAGACCACACAGCTAGTGAGTGGTGGGATCAGGATTTCACTCCAAGCATTAGGATTCCAGAGCACGTGTTTTGAATCACTACCCGTAATCTCTACAGCTTTATTGCCAATAGTAGAAACTCAGTAATTTTTTTAAGTTGAATTTATATTTCCAAAGAAGTATACATTTACATGTCAAAATATGATGCAACATGGTTAGTCTATTTTACACATGTGCTTTCTTCAGAAACATGCATTGTAAAGGGTATTCACAGTGTATTACTTTTTATGGAATATTACTTTTATAAGAATGGATATAAAAACTGTAGTATAGAAGATTAGACAATATGGCTTGAAAAGCATTGAAATCATTTGACTATCATATGACTTGAAGAAATGACTTTTCAAATCTAAGTTAATAACTTTTCCCATTAAAAAGCATTGTTCTTAGAAATTATCAATGATGCATATTGTTATTGTTTATTACTGACCATTTTTGGACTTATCTTTTGCTGAACAATACAAGCTTATTTTCTTGCCTATTTACTTCAGTCCAGGGAGGGCAAATAGATTTTATCTCAAGGATCACCTGTGTTTGTTTAATTAATAGTAGCTACTTAGAACACTGAGTTAAGAAAAGAATCTTTTTTTTTTTTAAGATATTTTTTTATTTATTTGACAGAGAGAGAGAGAGAGAGAGTGGTCACACATAGTCAGAGAGGCAGGCATAGGGAGAGGAGGAAGCAGGCTGTCTGCTGAGCGGAGAGCCCGATGTGGGGCTCGATCCCAGGACCCTGAGATCATGACCTGAGCCGAAGGCAGAGGCCTTAACCCAGTAAGCCACCCAGGTGCCCCGAAAGAATCTGAATCTTTGTCCAGGGGCTCAGTTGACTGTACTATGATCAGTTAGAAATATCTGATATGAACGTAGGACTGGTACAAGCACCACCGAACCTGCCACACACTTGCCATTCCTGCTGTAGGCTGTTGTCTTTTAGTGCCCTATAGATACATGCTGGAGTGTAAATGAATTTTGGTATTAAGTAAAACATAACTGATAAGGAAATGCTTGGAATACAGACAGTGATTTGTTCTAAGCTAGGTATTTTTGAATAGGTCACACTTTATATTAATTTATAATGTATGTAAGGTATAGATTTTTAGCATTATCTCTGCTAATGTCTCTGTCATCACGATATTATGACCTATATATTCTTATTATGTATCTTGGCACTATTTTCTTATCTTTTTATTAGGCACTGTTACTGGAGAGCTTTCAGCCACTCTGGGTGATGCCAAAGATACATTTCACTAAAACAGTAATTATGCTTCTGGCTGGACCTTTGCCTGGTAAAATGGAAAACATATAAAATATGTGGTAAGTTTATTAAATTATTATCCAGCTTTTCTCCTCTCGGATTTTTTCTTTTGTACTTAGAGAATAAGGTAGTCAGTAAAGGTATTGGGTTATAGTGATGACAGTCAATGTTTGTAAATAATCTTACCTGCTGTTTCCTGGGTCCCTTTAAGTCATAATTCTTGGTTAGCTTGGTTAGTCTTTCCTACCCTCCATCTAATAGTAGTTACACTTAAAGTCACTTTTACTTATAGACTTCGCTTTTTGTTAAGGATGTTGTCCATGTTTTGAGTTTTTTGTTTTTGTTTTATTTAAATTATATAAGAATTTCAACTGAATGTGAAGATAAATGATTACCTCTTGTTTTTAGGAGTATCATGTGCATTGTTTATGCTTATTAAAGATTAAATCCTACTGATTCACAGACCTGTACCCCGGGGGCTAATAATATATGTTAATAATAAATAAAAATTTAAAAAATGATATAGCTAATTTGGGTTTTGTTGGAAATATACCTAAATTTTGCCACAAGTCTCTCATGACATGTTTCTCTGCCTAGAAGTTTTCATTCACATTAACACACATATTTACCTATTTGAATCCCAGTGACAGAGATTTCCATATGAAGTTCTAATAAATGATAAAAGCCTTTAGAAATATTTACCATATTAATGTCTACATGGCTTTAAGAAGCTGAAACACTATTCCTCATGATATGGGTTTGTTTTTTGCCTAGGGTAATAAAAATTTCAATAAACATTCTCTCACAGGTAACTTTTATCTTCATCCTACATTTGACTTTAATTATGTATAAAATTATATATGTGAAATTAACTTTGTAATAAAAATGTTATTCTCCTTGTGTTCAGGGTTCTTAGCTATAGGCACTTGGACTCACTCTAGCTAGTTTAAACAGAAAAGGATTTATTCAGGTTGTTAGATACCTTGTGGGATCACTGAGGGAGCTGAAGGAATAGACTTAAGAGAAGTAAACTGCTAAGGGAAACTGCTGGGATATTCTACAGGCTAAATGCCCCAGGTTTTTTGATAGATAAACTATTAAGGGCAGAAAGGGTGAAGGATGAACCTATAAATTAAAAAAATACTTAAAAGACACAGCAAAATTTTAAAAGGGGGCTAAGATTAAACTACGGTGTCTAGGGATACCTACTGTTAAAAGATAAATTGAGACATATTAAAAATTTTAAGAGTTTATTTGATCAAAAATCCATTCCAATTGGGCAGTGCCTAACTGGAAGTGGTTAGGAGAAATCCATCAATAGGTGCTGGATGAGCACCTTTTATAGAGAAAAGGTGGAAGCAAAGTAAGAAAATTATTGAATGGTTATAGCTTAAAGTCTAGTTGGTTGTTTGTGACTGGCTGTCTTTAGGTTTCAATTTCATAACTGTGAGACATTTGCAGGGTTAGGCGTTTTGGTTTGCTTACATTCATAGGTCTTAACATTAGAGTCGTTTTGATCTGATGGTCTCCTTATTTAATTAATTAATACTTAGATGATAAAAATACAATGAAATAGAGGAAGTAATTGTTATAAATGTCAGGATAATGATAATATTTAGGGGAAAGAGGGACTTGTTATGGTGATGCATCACATGAAGGGGCTTCTGAGTGGCTTGCAAAATTGTATTTTATGATCTGGGTGGTAGTTACAAGTGAGTTTATCTTAAATGTTATTCAGTTTTTCCTCTTTTCTCATATCTGTGTGTAATTTGAAAACAAAAAAATGTGAATAGAATTAGAGGGTATTTGCTAAGCGAAATAAGTCAATCAGAGGAAGATAATTACCATGTGATCTGTGTGGGATTTAAGAAACAAAACAGAGGCTCATAGGGGAAGAGAGGAAAAAAACAAAACAAGATGAAATCAGAGAGGGAGACAAACCAAAAAAACTCTTTTTTTTTTTTTTTAAGATTTTTATTTTTTTGACAGAGATTACAAATAGGCATAGGAGATAGGCAGAGAGAGAGGAGGAAGCAGGCTCCCCATTGAGCAGAGAGCCTGATGTGGGGCTCCATCCCAGGACCCAGGCGCCCCCCCCCTAAAAAACTCTTAATCTTAGAAAACAAACTGAGGGTTGGTGGAGGGATGGGGTAACTGGGTGATGGGCATGAAGGAGGGTACATGATGTAATGAGCACTGGGTATTATATAACACTGATGAATCACTGACCTGTACTCCTGAAACTAATAAGATAGCATATGCTAATTAATTGAATTTAAAAAGAAAAGTTAAAAAAATAGAATTCAAAATAAAAAAACATGTCAACATGTCAGTAGTATCAACTTCTTACTGGACAAAGATTACTTATTTAAACATGCTATGTTTGCATATATTATGTTTTCATTGGAAAAGTTATACTGAAGAACTTTTAAATTTGATTTGTACCTAAAAACCATTTTAACATTATTGTATACACCAATGTACTCAAATATAATGTACAAATCTGTTCAGACAAAAAGCAAATACATATATTCTTCTAGTCAAGTTTGAATCATTGAATACCCAAGTATTGAAAGTTAAAATACGTAATGAATATGATTGACTATCAAGATTATTAAAATAGACTCAAAATGGGTGAAGGACGTCAATGTGAGAAAGGAATCCATCAAAATCCTTGAGGAGAACACAGGCAGCAACCTCTTTGATCTCAGCCGCAACAACATCTTCCTAGGAACATCGTCAAAGGCAAGGGAAGCAAGGGCAAAAATGAACTATTGGGATTTTATCAAGATCAAAAGCTTTTTCATACCAAAGGAAACAGTTAACAAAACCAAAAGACAACTGACAGAATGGGAGAAGATATTTGCAAACGACATATCAGATAAAGGGCTAGTGTCCAAAATCTATAAAGAACTTAGCAAACTCAATACCCAAAGAACAAATAATCCAATCAAGAAATGGGAAGAAGACATGAATAGACATTTCTGCAAAGAAGACATCCAGATGGCCAAAAGACACATGAAAAAGTGCTCCATATCACTCAGCATCAGGGAAATACAAATCAAAACCACAATGAGATATCACCTCACACCAGTCAGAATGGCTAAAATTAACAAGTCAGGAAATGACAGATGCTGGTGAGGATGCGGAGAAAGGGGAACCCTCCTACACTGTTGGTGGGAATGCAAGCTGGTGCAACCACTCTGGAAGACAGCATGGAGGTTCCTCAAAATGTTGAAAATAGAACTACCCTACGACCCAGCAATTGCACTACTGGGTATTTACCCTAAAGATACAAACGTAGTGATCCGAAGGGGCACGTGCACCCGAATGTTTATAGTAGCAATGTCTACAATAGCCAAACTATGGAAAGAACCTAGATGTTCATCAACAGATGAATGGATAAGGAAGATGTGGTGTATATACACAATGGAATACTATTCAGCCATCAAAAGAAATGAAATTTTGCCATTTGCAACAACGTGGATGGAACTAGAGGGTATCATGCTTAGCGAAATAAGTCAATCAGAGAAAGACAACTATCATATGATCTCCTGATATGAGGAAGTGGAGATGCAACATGGGGGGTTAAAGGGTAGGAGAAGAATGAATGAAACAAGATGGGATTGGGAGGGAGACAAACCATAAGAGACTCTTAATCTCACAAAACAAACTGAGGGTTGCTGGGGGGAGGGGGATTGGGAGAAGGGGAGTGGGGTTATGGACATTGGGGAGGGTATGTGCTATGGTGAGTGCTGCAAGTGTGTAAACCTGGCGATTCACAGGCCTGTACCCCTGGGGTAAAAAATATATGTTTATAAAAAATAAAAAATTTTAAAAAGGATTATTTATTTTTAAGAGTGGACTAGTGGCCTGAATTCAGATACGGATTTTTTGTACCTTTTTAGGAATGGCTAGATAACTCACATTAATTGATTTAGATGTAAAATTAGACATTATAGTGAAACCATATTTTCAGTCTGTCCCAAAGTTCTTTCCTTCCTTCTCTTGTAACATGGTAACCACAGGATTTCCTTTAGGGGACTGATCCTTCTCCATTCCCATTCTGGTGAGTTTGTGATGACAGTACACTACCTCTTGCTCGAGGATCAGCCCAGGAACAGGTAGTGGCCAAGATGGACCAGAGGCCTTCTCTGGAGTTTTGTATTTTCCCTTTCAAAGGGCAGAATCTCTCCTTGCTTGTGGTCATTTGATGAGTTGGTATGTACCTAGAAAAGAGAGTTTACTAACACTCTCACAGAAGTGGTTCTGAGCCCAGGGAGAGAGGGTAGCTAGAGGGTCTGACAGTGTTATTTGAGGTCCCATTTCATATGAATCCAGATCCACTCTTACAGTTCCCAGTTACATGGACATTGCATTTGTACTTACACTAGTTTAAAGTAAGCTTCTACCATTTGTGGATTAAAGAGTTTCAACTACTTTAGGGAGCATGATAAAATGTCTTTTAAAAAATTCCTTAATATTAGTTGAAAATGGCCACAGTTATCATCTTTACACACAAAAATAGGACAGAGAAAAATTATATTAATCAAGCATCTGAGTTCTAAACTACTAGCTAACCTGATTTTTTTTGGGGGGGTGGGGTGTTCAGTCTTTTGGATTCAAGTAAACATTTAATAAAGAAATTTGTCAAATTTAGTCAGTGAACCTGGTGATTGTCTATTAAGCTATCCTGAAATATCTCCTTCTCTTTAGCACTTCTTACACATTCACTTAAAAAAAATATATATATATTTATACATATAATCATATACATATTTGCTTATCTATCTATCTCACATCACCTACCATGTACAGAGATTTGCTAATGACAGAAAGAAAGGAGGTTTTACCTTGAAGTTAATCACATATTTTCATCTTTCAGATTTGGAAATTAAGCATGTTTAATTCTCAAAAAGGAAAAAAAAAGTTACTGCATCTGAGGGGTCCATCCATATATAGACCTGATTTTAATGATGAGATTCTGGACTTTGAGCGTTGACCATTGACCATAGTTGAGCTTCTTTTCATATGCCTATCTGCCATCTGTATATTTTCTCTAGTTAGATCCTCTGCCTAATTTTTTAATTGGGTTATTTACTTATTGTTGAGTTTTATGTCTTTTGCTCAGCCTTAAAGCTTTCTTAACAAGGAGTCTGAATGTAGGAAGGGTAAAAAGAGAAGTAAATGAACAGGAAGTTGAGGATCTAACAAATATTTTTTTGAGTGGTTGGTTTTGTTTTCTTGTATGCATCTTAAGAATCAAACATAGGAGAAAGTACCCTGGAGCAGAATAGCGGATATTAGAAAACAAGGGGTGGGGCCTGCTTTAGATCCTGCTTCCAAATCATAGTTTATTTTTGGCACCTTTCATGTACCCCAAAAGTGGGATAGAGAGGTTGGGAGTCAGTGTTGGAAAAGCACCCTCTCTTTCTGAGGTTATAAGAGAAGTGAATGGTAAAGCAAAGTAATCAAATAGAGAACCTGATACTGAAAGTATAACCAAGCCAACATCAGTTTGCTTCTTGGTGAGTGAGATACACTGGGTAGAGTTGTCCCACAAAGTCAACCATATTGAATAAGGCAAATAAGGTGATCACTGGGAATAGCTTCCAACACAGTGACTCCCTGGGGGAGGATGAATGAGTACCTTTTGTGTAGGGTAAAGATAAAGATAAATTTTTAGATATGGAAGCCTTGGCATGGTATGTAGAGGGGGGCATAAGGTCACGCATGTACCTTAGGGAAACAGACCTAGATGTACAATGTATGCTATGTAAATGAGGATAAGGCTCCTCCTTGGGCAGGGTTTAGTATTAGAATGAGGTAAAGGTAATGGTTGATCATTCCAGAGGTCACGCACGCCATTGTTCATCAGTACAGGCATGAGTGGGAGGTTTAGCTCAAATGGTCTGGGTGGTCTGTGCCAGAAGGAGGTCTCGTCAGGGCAGTCACTTTCACCTGAGGGGTGGTTTCAGGTGTCACTTGTCTGAATTAAGAAGTAAACCAGAAAATAAGAGCTTAAGGAAAAATGTAAGACAAAGTTTAGTGAGTAGAAGAATGTGGACAGTAAAGGTCAGGTTTTGGGGTCTAGCTGGTGACAAAGGTAGCTGAGGAGGAAATGCTTCCTGGAGGACAGAGATAACCACAACAATCTGAGGTTGCTGATGACAGGAAATTAATTCAGAACTTGGGTTAAAACTTCTGGTTTTAATCCCTGCTGCTTCCACCAGTATCAGGGTCAGCAACCACTTCAACTCCCAACCCCTAGAACAGAAGAGCTTCTGAGAACTTTTCCAAGTCATAGGATTTCTTGCCTAATCAAGCCAATCAGGTGAAGTTGCAGCAAACATCATTTCTGAACCAGTTCTAACAGTTTACTTCTCCTCCTCCTCCTCCTCCTCCTCCTTCTTCTTCTTCTTTTTAAATCCTGTCAAAAGCAAAGATCTGTTGTTTCTCTCTTGAAAACCTAGAAAATGCTCTTCACCTTTTTGGATCTGTGACCTATACTGAAATGTTATGCTGAGCTAAAAACCATTAAGGTTTAGATAATGTTTTAAATGTTTTTAAGTAATGGTCAAGATGAAAGGTGCCAATATAAAATATTTTTAAGAAAAACATTCTTGTGTTTGATAAGAAATACAGTGTAATATTTATAAAGAATATAGTCTATCCAAATTTTATTTTTTAGGGTGTTTTCATCATACAAAGCATATATAAATTATAGGTAACCGATCCCATGATATATGCTATATGCAATAAGGAATATGGTATATCCAAATTTTATTTTGGGGGTTAAATATGTCAGAATATATGTATTCATAACATGTCTTCTATTCTGCTCTATTTTGTCTCTTAACTCTAAAATAAGCTGTATTCCTTATTGCATATAGACCTGTAGCATAATATCTACTACCTATAATGCAAATGTACTTTGTATGAAGAAAAAAATGCCCATAGGAATAGTATTTTTATTGTCCTGGGCAATAATAACACTTAATAAAGTTTTATTCCTGAATTTTGGTCTTATCTCTTAGCTTAGTTTTCTCTGACTTTTAACCTTTCATGTTAACAATTTTTATCTTATTTTTTTTAAAGAATGTATTTATTTATTTGACAGAAAGAGAGATCACAAGTAGGCAGAAAAACAGGCAGAGAGAGGGGGAAGCAAGCAGAGAGAGGGGGAAGCAGCTCCCTGCTGCGCGGAGAGCCAGATGTGGGGCTTGATCCCAGGACCCTGAGATCATGACCTGAGCCAAAGGCAGAGTCTTAATGCACTGAGCCACCCAGGTGCCCCCAGTTTTTTATCTTAAAAAATGAGGCTATCTTCCTGTCTTCCATATACCATACACAATAATCTTGGATTAAAAATAGTATTATAGGATGCTTTCATCTCTCTCTGAGGAAAGATTTCATTTTAAATGAAAGTCTGTATAGGGCCATAATTTGAGTCATAGACTTTCTGGTCCACAATAGAGTAAGATGGCATTTTTACATAAATTCTCCCAGATATTTTACAGCAGGGGATTCTGAGATGATTTCTACCTTGTCAGAGAATTCTAATGAAATTGATTTATTGGGAATTTTTATCAAATTTTATTTTTTCTAAGTAATTTTTGTTGAGTAGTATAAAATTCCTTATGTTTCAGGTCTCAAAAATATTTTAGATAGAAAATATGAGGTTACCATGTTGACATAAAAAAAACCAAAAGGGCATTTCTAGTTTCCATTGTGTCAAGTGGGTGACCTTTTGAATCTGAACTAAAACAAATTGGCAATGACAGCTTCAGATTTTCACTGATCTCTCTTGAAAAACATTATTGCAAATTGTATCTTAGCAGAAGTGCTTTTAAAAAAAATAATGAATTATTCATGAAAAATCACTTCATCTCATAGTGCACCTGCTGAGAAGGTTTTGCATTGCCTATTAAAAGTGTATGCAAAAGCTGTGCAATTAAACCTTCAATATCAGATTTATTTTGCTTTGCTAATACCCTGTAATGCATCATAGGAAGAGCAAGACAAACATGTATTTGAATTCATAGATCATTAAAAAAATAATTAGTGTTTGAAAAGGTCACAGAAAAGATCAAAGGAAGACTTGTGGTGGCATTTAACCAGAGTTTGAAATGGGGAGGACATACCTTTTTCTTTTGATACGTACTCTTGTCCATTGCATTTGTACTCTTAATAGTATTTAGATTTAGTTCAGACCACTGCACCCAAATTTTGCAGCACTTACACTGATGATGACCCACAGAAGCTATCACAGAAGACAGGAAGACTACCTCATTAGTTGATCAAAAAGGCAGAAGAAAAATCTCATGAGCAGGAGTTTAAAAACTCAACCATAACATGGAGGACATTAGAAGGAAAGGAAAAGTGAAGTGGGGGAAATCGGAGGGGGAGTTGAAACATGAGAGACTGTGGATTCTGAGAAATAAACGGAGGGTTTTGGAGGGGAGGGAGATGTGTGAACCTGGTGGTGGGAATTAAGGAGGGCACGTATTCATGGAGCACTGGGTATGGTGCATAAGCAATGAATCTTGGAACACTGAGAAAATGAAATAAAATTAAAAAAAAATAAAATGATTGGAATCCTCCCACTTAAAAAATAAAAAAAATAAAAACTCAACAATTTTGTACAGAAAACTTGGGCATCCTCAAAAGACCTTTTAGCTTAAAAATCAAAGCTGTTTTTTAAATTTTTTTATATGAGACTTGTCCCTGGATTTTAGAATTGTTAGAGAAAAATTCTAAGAGAAATTTTAAATTGCCACACTATGGAGTATGAGAATTAACCAAGTATGATGTAAACTGAGAAAACAGGGAAGATAATCTGGAAAAATATCCATGTTTTTAGATATCTTTGTACAAATGCATGCAATTATAGTTGTGATAAAACTCTGATTTTTATAAAAAAAGAAATGTAAGCTCATAATTATTTAAGTTGTTATAGGATGAGAGATATAAGAGTAAATAAGTATGATGGAAAAAAAAATCAAAGCAGTTAAAGTCCAGGTGAAGTTTTACTATAAAACATGTTCCCACAAAATATTTCTAATCCATAAATATACTTCCATTTTGCAGTAGGTAATACATAGACTCAAAAATTGCATATTTCTTGGGGTGCGTGGTGGCTCAGTGGGTTAAAGTCTCTGCCTTTGGCTCAGGTCATGATCCCAGGGTCCTGGCATTAAGCCCCGAATCAGGCTCTCTGCTCAGAGGGAGCCTGCTTCCTCCTCTCTCTCTGCCTGCCTCTCTGCCTATTTGTGATCTCTGTCTGTCAAGTAATAAATAAAATCTTTTAAAAAAATTGCATATTTCTTTTATCAGGCTTGTGTAACAAAATCAATTCTTTGATCCCTGTCTCTATAATTATATTTAAAAATATGTCTTCTGTTGCATTTGCATTATAGATGTTCATTCACTTATTCATTCTTTCATTTATTCAGTTTTAATCATTTCTTCTTTTATTCAACAAGTATTTATTGTGTACAAGCTTTGTTTTAATTATTGTGCTGGGCTTCAGTGGTGCAGAGATGAAAGTGGGCTCTTACCCTTAAGAAGTGCAATAGACATGTATATTTACAGTTATACTGCAGTTGGGTAAATGCTGTGATTGATTTATGCCCCAAATGTTTTGAGAACTTAAAAATGAGGCATCTAACACCTCCAGGTGTTGGAGGAAAGTCAGTAAAGACTCCCCAGAAAAGACTGCACTTGAGGATATCTTGAAAGGTGAGACTAAGTTAGCTACATGGTAAGGAGGAAGAAGGCATGCTAAGGAGATAAAATATGCAAAAAGGCAAGACACAGAATTTCACCTAGAAGAAACTGCTTACAGGGTGCCAGGGGGTTGTGGTGGGAACTATGGTTGGGGGCCAGATCATGTAGTATCTGGTACTATTGGACTTTGTCCCATGGCAGCAGTCGGCCATTGGAGGACTTCAAACTGACAGATAATGATCAGAACTACCGTCTTAAAAGTTTTTTCTAGTGTAAGTACATGTTAGATTTAAGGTGAGAATAAAGGTTGGAAAATTATTAAAGTAATCAGAATTGGACATGGTAACTGCTCCAGTTAGATCAACAGCAGGAAGGATAATGAGGAGGGAACATACTGAAACATATTTAAAAGTAATTAACAGGGCGGATAACAAATTGGATTTGTAGGACAGAGGATGCTGGAATGACAGGTATTTGGCAAGTTAGGTGATAGTTTTCTTCAAGATGGCATCTATAGAATGAGGCAATTCAGGCAATATCTGAACTATGCCAAATTTTGGTCAACAGTTGTATCAAAAAATAACAGCTAATTATACCAGCAAATTACAAAAGTGCAAAGAAAATTATATTTTGAGGAGATTTGGATTTTATTTCTATTTCTTGAAAAAGCTTAATGCATAAACTTGTGGGCCACTTAAATGCTCGGAGCCTCAATTTACCTTCAGATGCAAAAAAATGGGAGGTTTGGTTACATGGTCCATAGGGTCTATAGAAGTATTTCAACACTAGAATTTTGATTATGGAAAATTTCCATATCAACAGTCTCAATTAAATACACCTTTGTTCCTGAATAGCCATCCAGAGGGGCCAAGAGGAGAGGGCTAGGGAGTATGTGACTTTCTGTATGGTAGTCTTTTCTTATAATTTACCAATGTATTCTAGAAAAGGCTGATGTTTTCACCTTTATCCCGGAAAAAAACCGTGGGTTTTGGAGGGGGTTACCGGGTGGGGTGAGCCTGGTGGTGGGTATTATGGAGGGCATGTATTGCATGGAGCACTGGTGTGGTGCATAAATAATGAATTTTAGAACACTGAAAAAATAAAATTAAATTAAATTTTAAAAAAGAATGCAATGTTACAGTAGTATTTAGTTTTACCAAATTTTAATTAAACAGTAAATTTAGAAATTTAGAAATAATGAGGTATTTCTTTGCTACAACATTAAAAGAAAAATTAAGATATCTTTAACTATATACCTGTATTAAACTTTTAGAGAAAACAGCTCAAGTATAAGAAATATAAAGCCCTAATATTTAAATGTGAGTACATATTATTATTCTTTAATTATCACTTCTCATTCATTAGGACTTAGATATTCCTTTTTCTGGGCAAAATTTCTGACTACCCTCTCCCTTCCTCCCTTTTCTGACATCCAGGTAACTGCCCTATATTCTGTTTTAACACATTATCCAGTTGTTTTAACCTCTCTTGGCCAGTGCCCTTATTAGAATATGAGCTCCGGTGAAGGCAACAACTTTATCTCCTTTATCTCTATTTTGTTTTTTTATTTCTATTTTATTTTTTTATTTCTATTTTATTTTTTACTTCTATTTTATTTTTATTTCTATTTTATTTCTGTTTTATTTATTTCTATTTATCTAATACTCTATCTGGCATATAGTGAATACTCACTAAATATTGGCCAAGTAAGTGAAGGAGTAAGTGAATGAGTGGATCTTCCTGGATCTTCCTAGGAAGCTGTGGCGCTCTCATTTCACCTCCTCTGTTAAAGAAAGATTCTTCAACATCCCTCAGAAGGCAACCTGGATGATAATTAAACAGCAGTACAATCTTTATATTAACCACATTTAGTTCTTCCTGTCCCTCCATTCTGGATGACTAGAAATTCAATTATGTCGCTAACTTTCTCAATCAAGAGATGGAATCAAATCAATGTTGTTGAAGTTACATCTCTATAAACCAGGTGATATTACTGACCTGCTACATGGTTGAACCCACAATGGCAAGTTTTTCTTTTACTTCTGAGTTTTGCAATAAATGGATTTTATGAAATATACACACACTATCAAATTATCTTATTGATATTCTCTTCTAGTTCTTTGTGACCAGTCTTCAATGTTGTAATTAATATCAAGATTTGAATACAGAAGATACATCAAAGTAAAAACAATTGAGTAATTAATTAGATTTAATAATGACCTATCTCTTGCCCTCTTTTTATTATATGGTCATTCTGGTAGTCCAGGTACTTATTAACTTTCATTTCAATTATTTTTTTTTTCTTTTCATTTCAATTCTTACAGTAGGTTCATCACTAATTGTACTGCTTTCTGTCTTATCTATACAAAATCTGTTCTTCCTACTGACCGCTAGAGTGATCTTTGCATAGAAAAGACCCAGCATGTAGTATCTCTGCTCAGATTCCTCTTCCAGGTACTTAAAAAATAAAGTCTTCAGCTTGGTGTACAAAGAAAGCCAGGTCTGGACTAGGATTCAAACCCAACTTATCTTTATAGCCTCTTCTCCTGTTATGCATCATAGTATCAGTTAAGTTTGAATCTCTGAATTACTTAAGCATAGGCAACGCTTCACTCATGGTTTTCTTTTTATTTTAGCTTGGCATTTTTTTTTCCTGCCACTCTGTCGAAATTCAAATCTCAGTTCAATGCCACATTACCTGAAAAAAATTCTTTGACTGATTAGCTGATTCCTTTATGAAGCGTCTCTTATTCCTTCAGTAAAATGTATCTTTTCCTTCTTGATGTTTTCATGGTGCTTGAATATCCATGATAGACTAATCATTCTGTTACAGCATAAATAACTAACATTTTAAGTTCTCTAATAATGTTTGAGCTTGCTGAGAGGTGACCTCTGCATTGGTGACTTTTGGATGCACAATGACAATAAGAAATAACATGAAAACACAGATCCTGGGGTGGAGGAAGGGTCTTTTGGGCTACCTTTCATGATGTAAGATTTCAAGTTCAGAAAATCAGAAAATAATGTTGTTTCTCCATGGGCCTGGTTGAATCAGTCAATTCATATTACCTGAACTCATCGGAGAAGGTTTTATAAGTTGCAGGGCTAACATTAATTTGTTATGGAGATACATTTGTATCTTATAACTAAGACATGACCTTCTAGATGTGAAGGAAGTTGGAAAACAAAATTGACAATTGGAAGGATGCTCTGAAAAATAAGAGCAAAAGGTTTGTGACGATTTAGGGAGATGTTTCATTCACCCTAGGGGAGAGCTTGAAAGAAGTGATTTATGGTATCGAATATAGCTATTTAGTAGCTGAACAGTTTCTCTGGAGAAAGCAAGTATGTATCTCTTAGATATATGGACCATGGTAGACATAAACTTTTTTTTTCTTTACTCATTTTTTCCCTAGATTCTGCAGCTTTTCTATTTTAACAAGACAACAATGATCTCAGACACATTATAGTGATATTAGTAACTGCTTAATTCCCTCTTTGCATTGATCAGTTGGCTTAAGTTGAAGTTGAAAGGCATATTTGTTAAGGTGACAGATTCCTAGAGACAGCCTGGGCTACTCCCTCAAGGTCTGGGGTCATTTTGGTCTCATTTGTAAATACGTTTACAGGAAATCTTTAAAGCTTGCCACATTTGGAGATGAGTATATTTATCTCTTTCATATTGGGTCTTCTTTTGCATCTCAGAAGGTGATCCCTTCTTCTTGGTCATACCTTCTGTGAAGTTTTAGACCATGGTTCCCTTTCCATACCACCATGGCCAATGATCTATGAGTTGTGTCTTACACACCATGGATAATTAGGAGTCTGATCAATAAAGTACTACTAGTTGGTTTATATTCTGAAGCAATGAAATAATTACACATAGATAAAAAATTAGTATAAAACAAAAAACATACTCTTAGTTAAACTAACTATATTTGATTTTTCTTAAAAGAGAAGGAATTCTGGGGTAGACCCAGGAATAGATTTCAGCGCATTCCTTTCTGCCATATATGTCACAAAATTATTTTGCAATTTAGTAGAACACTCTTGACTGTTGGAAAGGTTTCTTTAACCTTCCTTTACTAACTCAGCATGAATTTGTTTACCTTTACTTGTAACAACCTCATTGCGTATACTTACCATATTATCTTGAGCTTTTTGAGACCTTTAACAAAAGGACTTTGAAGTTGAGATGGAAGATAACTTTTTTTTTGTGACTCTAAAATGATATAAATATTGCTGATTGCTAAAATTAGTTAATAAATAATAAATTGGACTTCATTTTTACTTATAGTTTGATTAGGAATATCAGCAGTAACTCATAAAATAAAATGGAGAAAAGCCTTTGAGGCATTTAATAATGTATTTATATTGTAGGACACAGCCAAATGAAATAAAAACAAGTAAACAAAGAAAAAAACCTTACATTCCCATTAGCTAAAACATCAAGTAATGATCACAGATAGTGAAACAAAACCATCCTATCTAGTTTGGCATATGTCAGAGCCATGTGTTGATTTGTCTGGAATGGATAACATTTTGAGGCTTAGGCTACTGATAGAAAATGCCCTTCTTTTCCCCTTCACCATGGGGTGAAGTTCTGAAGACCCCAGAATTGTCATGACAGGGCATAGAGCAACAGATGGTCCCTTAGGCAGACTAATTCCATGTTATTTAATGCCAAAAGCAAAACTGTCAACTGTTTCATGGAAAACATAGAGTTCAAAACTGAAGAATTGATGAGTAAACATGAAACTGATTTTGAAATATTTAGTTTGAAATATATTTTATTTTTTCCACCTAAGCATATATTGTTACTGATTTGAAATCCTAAACTGCTGTTTGGATTTAAAAATAAGTTCTCTGGAAATTGCTGGGAAGGAAACTCTCAGGAGGCTTTTCACTAAGAGTTTTTAAACGATCCCCCCCTCCCCAAAAAGAATTATAACATTAGCTTCAGTTATTGTTAGAGTGTTCATGTGTTTGAGCAATGGGTCAAAAGAAGTAACCTTTTCAGAAATTTAATAAATGCATTTGAAGCCTATGGCATTTTCATAGAATTTGATATACAGTGGATTCGTCTTGGACCTCTGTGAGCAAGTTTAATTGCTTATTAAAAGGAGAATCTCATTATACTCATAATGTTATGGTGAGATTCTACTATGAAATACTTTTGCTTTCTACAAATAGGCATTCTGCTTTTCATTAAGGTTTCTTTTTTATACAAAAATATTCATAAATTTAAAATAGAAGGAATATATGTGCCTTGTGAAAAATACAAATGGCATGAATATTTATAATGTAGGAAATAAACTTCTTCCAGTCATACTCCCCAGAAATCATTACCATTGCCAATTAGATGAATTGCCATTCAACTTTCTTTCCTACATGTGCAATATATGTGTCCTTACACTCACATAACTTTTTAAACTAAAACATGGTGGTGTTGGAAATACAGTTTTGAAATTTGAAATATCAAAAGTTTTAAATCAATTGAACTGAAAGGTAGATTTTAATCTATGGCCAAAACAAACAAACAAAACCTGTCTTATTTTCTAGGGGGTTATCTTGAGGAGGAAAATGAAAAAGAGAGCTATTTTGGTTCTTTTTCATATTATAATACAAAAATTTCTGGGGCACCTGGGTGGCTCAGTCAGTTAAGCGGATACTTCTTGATATCAGCTCAGGTATGATCTCAGGGTCCTGAATTGAAACCCAGTGTTGGACTCCATTCTATGCATAAAACTAGTAAATCATATATATACATATATATGTATGTATATATATGCTCAATCAATCAATCAATCAAATATATAAAGGAAAGGGGGATAAATTCACCAGCTGGCATTCCTTATGAGGATTAAGAAGAGAATTAACACAAAATTATATTAACACAAAATTCTATTTTGTGTTATGAGTACCTAGTCTAAGGGCTGCCAATAGAAGAAACTTTATAAACATTTGTTGAATAAATGAACAGATTAGAGAGTAAAAAAAGGCTAGAACTAAAACTGATTAATATCAATTCATTCTATTCTAAGAATTCGTCCTCATAAAGGATTGAATAGTATTGCTAACATGTTTTTGGTTTGTTATCATGGTTGGAAACAGGGTAAGTTCAGAGGCTATTTGGAATTATAAAATATTTTTTAATTAAGTTAACGTGCTGTGAAGTGTTAGACTTACTGAAACCCAACATTCATTTTGTGTTAATCTAGTCTAAAATTGAAATTACCTTAATCTTGTGTGTGTTTGGATTATATTGTGCAGTCTCCTAAAATACACAGATGTACCACATAAGTGTCCCATCCCACTCCAAAGTAATAAACACTCTCATAATGTTTGACATCCCTGCCTTGAATCCAAACAGAAGGATTCGGGAGTGCAGAGTAATTAAAACAGTGTTTATGAAAGTTTGCAAATGTTGCACCCAATTGCTTATTTTACTTGAGACAGAATTTACAAATGCAGAATACAAATGAGATAGAAGTCATTTTATGGATGTTTTAGAATGTACCACAGCTTACATAGCTATACAATGAGAAAGCCTTTAAAATATAATTTAGTTGCTGGGCACCTGGGTGGCTCAGTCGTTGGGGATCTGCTTTTGGTTCAGGTCATGATCCCAGGTCTTGGGATTGATCCCCACATTGGGCTCCCTGTTCGGCAGGAAGCCTGCTTCTCCCTCTCCCACTCCTCCTGCTTGTGTTCCCTCTGTTGCTATCTCTCTCTCTCTATCAGATATATAAATAAAAAAATCCTTAAAAAACATTTATAATTTAATTGGAAATATATGATTTAACTTTCACTGGTCTTCTCCTTTTCCTTTTTTTCAAAAAATTATTCTTTCCCATATATATATTTTTAATTTTTAAAAAAGATTTATTTATTTATTTTTAGAGAGAGAGAAAGAAAGTGAGCAGGGAAAGGAGCAGAGAGAGAGGAGTCTTAGCAGACTCTGGGCTCAGCATGGAGCCCGATGTGGGGCTCAAGCTCATGACCCTCAGATGATGACCTGAGCTGAAACCAAGAGTAATTACATTTTTTCTTCTATTGGAGGATAACACAAATTAACCTTTTCCAGGTATTTCTAAACATATAGAGCTTTTGGTTTAATATTCTGTTTGGGGGCATCTGGGTGGCACTGTGGGTTGGGCCTCTGCCTTCAGCTCTGGTTATGGTCTCCGAGTCCTGGGATGGAGCCCCGCATCAGGCTCTCTGCTCAGCAGGGAGACTGCTTCCTCCTCTCTCTCCTACTTGTGATCTCTGTCTGTCAAATAAATAAATAAAATCTTAAAAAAATATATTCTGTTTGGTGGTCTTTGCTAGGTTACAAAGTCACATTTTTTTTTGTTGTTGTTGTTCTTGGTTTTGTTTTTGGTTTTGATGTTGTTTTGTTTTGTTTTAGAGAAATTAGGGCTGAGATATTCATTGAGGTTGATAAGGAATAAGTCACTCAGTATAAATTCTAAACCCACCCTGATGAGTAAATATTGAAATAGACCATTTCTGGTTTTATCTTAAAATTTTCTTTAAAAAATTAGAAAAAAATCCCTTAATGTAAGCTTTTTACAGGAATCTTTAAGAATCACAAAAACTTACTTTGCATTATTTTAAATGAAAACTGAATTGACACTAATTTTCTGCTGAACTTATCAGCAAAACAGTTGATTTTTTTAGATCATTAAGATGATTTCCCATTTGTTCCACTGCATATAAGCTCTTAATAATATTTATAGAACATTTTGCTTGATGAGACAAAATACTATATCTAAATACTTTAAAGAATTCCTCTCCTTTTTGGGGGGGATTGATTAACTGGATTGACCTAATGATTATAGTATAATATGGGAATGCTACTGTGCTTGTACTGTAGACATTGAAATCCTTATTTTAAAGTTTTATATTCTACCTGCTTTCAAAAAGTTTGGAGGCAAATTGTAAAATTTGGAGGAATGGAAAGTATCACTCAAATGTACGGTGACCAGAATTTTTATTACAATCGAAAAAAATATTTGTTTCAAACTTTTAGATAGTTTTCATGGATAAACTCTGCAAAAGTATGCATTTATTTATTTATTTATGTTTATTTATTTATTTTTTTTTAAAGAATTCATTGGGGTGCCTGGGTGGCTCAGTTCTTAAGTGTCTGCCTTTGGTTCATGTCATGATCCAGGGTCCTGGGATGAAGCCCCACATCAGGATCGCGGCTCAGTGGGAAGCCTACATCTTCCTCTCCCACTCCCCCTTCTTGTGTTCCCTCTCTCGCTGTGTCTCTCTCTGTCAAATAAATAAAATCTTAAAAAAAGAGAGAGAATTCATTAAGTTTCAGTTATTAGAGTTATATAACCATTAACATTTCTCTCTTTCTTTCTTTTTTTCTTTTTTAAAGATTTTATTTATTTTATTTATTTATTTATTTATTTATTTATTTTATTTATTTTATTTATTTAAAGAGCACAAGAGCAGGAAGGGTCAGAGGGAGAAGTAGACTCCCTGCTGAGCAGGGAGTCCCATGTGGGGCTTAATCCTGGGACTCCAAGATCATGACCTGAGGTAAAAGCAGTCATTTAACCAACTGAGCCACTCAGGCACCCTCTATTAATATTTCTAATGATGACATATATTTAGAACTTTTATAGTATTTCATAATAAAAATTTGGTACTTTTGCTTTAGTATGGCACTATATTCCTTTTATCACTGATTTTTATTAATTTTAATTTTAGTTTTTTAAAGATTTTATTTATTTATTACAGAGAGAGAAAGAGAGATTGAGAGAGTACAAGCGGGGGGAGTGTCAGGCACAGGGAGAGAGAGAAGCAGACTCCCCGAGGAGGAGGGAGCCCAATGTGGGGCTTGATCCCAGGACCCTGGGATCATGACCCGAGCCAAAGGCAGACACTTAACCAACTAAGTCACCCAGGTGTCCCTAACATTGATTTTTAAAAAGAATAAGTAATGCATTGTTTTTGCTAGTTATTCTTACATTAATTTATAGATAAAACCATTAGTTTTCACAAATTTGGATTAAATGTAAAATTTCTTTTTAAAAATAAGCCCTAGAAATAATAAAATATGCCGATTTTAATCAGCATTTTGACTCTAAAGTTAAATCTAAACAGATGACATACAAAAGCTGGAATAGTCAGTTGAGTTCTTCCAGATCTTTTTATTAAGTATTAGAAAAGCATTTGAAAAATAGTTGGATTCAAATGCCTTTTCTGGATCTCCTTAACTCTATGGTCCAAATTCTCTGACTCAAAGTCTATAAATTAAATTCTATGATCATTCGTTTCTCCTATAAAATGGTTCTAAAAATAGCTTCCTCTTAGTGCTGTGAAGATTAAATAAAGTAGAAATTTTATAGTGACTAATATGTTGGTGGCTTTCAGGCAATGTTAGTGCAGCTGGAGATTACGAACAGATTGGTGATGGTAGAAGGACCCTATTTATTGCATACCATGCCACAAAGACAATAAGACTGTAGATTTGGACTTTCAGAGTGTTTGAAAAGGACCACCACTTCCAACTGCTAGTGTCTGTGTTTCTTTGGCTGAGAATTTTTTTCAAAAAGGGAAAGCAACTCTACTTCTAAAGCTGGTCAAAACACAGGGGGAATTAACACTTCTGGGCCAGGCCTTTAGGCATTGCCAATGGGAACTAGGGTACTATAGCTGCCCCATGGTTTGGGAGGACTCATGTCCTAAGTTCTAGTTTCTCCAGGGCTATCTGGCTCCACGATGTGAACTTTATTTGCTGTTTTCTTTTGCTTTTCTTGTTTCACTTCTCTACTCTGTATCTGTGATTTCTGTACTTTTCAAATGAGCTATGTGTGCACACACCCTTATCTCAGGGTTTGTTTCTAAGGGTATCCAAACCAAGAGCAGTTAATGTAAATTGAACAGTCACTTCTGCCATTCAGCTAAGCTCAAAATGCATTACGCTAATTTGATAAATGCTGTAAGAAAGGTAGACCAAATCGAATCAGGACACAGATGAGGGTAAAATTAATTATTAAATTTGCCTGAGGCTCAAAGAGATCTATAATATCTGTAGGGACATTTGAATTGTTTGGAGGATGAGAAAGAGTCCATAAGCATCGGAACTAGAGAAAGGCATCCCAGATAACAAGAAATAGCATGAGTAAAGAATAAGAAGTGAAGAGGCATGTCATATTCTGAGAATGATGAGCGTCCTGGTGTGACTAAAGAGAAAGGCAAGATGGGTCCAGGGAAGAATGATTGCTGATGAGGCTGGGGCCGTACTGAAAAAAGCATGAAAGTTTTTGAAGATAACAACGATGATTACAGTTGTGCTTTAAAAAGAGCTGGGACAGTTGTTAAGTGTCTATCTTCTGGTCAGGTCGTGATCCCAGGGTCCTGGCGTCAGAGCCCTGCATCGTGCTCCTTGCTTGGCGGGAAGCCTGCTTCTCCTTCTCCCACTCCCCCTACCTGTGTTCCCTCTCTTGCTGTGTCTTCCTCTGTCAGATAAATGAAATAAAATTCTTTTAAAAAAGCAGGGAATGAACTGGGCTAGGACATGACGTGGGCAGGAAAACCATTTAGGAGGGTATTGCTATAATGTGGCAAAATAATGACATTTTAATCTGGTACAATGACAATTTGAGTGGAAAGGAGCTTATGGATGTTAGAGATGTTTTAGCTAAAAAATAGAGGATTGGAACAAAATGTTGAAAGAAGAGTTTAAGATGACCCTAAGGTTTCTAGTTTAAACAAATGGGTGTATTGTAACACTTCTATTGCCATGTTAGGGAATTCAGAAAAAAGTGAAGATGTAATCATGAACTGGTAATGAATGCAATTTTGAGTGTGACATATACAGGTAGAGTAAATTAAAGGTAACAGTGTGTGGGGGAAATCCATTATCACCAACAGACCAGGGCAAAGAAGTTCCCTATCCCTGGGTCCTGTGCTTTAGACTGTCCTCCATCTGTGATCCCTCCATTGGGCCAGGGGTTGGATCCATCTACAGCCTATATCCCTTGCCTTTGGGTGCCTAGAACCCCAACTTCTCTGTTCAAATGGCCCCAAACACATTTAAGACCTTTAACTCAAGTGGACAAGGATGAGCAGAAAAGAAAGATATGCTTGTGGCAACCAGAAAGTTTTAAGGTCTTTCAAGTTGTATAAAATGGACCTGCAGAAATGTTTAAGTGTTCTCAGGATGCAAAGTTGGAGCTGAAATGTGATATCAAACCAGTTGCAAAAAGTGTACAGCAGCCATCTCTTGAGGTCAAACCTGGTACCAAATATGCAAGAAAGCTTCAGAACACATAGCTTGTTGGCCTTGTCCCATATCATCACATAATCTGATCACGTGTGAATTTCACAAAAGATTCATATTGTTCTGCTAGTTTGGTATTGAGGATTTGCTCATACTCCTCCTGAATTTTATCTTCATAGACTTTTAAGAGACCCTCACATATTATTCCAACTTGTCGGAGGATAAAGATGGGTCCACCTCCTTCCGAGGGTGGACCTTGTTGCTTTATTCACATTCATATGTCTAAAGAGTGATGCTATTTGCTGTTGGCATGAAGGGACAGAACGAGGACACACAGGCTAAAGTGTCTACACAGGGCACTTCATGGTGCAGTTTGGAGCTGCTGATAGGGGGTTGCTGGATGAGGCTGTGTGCTGGAAACCAGGTGTTTGGAATGAGCTCTTTCTATGCCTTCAATTTCTGGTGCAGAACTTTGAGGAATCCAAAAATTCTAAATTCAAGTGTGGCTTATCTGATCGTTATGAAATATATTTTTCAAGGTAGCAGTAAAGTACATATTTTATTTAATAATATGTTAGCTTGATATATGGCTATTAATACTTACATAGATAGTGTATGGGTTTTATTTGTATTCTTGGTTCAGGCTTCACAAATTTTAGCAACAAACCTAATCAACAGATTTGTGTAACGATATAAGCTCAAGTTAGATTATAGCAGTTACAATGGAAAGGAAAAGAACCTAAAAGTCACTTTTTAAAAAATTTATTTTCTCTCTCCATAGCACATAACATATACCTTTAAGGATGCATTTTACTATCAATCTTAGATTTATTTAAAGATGAACTTGGGCTTCAAAGTGTCTTTAATCATGGCCAGCAACAAAAAGCAATGATCATTGAATTTTAAAATGATATATTAAATTGTTTACTTTTCTGTCCTTAAGTCACATTTGTATGTTTTCTGTCAAATTTTCTTTTTATTAAACAGTTTGGAACAGAATGAGCACCATGGTTAGTATGATAAAGATATATTAATCACTTTGGGCTTCTGGGGCTACCAAGCAACCTTTCAAAGTTTCTGTTACAGAATTAAAGGAAAGAGGCTTTTTCAAGCTAGATTTATAAATTTCATCTAAGAATATAAGATAAAAATATTACTTACTTTTACAAGATAGTGCAGAAAAAGTAGAAAATTAGGTGTTTTCACATCTGGCTGCGTACAAGTGAGAACCCTACCTTGCTACTCAGTAACAATATGTATCATATCTGGTACCCATTTAGCTCAGGGAAGAAAAATCCCAGCAATAATATAAAAGTATCATTATACAGTGAGGTTTTTCTCTTCAAAGATAAGTTCAATTATCAGTATTAGGATCTATATTGGTTGGAAAAAAATTTTTTTGTTTTCCTGTGGAACTCATTTTCATCATATTGTATATCTAATTTTTCTAGATTTATACATTTACACATGTGAGTTTGTTTTCTTGGATTTGACTTCATAAAAAGTACTAACAGATCTTCAAAATAATCTCTCATTTTAAGTAAATTAAAGCAGGCTGCCCAGTTTACTGTGTGTCCAGCTGGCTAAAGGCTTAAACAGGAAAGACTCAAGGAGATTCTGTGGTAGGTATAAGATAAACATGCTCTTGTTTATGTTTTGCTGATACTCTCTGATTGTTTAGAAGTTGGGGAATTTTTTTCCTTGCTTTGGGCTGTTCTTTTAGAAAACCAAACAATCATCCAGTGTGCCTTGTGGCTTTGATCTTTGTTTTTATATTTTGTTATACAAGGCTCAAAGTCTTACAGTTTTTGTGTTTCATACTTTGCCAGATCATCCCCTTTCTATATATATTGCCTACAGATGGCTGGAAGTAAAAATAAAGGAAAGGTAGAGTGTCTTAAAAACTGACATCTCCCATAAATCCCAGGAGAATGTTGTATAAATATTGGCATACTTTTGCAGGTGCTAAAATAGAATTCAGTGGCCTTTCACCTGGTGTAATTAACTTCCTTTTATTACTCAGTGTTTACCATAGCTTTTCCTAACCTTTGTTTTTTTTCACAGGAATGCCCTTAGGACCAAACCTAGTAAGTTGTAGAGACACCTGCATGCCACAAGGCAAACACCAAACTTCAATCTAGACCCAGAACAAAGGTCCCACAGACTGACTCTACAGATTCTCTAAAGCGCTAGTGTGATGAATTATGTGAGGCTATGTAATCAGTCTCAAAAGGAATGTTACAGTGATTTGCTAATTTTGACACTCTCACAGAAACATTAGTACCTTGGGTGACTTAATAATGCAAGCTTATGCTTTTAAATTTGGTTATGAAACACTCTGTGTATGTGGTTGTCTAGGGCACATATTTTAGTTGTCTCTGGAATCTGGTAGATCTTTAACAGAATGTGGGCTGAATTATGACAAATCTTTTGAAGGTTTGTGTCAGGGAGACAAATGATGTTTACATTTAAAGTATGCAAAGTCAGTGACACTGGTTTATTTCTTGAGCATACACTTATCACCCGCATGAAAGCACAACATTATCTGGATTTAAAATATTAAATATTAAATTTTAAATTTTAATTTAATATCTTCTCATTAAAAATTACTATACCTTGTCTCCCAAGGTATGCTCATGGGAACACTGACGAAGGAGTAACTTTTGTGAACCCAAACTTTGAATTAAAATTGCATTCCTAAATATTTTCCCATTGTAAATGGTATCATATAAATGTTTGAACTTCACACTCAGTATTTTCCCCCAGCAGTGTCCTATTGAGATAATGTAATGGGAAGGCTGCTGATGAGGCAATCTTGAAAAAGTAGTTTGCAAAGTCATAGCTTAAGTATCAGAGTTGGAGTAACAGAGGGTAAAAGTCTCTTGGTGTTTTCAGAAAGGGAGCTACTGATTCCTACAATTGCATGATCCATCTCAGGGCAATAGTTGTAAAATCCATCTCAAAAGAGGAGGACTCATTACAGAAGAAGATATGTCTTTGCTCTAAAAACCCTATGCTTCTCAGTCCTGTCAGAATTTCTACATAGTATATTTTTGCCATTCTGAGTACCGTTAAATCTTCAGAGTCATAAGGCCCAAGTAGCAGGACATCTTGTACAGGGCCCCGCACCTGCTATAGAATCTTCCCTTTCTCTGAGCCTCACTGAAATGTGGCAGCCTGTGGGTTACTCAGCCCATGGATTGGAGCTGGACACTCTAATATGTTACATGATTATAAAATCAAACGAGTACTGTAGATCCTGGTTGACTCATTTATAGCAATAATCAGTGCAGGTTAACAACTAGTCTTTTACTTGATTTCCAGGCATGCTTCACACCAGTAGACCCCTAGAAACTTCATAGTGACACTCTCTGAGTTTTCATGGGCTTATTTCCCGTCTTGTGGCATGTTTGCATCTTACTTGCTACTTTTTGCTTATCTGTTCCAATCAGCATGATATCATCAATGTAATGGACCAGATTTTCGGTGAGATGCCAATGTGATTAAGATCTCTGAAGACTAAATTAGGGAGCATGAGAAGTGAGATAGCCTTGAGATGAGACAATACAAGTGTATTTGAAAAAAATTTTTAACTGAAGTATAGTTGACATACAGTGTAACATTACTTTCAGATGTAAAACACAGTGATTCAAGTCTATACCTTATGCTATGCTCCCCATAAGTCGGGCTACCATTGTTACCATGTGACACTGTTATAACACCATTGACTATATTCCCGGTGGTATGCCTTTAATCCCTGTGACTTAATTCATTCCATAACTGCAAGCCTATACCTCCCACTCCCATTCATCCATTTTGCTCATGTCCCCATCCCTACCCCTCTGGCAACCATCAGTTTTTTTTCTGTGTATTTGTGGGTCTGTTTCAATATTATATTATTTGCCTGTTTGGGGTGAGAATGAACTGTCTAATCTTACTCTAAAATTGGTAGAGAAAAAAGAATTGTCAAATCAGTAGCTGTGTACCAGGTGCTAGATTTGTGTAAGAAATTCCAGTAGTATCTTAGAGCTGCAACTGGAGTTAACGCCTGATCAAGTTTTAGTCTCCCAGATCTGTCTGCCGTCTGCACAGACAAAATAGCAAATTAAGTAACAAAAGTCACCACTTTGCATTTTTTAAGTCTTTGATGGTGGCACTAATATAATCAGCTTATTCAGATATGGGGTATTGTGTTTTGTTTTCAAGCCTGATGGGAAGAGGAAGTTCCAGGAGCTTCCATTTTGCTTTTTCTGACATAATAACTCTTTCTCCAGTTTCCATGTGAGGGGTGATTTCAGCCAGTTGATGGGTATGTATATTTCAATGATATATCCAGAAACTGAGGAATAAGTGACATTATGCTAGGAATATCTGGCATTTTGACTTAATTTATAGGCCGTGATTAATTTTTACTTATTTTCATCAATCAACCAAGAAAGTTGTTAAAGCCATTCCTCAGCTATTTGAGCTAACACATTAAAATCCAGAATCTCTAGTAAGTGGATCTATATCAATAAAATGAACCAATTTAATTTAAAAAAGTAATTCTATTAAGTTATAGTTTATAAAAACAAAATTCCCTCGTTTTAATCTACAAATAAATGACCTTTGACAAATGTCTATGACTATGCAACCAGCCCGATCAGGAAATTTCTCTTGTGCCCTTTGTAGTTAATCTCCCCAACTCCCTGCACTAGACAACTACAGGGAGTATTTCTATCACTACTGGTTAGTTTTTCCTGTTCTCAGATTTGATTTAAATGGAATCATATAATATATTTTTTGTTTATGCTGTGTTTTGTTTTTTGGTCAGGCTTCTCTCACTCAGCATAATTTTGTGTTTTTATTTTGTTTCTTCCTTCTTATTGCTGAGTAATGTTCCACTGTGTGAATATACCAGAACTGGTGTAGCCATTCACTAGTTGGTGGACATTTGAATTATTTCTAGCTTTTGGATTTTCTCTCTTTCTTTCTTTCTTTCTTTTTTTAAGATTTTATTCATTCATTTGACAGAGAGAGAGAGAGAGATCACAAGTAGGCAGAGAGGCAGGCAGAGAGAGGGGGAAGCAGGCTCCCTGCTGAGCAGAGAGCCCGATGTGGGGCTCAATCCCAGGACCCCGAGATCATGACCTGAGCCGAAAGCAGAGGCTTAACCCACTGAGCCACCCAGGTGCCCCTAGCTTTTGGATTTTCTGAATAATGTTGTAACCATCCATTTATAAGTATGTGGGTCTGTTTCAATTATAATATTTGCCCATTTTGGGTGAGAATGAACTATGTCTAATCTTACTCTAAAATTGGTAGAGAAAAAAGAATTGTCAAATCAGTAGCTGTGTACCAGGTGCTAGATTCATGTAAGAAATATGGGAATTTCCCAAACTGGGAATATTCACAAACATAAATTTTTATTTCTTTTGATAAATAATTTTAGATGTGGAACTGCAAGGTTGTATGTTCATTGCATGTTTAAATATATAAGAAACTCAAATTTAACACAGTGTTATATTCTATTTACCTTAGTCTAAAATATTGAGAATCCATATTCGAACATATTTTTTGGTTTTCTACCCAAATATGCTAGAAAATTCTTGCAACTCTTTCAGAATATATGCAACCAGCCTTTCCTGACGTTTGCTGGTGTCCACTCTAATTATAGGTACAAATATCCATTCTAACTACAGGTACAAATAGAGATTATAATAATTACTAAGAGAATTGATATCTTCTTAGCAGGCACCTTCCAATGTGAGAGAATTTATTACAGTATTTAATAAGAGAAAACTGGTCTTTTCAGATTAAGGAGAAGGTGCTGGTAAGAGCGGCTAATGGAGACTAATTAAATGAATTCCTTGCCCTAAGGCTGTGCCACTATGAAGCTCTTCTTCACTAGGTAATTATCCCACTTGGCTCTCATGACAAATGCTATGGAATAACTTGAGTTAAAAGTTTCTTCTAAGGGGGGCACCTGGGTGGCTCAGTGGGTTAAGCCTCTGCCTTCAGCTCGGGTCATGATCTCAGGGTCCTGGAATCGAGCCCCACATTGGGCTCTCTGCTCAGCGGGGGGCCTGCTTCTCCCTTCTCTCTGCCTGTCTCTCTGTCTACTTGTGATCTGTCAAATTAAAAAAAAAAAAAAGTTTCTTCTAAGGTTTTTATTTTATTTTTAAAGTTTATTTACTTAATTCAACCTTAGACAATAAAACGGTTGTGAGTTCCTTTTAATGCCTTTGTCAGGTAGTGTCCCAGGCACTTAAGAGAAAGCACTGAGCAGAATAATGTATCCCCTGACCTTAAAGAATTTACAATCTAGCATGCGCGTTAGCTTCAAAACACATGAACATCCAAATAAATGCACAGATATGAATCATGGTAAGTCCCATAAAGGAAAATTAAAACATATCAGTAGAGATTATTACTGGGGAATTTACATTGAAGAGTGTTGGGGCAGAGCCAGCTCTTTTGAAGAAGTGGTGATTAATCCTGAGTGGTAAATTAAAGTTAGTTGAAGAGTGGGGACGAACACCCAGGCAAGGTAAAGGGCAAGTGCGAAGGTGCTGAGACAGGAGAGACTTTGTACTTTCAAAGGAACTGAGAAGTCCTGTTTCGCTAGAATAAAGGAAAAAGGCAAAGGGAGTGTACTGAAGAGCTAGGCAGGAGTCAAATCTTGCAGGGTTCATAAGCTTTGTGAAAGCATTTGGGTTTTATTCCAAGTGCAGTGAGGAATGATTAAGGGTTTGATGCAGAGTCATGATTTTAAGTTCAATACTTTAAAATATCATCTAACTGTAGTGTAAAAAAAGGGCTGAAAAGAGCCCAGGCCGGAAGTAGATCATGTGGTAAGCAGTTCAAGGTACATTAGAGAAAGAGTGACACCAGCAGGATGGAGAGATAGGTGGATTTGAGTTGCCTCTTGGGGGTAGAATCCATAGGAACTGATAACTGATTGGCCATGGGGAGCTGATAGAAGGGCAGTTTCTGAGGATCACTTTGGGTTTCTGGCATGAGCAGCTAGAATTGTGGAGATATCAGTTACTGCCACGGGGAAGGCTGAAAAGAAAGCAGTTCTGAAGAGATGATCAAAGCTTAGTTTTTCACTACATCAAAAACTAAGGATATATTGTATGGTGACTAACATAACACAATTAAAAAAAAAAAAACCACTTAGTTTTTGAGTTTGCTTCCTAATGGGATGTATGAGTTAGAAATGGAAATTTTTCAATAGATGAATATCACCCAAGTCAGAAGGAGAAGCAGAGGGGGAATATAAGACTAATGGCTGAATACATGAACCATGAAATGCTACTATAAATGCATCAGCAATTGACCCTGTCTAGTGAGTGTCTCATCACCTTAACTCTCAAAGATGACCTGGTCTCCTGCTTTCCCAAGCAATGATCTTATATCAGATCTTCCCAGTCTTTACCCTATTCCATTGGGAATCAAAACACTCTCAATGCTTTCCCCCAAATTTCTCTCCACTCTTGATTTTCATGGAGTAAATCCCTCTGGTTCCTTTTATCTTATCTACTTTCTCTTGCCATTTGAGCCTGAAACGTTCATTTCTCTGAGTTTCATCCTGGAACTTCTTATTTCTTACTGTTTATGCTTTCACACCCAGATATAATAAGCATGTAAACATGATACAAGTTAAAATAAAATTCTCAGTTTTTCACTGAGGTTACAGATTTCAAGAGCAAAACAAGAGCTACCAAATACTTAAATAACTCAAATTGAATTGTTAGACCACCTATTCTGAATATATTAAAGATTATGAATTTTCCCCCATGTTTAGTGATCACATTTCTCTACCCTCCAAGAGAGTGAAGTTTCTGAGGTATTGGAAGAGAATTTTCTTGCAGATGGTTGAGGAATCACCATTGTGGTGCTGGAAGAAGGGTGTTTTCTCTTTTTACCTCAAACCAAATGAGGTTCTTTGCCATGTACTGGTAGAATGTAATCTCATAATACATTTAAGAACATTAGATACAATAATTCTTAAAGTAGTATAGTATTAAAAGAAGGAAAGTATTATAAATGCAGGAAGTTGCTATGTCTGGAAGTATGTGAAATGTTTTTGGCTGTCTTAAACACCCTTTTTGTTTTATAGGTCACTACAGAGGCTAAAATAGCTTGCACCGCCCTCCTCCTTTTTAGAGCAAGGTCTTTTCTCTGGTGATGTGTGAAATGATTGGTATAATTCATTGACTGGTATATAAATTAACAGACGTAGGTGCCATTTTCAGTAACTCATTGTTTACAGATGTTGTGCTTTTGATTTTTTTTTTTTTTTTACTTAGTATGTAGAATAACATGATAGTGAGGTGATTGGTTTTTGTATTTTCCTATTTCCTACTTCCTGTGAATGAAGATCTGTAGCTTCATTTCACCACTGTAAACAGGGCTATTATATTTCCTCTCTGTAAATAGTTTCTAAAACAATTAAGATTTTCAGAAAAGTATAGCTGTTTAGACACAGAGACATCTGTCAGTCTCAAAGGTGCCTTCCCTCTAAAAAATCAATAAACAATTTTTGAACTGTCAACTTTAAAAAATAATGATATGTAGTTTCATTTCTTTTTCTGTTGAATCTTGGAAATTATTTTAGTGTTTCATATTATACAGTATTTTATTTACTTATTTTGAAAGATTCATTTATTTGAGAGGGAGAGAGAGAGAGAGAGCACAAACACATGAAGGGGTAAGGGCAGAGGAAGAGGGAGAGAAAAAACAAGCTGACTTTGTGCTGAGTGCAGACCCCAGTGCAGGGCTCAAAACCAGTACCCTGATCTCAATCTGAGTGGAAACCAAGAGTTACATGCCCAACCAATTGCACCACTGAGGGGCCCCATATCACACAGTATTTTAGACTGATTGATAGGGAATTACATTAGCCTACAAATTACATAGTGATTTCAGTGATTATTTCAAATATTTAAACCTAAAATTAGATTGACTGACTTTTATTAAAGAAAAAAAAAAGCAAGAACCATGGATGGCATATATTCAGGATACACACTATTTGCAATGTTGCCTGTACCAGTGTTGCTCATAGAATTCTAGGCATTTGAAGGATATTATTCAGATAAACCTGATTCTTATTCAAAATATTTGTATATATAATTTAAATGTTATGAATATATATTGGATTTATAATGCCATAACTGGATTGAGTTGTGTTAGCATGTCTTATATGCATGATTATTTCAAATATTTAAACCTAAAATTGGATAGATTGATTTTTATAATCTTACTGAAAATGCAGGTGGTTTTCTATTCATACTCAAGCCTCAGTAAATTTTTCCCTGATTTAAAAAAAAATATCATTTTGTTCTTTTAATATTTATGATGCTTAAACTACTCTTTTCCTTTCTGGAAGCAATGATGATTTGTTTAAGCATGATATCTAAGCCAGTTTTTAAACAACTATACTATATCATAAAATTATTTTTAAGCATAAGCAATTTCTGTGAGAGGAAATCCTCTCTCTCTAAATCATACAAATTGCTTCATTGAATATTGTTGTCAAACCCAAAGCATTAAATCATGCTTGGTTTCTTTCTCTCTGAATATAATGCAAGGACGTTTCCTTTAGCTAGGGCAAGCAGAGAAGAAATGACAGAGTAATGTGAAGGCCTTGCAGTCCCTTCCTTGCATACCCAAAGGAGAAAATTCCATTGAATATCCTATTGTTTGGTCATATCTTCTTTTATACAAAACTCCCACCTTATCTCTTATCCTTTCTTTTTCGACTAAAGACTGAAAACAACTAAATTCATTTAGTAATGTGATAGCAAAGCCCAGACTATATATACAATAGATAAAATATATTAATATATTACATATATAATTAATGTATATAATACAATATAATGAAGTGCTCAGTACCTAATAACCTTTGGAAGAGATTGCAAAGTGAGTAAGTGGATGTTGTCCTACAAACTGCCTAATGAAAAGCTAGGGAAATTTAATTTTTGTCTTCGGCATTCTCTTAACTATTTCTTTATCTCCAATCCATTTTCTGTCTCTCTCAGAAAATTTTCTCGTTGCTTCTATATGTAAACATTTTGGAATCTGGTGGTGGGCTCTGCACTGACTACTTGCTGATTATGAGGTGTATCTTGGCGCCGTGACTGACGCCTGTAGAAAGCCATTGGGAGGTGTGGATTCAGAAGACTCAGTTAATTCCTTGAGCTCCTTCCACAACCAGACTGTCAGTGTTGTAAGGAAAACCATAATAATGAGACAAAAACTCGAGAATTCCAAAGGATTTGATCTCTCCTCACTCCCTCTCTTTCCTCATTCATACTCCAAGCTTTTATTTCCTCACTGACTTAATTTTATTTAAACAGATCCTTCCATATTCTGGACTCTAACGTTTCTTAGAAGAGGAACTGTGTCTGAATAGGCAACGCAGCATAGTAGTCAAGAGTCTGTCCAAAGGCAGACTGCTTGGGTTTAGATTCTCATCTACTGCTACCTTGCTTGGTGACCTTACACAAGTTACTTAGCCACTCTGTCTCTCAACCTCAAAGTGTGTTTGTGAAAACTATATGGATTAATATGTACAGGATGCTATATGAATTCCTGGCTAATAGTAAATGTGTGAATATTTATAGTATTATCATTAGTCTTTGTCACCTCTGAGTCCAACATGGTCCCTAGCATTGAGTAGGTGTTATAAAAAGATTATAGAAATAAATGGAGGAATTGAACCCAGAGTGCCTTGCAAAATTTCATTGTATAATCTCTTCGCTAGAAATGTTATTATTCCCATGACGTCAACAGAAGCAGATGATTCTGAAATTGGAGCCAGTTGTGTTGGGCTAAAATATTTGCCTTCATATCAGTTTCAAAAGCTAAAATAGCGGCGAGGAAGGGCTATTAGACAAGTTCTAATCATACAAATTTTGTGTATTTGTATATCTTCTGATATCCAGAACCATATTCCGAACAGCCTACTGAGGCTTTTATATGCCATGTTTAAACTGAATCTATCTTTCACTGATGTGGGGAACAAAGGCAGAAGGAAACATAGATAAAATTAAATATCCTTATAACCTGCAGCCTGTTGACAAATCCTTGAGGCAAACAGAGTAAAATGTTCCTTCAGGAAACACCTGTTTTGTGTGTGTGTGTGTGTGTGTGTGTGTGTGTGTGTGTTTAAAAGATTTTATTTATTTATTTGACACAGAGAGATCACAAGTAGGCAGAGAGAGGGAAGGGGGCTCCATACTGAGCAGAGAGCCCAATGCAGGGCTCAATCCCAGGACCCTGAGATCATGACCTGAGCTGAAGGCAGAGGCTTAACCCTCTGAGCCACCCAGGCACCCCAACTCCTAACTGTCTTAATGGTAATGCCTTACTAGAGGGAAAAACCTTAGCTTGACAATAGCAAGACCTCCAATATCCTATGTCTTCTTTAGCAAATGAAATTCCTCTTGGAACTTCCCTTATTCTTCCCCCAACCCCAAGGTATATAATTAATTGCCCCTCACAATCCTCTAGGAGCAGCGGGTAACAAAAGGCAACAGGGAGCAGCAGTGGCATTGGCTCTTTCTGCCAATGGGTCTTGTCCCTGTGCTTTAATAAAACCACAATTTTGGGGGTGCCTGGGTGGCTCAGTTGGTTAGGCAACTGCCTTCGGCTCAGGTCATGATCCCAGTGTCCTGGGATCAAACCCTATGTCGGACTCCTTGCTTGGCAAGGTGCCTGCTTCTCCCTCTCCCTCTGCCTGCTGCTCTGCCTGCTTGTGTTCTCTCACTCTCTGTCAAATAAATAAATAAAATAAAATAAAAAAAACACGATTTTGCACGAAAGACATATCCAGAATTCTTTCTTGGTTGTCCACTCCAGACCCTACCAAACCTCACCAATATTCAAAACTACATCATCACTACTCAGATGAACTTAAGTTCTTGTAATGGCCTCCTAACTGATTTATTACCTGCCTCATGACCCCGAGATCTTAATCTGAGCTGAGGGCAGATGCTTAACTAATTGAGTCATCCAGCACCCCCTGGAAAATACCAACTTTCAATCCTATTCTGTCCACATGTATTATACCATATTCATTTTTTTGTTCATTAAATCAGAAAATGCATATTAAGCATCCAGAATAGACCATAAATTGGGCTAAGGATAAAAAAAAAAAAATTAGTGGATGGGAGGAGACATGGTTCTAGTCCTTAAAGAGCACACAGTGCAGTGAAGCACCCCAGTAATCCCCTGAGTACAATACCATGATGAGCACTGTGTGAGAGTGAGTTAAGAGTACAGCAGAGGCACCTGCAGGGACACAAAGAACCAGACATAAGCTGAAGGATGTCTGGAAGTGGCTAGCTTGGATTTAGAAATGTTCTAGGTAAAGGGGCACCTGGGTGGCTCAGTGCGTTAGAGCCTCTGCCTTTGGCTCAGTTCGTGATCTCACGGTCCTGGGATCGAGCCCTGCGTCGGGCTCTGTGCTCGGTGGGAAGCCTGCTTCCTCCTCTCTTTCTGCCTGCCTCTCTGCCTACTTGTGATCTCTGCCTGTCAAATAAATACATAAAGTCTTTAAAAAAAAAAAAAAAGAAATGTTCTAGGTAAATATCTTGAAGGGTGTGAGAAGGCATACGGGAAAGCATGGAATACTTAGGCAGGGTACAGATCTGCTTGGCAGCTGATTTTTGCTACCTCAGGTATAAAAAGAGTAGACATAAGGTTGGACTAAAATTTTGGTTTCAAAGAGGAGGCAAAATAGAAAGCTGAATGTGAAATTCTTTGAGAGAGAGGGCTTGAAGTGATGTCTTGATATCTGTGCTGGTGAGGAAGTGAAACTGAAGGGAATGGTAGAATGAACTGGAGAAAGGAACATAGTTAAGGGATTTGAAATGTCCTTATCTTATTCGGTGCTTACCCTCAATTCTCTCCATTTCTCATGCTCCAGCCATCTGTTTCCCAAATGTAACACCTGACTCTTCCAAAGTTTTGGTCAAGATACTCCCTTTACTGGAAAGTTTTCTTTTTTTGGAAACTTTGTTAAAGCCAAGCCCTACCCAAGCTAAAAAAAATTCCACCTCCTCACAGGAAACCTTGGCTCTATAATTATTTACTTTATCCCTTCCTTCACATGATATATGTTTTTTTTTTTTTTTTACTCATTTTTATTCAGTTCTGCCTTTTTAAAGATTTATTTACTCAAGTAGTTGTTTCTCTCACTAGATCATGAGTTCATGGTAGGTAGAAATTTGGCTCATTTGTCTTTGTTTTTGCCTTGACGAACTCTATACCCTCTAGTGTAGTAAAGAAAAATAATTATGGTCTCTAGCTCATAGAACTTATATTCTAGTGGAGAAGAGAGACAATAACTGAGCAAATAAGTGAATAAGATAATTTTCTATTTTGATAACTGTATGCCAGAAGGGAGAGAGGGAGGTGGTTTTAGTTAGGGTGGTCTGGCAAGATGTCCCTAAGGAGAAATAACAGGACTGAGAAGGAGCCTTAGGAAGAGCCCATGGCAGGAAAAAGAATGGCAGGCACTAAGGCCCAAAGTGAAAAAGAACGAGGTAGGCTGCAGCTTTCAGCTGGGCGTGGGCAGAACACTGACCCAGAAAGAATTTACTTGGTTAATGGTCCCAGTGTCATGTCAGTGAAAGAAGTTAACACTGGACAGGAACATTGGCGACCTTGGACACATCACTTTACACTTTTGAGCTTAAGTATTCTTCAGTAATACCTAGCAGTTGGTCTTCATGTCTAACATTAAGGCTCTTTTGGTATTTGATTCCTCTTCATTCTGATAGGTGGAGTAACCTTAGGATTTCTGAGAAGTGTGTGGCCTGGACAGGAAATTAGATTTTTCTCCTTTCCTGTAACTTTGAATCCCCTGTTTGAACACGCTGGCATCTGTGTGTGTTTTTGGAGTACAGATAGGGACAGAGGGAAGGGGAATCCGTAGGTACGCTTCTTTGACTCAAATAAAGCTTCTTTTTAACCTGCAGAGAAGAGTCTGGCTGCTGTTCAAAGGCATGGATGTATTCAGAACAACCAGAGCAGTTTCAAGGAATTTGGGGGTAAAACAAAGAAAGAGAACACATGATCTTCACCTTTGCTACCTGTGAAGATGAACTGGGAAGTTTTTGGTTTAAATTTTTAAGTCTCCCATATTATTCTTCCGCTGACAGACCAGACGGGGCATTCCTCCTAAATAGAATTACCATTGCATTGGTGAAATGCTACCCCAGCCTTACCTCTAATGAAAAAATTCTGATAGATAGATAAATAGTCCCAGGACAGATAATACCATATTTAGCTCCTTCTCACAGATTTGCAGAAAATTAGATCTGAGATGGTACATTTGCTCAAGAGGATAAAAATGAGTGATTGCAATGGTTTATATTTTTGAAGTCAGTGATGAATATTTTTTTAAAAGATTTTATCTATTTATTTGACAGAGAGACACAGCGAGAGAGGGAACACAAGCAGGGGGAGTGGGAGGAGAAGCAGGGTTCCCCCAGAGCAGGGAGCCAGATGTGGGAGTCGATCCCAAGACCCTGGGACCACGACCCGAGCCGAAGGCAGACTCTTAATGACTGAGCCACCCAGGCGCCCCAGTGATGGATATTTTTTATCTTAACTTCTTAAATTCAAATTGCAAGGGGTCAGAGACGCTTAGTTTTGATTAAAGATTAATATAAATTCAACCATAGATTGAATTTGGACCCTTTTTTTCCCCAGAAAAATGGTTACTTTGTCCAATTAGTATTTGAACTGTTATTTGTGTTAAAGATGAATACATGACAATATATATTGTGTGAAAATGATTTATGAGATGTGAATGCAAATAGACTTTATTTTCAGACATAAAGAAAAACACTTTGTGTTTGGAGGAAGATGATGAGTTGGGATTTTCATGCTGTTCTGATTAAAAGACTGTTCCTTTGATGATTAAAAAGATGAGATATAAAATGATATTATTTGAGATAGTTTTAATTTTCATAATGAGGTTAACATTCCAGAATATAAATTGCCATAGTAATTACAGATCTTTTATTTGTCATTTTCATGCAAACCAGTTAGCTATGGGATAACAAGAGGGTGCTTTGAATGTAGTTCAATTTTTTTTAAAAGATTTTATTTATTTATTTGACAGAGATCACAGGCAGAGAGAGAGAAGGGGAAGCAGGCTCCCTGCTGAGCAGAGAGCCTGATGCAGGGCAGGCCTCCATCCCAGGACCCTGAGATCATAACCTGAGACAAATGCAGAGGCTTAACCCAACTGAGCCACCCAGGCGGCCTGAATATAGTTCATTTTAAGGAAGGTATGTTGCAGGAGAAAATTTTTTTATTCATTTGTACACTACTTTTGTGAGAAGTGAAGATATTGAAACATTTCTGTTTTTTCAACAAAGAAAACTTTCCTAGTCCCTTTTTATCTTAAGATAAAGTAAATTCAAATATGTCTCACTAAATTTTTTTATAGGGTTAGTATTAAATTTTGCCGAAAAGTGATATACCAGGAGATTTAAAATTTCTGCTACTGCAAACCTAATACTGTTATTCAGCATGTAAGTATATTGTTAGCTGAGTTTTTTTTTAATCTTCTTGAGTTAAGTAGAGAAATTACCCAAATGTTTTAACGTTTTTGGCTTATGTCTCCACTGGATTATTTTCAGAAAAGATATGTTATCGATTGTAAATCTACCATCAGAACTAACCGAGAAATGGTGGTATGGTGGTATCAGTGTCAGTGTGCTTTTAGAAAGACTTCATAGACACATATATTGAAGGCTATCACAGAAGATGTTAACTTAAAAAAAAAAAAATCTATAGGGGAAGAAACAATTTCATCCCTCAAATACTGAACCTGAAAACTTTAACAGACTAAAAACTCACATTTAAAAAACTTAAAACATAATACTTAAAATCAATAAGAAAAATAGAAACTACTGAATAATGCAGAGATCCCTATTACTTAATAAATAGAATAACATTTATTTTATAGAAACTTGAAATAGAAACTTGACAGGCCACTGAATCAAATAAAACACATGGCTATCTTGATTAGAACAGTCAAAAATGAATGATTTTAATAGACTTGCCTATCCTTCAGTGTTTCCAACTCTTTGTCACCTTCCTTATGACTTTAACACATGTAATGTCTGTCAAAAGTGGTTCATCCAGGACTTCAGAAGAGCAACTTGAGAAGGTAGAATTATTCTTTCAGAATCTGCAATGAACTGTGTTCAGCAACAATGGTTGCTTTATGACACCATTTAATTAGTGTGTTACGGGGCGCTCAGGTGGCTCAGTTGTTAAGTGTCTGCCTTCAGCTAGGGCCAAGATCCCAGGGTCCTGGGATCGAGCCCCACATTGGGCTTTCTACTCAGCAGGAAGCCTGCTTCTCCATCTCCCACTCCCCCTGCTCGTGTTCCCTCTCTCACTGTCTCTATCTCTCTGTCAAACAAATAAATAAAATCTTAAAAAAAATAATTAGTGTGTTACGGAAATTGTAGCCTAATATAAAAGTCAAACATGGCACTATTGTGTCATGTACCTCCTTTTAATTGAGGCTAATATTGATGAGGGATGACCCTATTTATGAAATGAAATCTGTCTTAGGGGGTGCCAGGGTGGCTTGGTGGGTTAAAGCCTCTGCCTTCTGCTCAGGTCCTGGTATCAAGCCCGGCATCAGGCTCTCTGCTCAGTAGGGAGCCTGCTTCCCCTCTCTCTCTGCCTGCCTCTGCCTACTTGTGATCTTCTCTCTGTGTCAAATAAATAAATAAATAAAACTTTTAAAAAGTCTGTCTTAGGCATATGATTTCCTAGATTGTTCTATTAAAATTTAATGAGTTTAGAAATTTGGTTTTATTAAACTCCAAGATCTTACGCACTATATCTAATCTACTATTTGTTTCTGAAAGAATTATGTCAATTCTGTAAGGTTAGAGAGGTCTTTTTTCCTTCTGTTCCCTAATCAATAAATAACAAATTTTGAAAGGAAGATAACTCATTCCTGCCTCATCTTGATAAAATGAAATATGAGAATTTTATGTATTTGTGAAGATCTATATTATTTATATATATATATGGAATTGGCTTTTATTTTTTAAAGGAATGTTTTGAGAGGAAACTGGCATATATCATGGAACAGAAAGGCTTTAAGAATGGGAGATAAGACAGTTATAGTACTCTAGAAAGGAACACCGAACCCAGCCTTGCTTATCTGTGCATGTGAATTGTAAATTCCTTAGTATAATAAAATAGTTGTGTAACTAAAATTTTGAATATAAATTAACTCTTTAATTAAGGTCAACATTGAATATTAAATATGTAATATAGTTCTGTGAATATTTTAAGATCATGAATTTAGTACAAACTAGGTTTATGACCTGCTTGACAATATTTCATAACATATTAATTTTGCATTTACAGTATTTATTCCTAGTTAGCAATTATATATTTATTTGGCTGTGATTTTGTTTATGCCAGTTTTTCTTGGTATGTTGTACTCTCCATGAGGCCCTGAACCATGCTAAACTTGTTTTCTACAGTATGTTCCAATGTTGCCACAGTAGGCATTTAAATATTTGCTAAATGTTGTTTTTATTACATAATCTGTGGTCAGTTGGAAGAGATATGTAGGAAAAACATTTTTATATAGCATGTTGTTGAACCTATATATAGTTTTCTATTTTATTTTATTAAAGATTTTATTTTTTTCAAGGTTTTATTTACTTATTTGAAAGAGTGAGAGAGGCAGAGAGACAAAGAGAGACAGAAAGACCAAGCAACACGTGGAGGGGGATAGAGGGAGAGGGGAGAGAGCCTGACAGACACTGGATCCCAGGACCTCGGAATCATGACCTGAACAGAAGGCAGATGCTTAACTGACTGAGCCACCCAGGTGGCCCCATACTTTTCCATTTTAATATATTGTCTTTAGGACTTTGTATAATCTGACTCTCTAAACATTGTTTCTCTTGGAACTCTCAGTCATATTTATAATTTCAAATATATAATTCATATATTCAAAGATATAATTCATATATATATTCACAAATAAACTCTCTCTCAAATTTTAGAACATTTTTTAATAACTCTTGACTATCCTGTCACCTAAACTCAGAATGTCTAAAATCTGATTTGTCATTTATTTTTCAAATTTACTTTGATAATTTTGTCACATATTTCTAAGATCTCAATCAGAAAACTATACACATCTTAACATTTTTCTTTTTGCTTCTTTTATCTGTCCATAACTATACCTAATTAGTCATAAAGTTGTATTGTTCTGTCCCTTGTTATATCTTTTGCGTCTTCATTCCTTTTTCATTACTGTCTTTGAAGCCCTTACTTTTTCACACCTACCATAGCCTTGTTCCCTTCTCTTCACTTTCTCTCCTTCCCAAAGTTCTGGAAATTTCATCACCATTAAACTCCCTGAAGCACCATGATCAACTAATTTTCTGTCCTTTTTTTTTTACCCTTTAGTGAAAAATTATGGAAGTCACTCAATAAATTCTTTAGGTCAACTCATTCCTTCCCCCCCATGCAAAGAAAAAATGAATTTAGACTGAACCACTTTCCTAATATCATCTTCCGAAATTGTCTTGGAAGTTTCTGCACTTTGATCCTTTAAGAGAATGTTCATATTTAGCCTGGTATTCAAATCTACCTACTGATTTTTTTTCTTTTTAGGTTTACTGAGATAACATTTGATTTAATCATTAAACATAGAGACTTGCACATAGTAGATATTCAACTAATATTTATTAGTTTTGTTTGGCACATGGAAGCTAATGTGTGTCAACTTGGGATACTGCTAAAGAACAGTTCTATTTTCATTAAATTAGCACAAAAATTTCTAATCTCTGTGTTTGAGAATTCTTTATGGATGGATGAGAGTACTTGTTTCCTTAGTCCTGGGCAGCCTACAGTGATAGGGGTTATGGAGTCAGTTATCTCACTGGGTTATCTCCCTGTGTGATACAAATAGCATTGTTTTCTACATGTGCCATCTGTGACAAAAATTGAGCAATGCTGGGTAGCAATGCACTGATATGTTCAGTTTATAATAATTCAACTGTTAATATTGCCTTCTGATTTTATTATGGAGGTAAAGCAAAATAAAATTGGTTTATTAAAGGTTGTCTTTTTGCTGTCAAATGTGCCATTTCTGGTTCTTTTCCAGTGTCACCTGGAGGCATCATTTTGGCTACTTGTCCCCTTGGGGATTGTTGCTGTCAAGAGATTAGCATTTCCTCATTTTTGTGATAAACTATTTTGTATGATTTCATGCTTAGTGAAAGACTCTTATGGAAAACATGCCCATGGCTTTTATAAGTGAAATAATATCAGAAGCAATTTTACATATTTTATAAAATATCTATTTTATATCTTTGTCAATTTTATCAGTTCTATGTGCTCACATAGAGAACTTTTTTTTTTTTTTTTGAAGGCATCTAAGAAGAAAGTACACTTACCATGTTTTGTCTCCCTCTCTGATTTTAGAAACAAACTGAGGGTTACAGAAGGACGGTGTTGGGGGATGGTGTAGCTGGGTGATGGGTATTAAGGAGGGCATGTGTGGTGATAGGCACTGGGTATTATTATTATTTTTTAAATTTTATTTTATTTTATTTTTTTATAATTTAAAAGAAAATTTTTTTTTATTAAAAAGCAATTTTATTTTCTACAGATCTTTTTTTTTTTTTCTCATTAGGGAACAACTATTCATTTATTGTTGCATTACTTTTCCTATATGTCTTCTAGACAGAACAAAGACTTCTGTGGGTTTTTTTTTATAAACATATATATATATTTTTTTAAAATTTTTTATAAACATATATTTTTATCCCCAGGGGTACAGGTCTGTGAATCGCCAGGTTTACACACCTCACAGCACTCACTATAACACATACCCTCCCCAACGTCCATAACCCCACCACCCTCTCCCTCTCCCACCCCCAGCCACCCTCAGTTTGTTTTGTGACATTAAGAGTCTCTTATGGTTTGTCTCCCTCCTGATCCCATATTGTTTCAGTTAGTCTTTTCCTACCCCCCCCAAGCCTCCCATGTTGCATCTCCACTTGCTCATATCAGGGAGATTATATGATAGTTGTCTTTCTCCGATTGACTTATTTCGCTAAGCATAATACCCTCTAGTTCCATCCACATTGTCGCAAATGGCAAGATTTCATTTCTTTTGATGGCTGCATAGTATACCATTGTATATGTATACCACATCTTCTTTATCCATTCATCTGTTGATGGACACCTAGGTTCTTTCCATAGTTTGGCTATTGTGGACATTGCTGCTATAAACATTTGGGTGCACGTGCCCCTTCGGATCACTATGTTTGTATCTTTAGGGTAAATACCCAGTGGCACTGGGTATTATATGCAACTAATGAATCATTGAACACTACATCGAAAACTAATGATGTTATGATGATATGTTGACTAACTGAACATAATAAAAAAATAGAATGCTGGTAAGAACTAGGACAAAGTTTTTCAAATGTTTTTGACATTTGAAAGAAGTTTCACAAACTTTCTATATGCAATTCCTTCTGATATTTCCTGCTCCATTCAATTTTACTTTTTAATATATGGATATGATCCACTAAACTGATTTAATTACTTACAAATATGTTGCAATCTTTAGTTTGAAAAAATCTAGTCTCAGAGTTATGGTATGAGGCAAGGGAAGAAGGCATGGTGGGCACTAAATTCAGTCAGATGCAGTGAATATTTGCATTGTTGGTTGTTCAACAGCTATTTCTATCTTTAATTGTGCCCTCATTTTCTTTTGGAGACTGCCCCTTTTCCACTATGATTGTTTGTGGTGGGCAATTATTTCTAGGTGGCAGGCTCTCATCCTGATAGCCAAGGGGGCAGTCAGATGACTTAAGCTTGGCCCGTAGGGATCTGTCTCTCCAGGGATAAGTGTTGGGAGAGTGACTGAGGAAATGGTCAGAAATGACTGATCTCAACAGCAAAGTCCACATCATCCTGGATCAGGCTATTCCAATGTCCTGTTTTCCTGCCTCTTGTGCCTCCCTGGGTTCTGGCCAATCATATCTAGCCTTCCAGACTTGGGCCCCAGTGAGTATTTTATTTTATTGATCAGTGAAGTGGCACAGTCCACCAAATGCTTGTAATACTGTAGTTTTTGCTTTAGTGTAATTTTTTTTTTTGCTTAATTTAACCAGAATTAGTTAGAATGAATTAGAATTTAATTAGAATTAAGTTCTGTTGCTGGCAAATAGGAACTTTAATTGATTCATCAGCTAAAAAGAGGAACTGTTGATTAGGCTGGTATCTTCTTGCCTCCAGGTTATCTTTTTGATATATATGCTATGGAGAAAGAAGGGTGAGTCAAGGAGAAGTTGGAAATCAAACATTTGATATGAGCATGCTACTTGACAGAAGGCATGGATATACAGCACGGTTTCAGAATGTATCATGTTTTGACAGTAATCTAAATATAATGCCAAATGGCAAAGAGGACAGTTGAAGCTGGCTAGGTTATTCAAAGGATAAAGGGCCAAGAGAGATTTGTTTTACCTCTATAAACATTCCTTTCCTTATTAAATAGCTGTTTCAATTAATTCAACTGTTTTTATTTTGTCTTGTTGAATGCAGTTGGACCGGGTTTTTATATGTGGATAAATTTTGTACTTAAGGGAACTCTGTACTTAGAAACCGACAATTTGGTTGTAACTCACAATAAAATGAGTTGATACTTTTAGTTGAATGCTATTTAATTATCCCAGGGTACCCCCTCCAATTACTACTATGATTGCTGTAATTATTGTTAATTATTTTAATCTCTGGTTTCATATGGTGGGGATATTTTCAATGAACTATTTAAAAAACTGGTAATATGCAAAAATGCATAAAAGACTAATGGTCATTATAAAAAAAATCCCACTACATGTTCTTCATAAATAACTGAGAAGAGCAATAAGAATAAATGGGAAAGTAAAATATCACTTGAATGTCTACCTAGAAATAACCGTCCTCAAAATGTGATAAACACTGTTTCAGATATCTTTCTATACAAATACTGAAAAGATAACTAAAGGTGAGACAGAGTGAGAGTGCACAGGCACAAGTAGGGGCGGGGCAGAGGGACTCTCAAGTCGACTCTGCATTGAGCTTGGAGCACGACATGGGGCTCCATCTCACAACCATGAGATCCTAATCCCAGCTGACACCAAAAGTCAGTCACTTAACCGACTGAGCTACCCAGGCCTCACGCAGGTTATTTCTTAATAAAAGTATTTTTACCTATGAGAATAATTGGACAGAGTTATGAGTTGCCCAAGATATTTTAAAAAACTGGTAATTCCCAGTATTTTTGAGTATATAACCATTGAACATCATCTGACATAATATACTTAGAAGTTCCCCCAAATTCATACCTTTTGATAAAATCAAAGTAGCAAAAATTATTTGGTCGCATAAAATGTCCAAAGATGTGTTCATATAGTTATCAGGATATTTATTACTATGATATTCATGATAGTAAAAAAGTGGGAAAAATTATATTACATATTACCCAAGTTGTATTACCTTATTAATGAAATAAGGTAATGAAATAAATTACCTTATTAATCATTCCATGTGGTACTATGTAGCCTTGCCAAATAATGTTGAGTAAGAATCATTAAAGGCACGAGACGTTATCATACAATACCAAGTGACAAAATACAAGTTGTAAACATATGCAGTTGTCCCTTGAACAACAGATTTGAAATGTGCAGGTCCATTTACTGATGTACTTTTTTCAATAAAGATACTGTGCAGTATACAATATTGTAAGTATATTTTCCTTAAGATTTTCTTTTCTCTATCTCACTTTATTGCAAGAATATAGTATGTAGTAAATGTAACTAACAAAATATGTATTAATCGACTATGTGTATTATTGATAAGGCTTCTGGTAAATGGTAGGCTGTTAGTAGTTAAGTTTTGGAGGAGTCAAAAACTGTGAATTTTGGGCGCCTGGGTGGCTCAGTGGGTTAAGTCTCTGCCTTCGGCTCAGGTCATGATCCCAGGGTCCTGGGATTGAGCCCTGAATTAGGCTCCCTGCTCAGCGGGGAGCCTGCTTCCTCCTCTCTCTCTCTGCCTACCTCTCTGCCTACTTGTGATCTCTGTCAAATGAATAAAAAAACCCACAACTGTGTGAATTTTTGACTGTGCAGAGCTCAGTTCCCCTAGAACCCATCGTTCAAGGGTTAACTGTACATGAAATCACACAAATGGATGAAGGTGTCCAAAAGGTACAAACTTCCAGGGTTTTTTTTTTTTTTTTTAAGATTTTATTTATTTATTTATTTGACAGAGAGAGATTGAGATCACAAGGAGGCAGAGAGGCAGGCAAAGAAAGGAAGGGAATCAGGCTTCCTGCTGAGCCGAGAGACCCATTTGGGGCTCGATCCCAGGATCCTGGGATCATGACCTGAGCCGAAGGCAGAGGCTTTAACCCACTGAGCCACCCAGGCTCCCCCAAGCTCCCAATTTTAAAATAAAGTGATGGAGATGTAATCTACAGCATGGTGACTGTAGTTAAATAATACTGTATTGCATATTTGAAGATCACTAAGAGAGTTGGTCTTAAAAGTTCTCATTACAAGAAAAATATTTTTTTAACTGTGTGGTGATGGACATTAATTAGACTTATGGTGGTGATCATTTCACAATATATACAAGTATCAAATCATTATAATGTGCACCTAAAACTAATATGCTTCAATTATGCCTCAATTTAAAAATCATGTGAAAAGAGACCGCTGAATTGGCCCTGCTACTCCAATCATCATCCCCAGGAGATATCCGCAAAAGTTATAGGCTTCAGGGATATTCACTGTGGTGTTGAGTTCTCGAGCTAGCAAGGAGTGCTGTGGCTTTTCTGTCGTCATAGTCAAGAAACTAAGAAAACTCTTCACAAACTCGGAAAAATGGCGTCAAAGGGAATACCTTGGTGGTGCCCAGAGGAGGATGACATCGGTATCTCAATCTTAAATTCGATATCTGTTCCTGTGGCAGCCTTGCAGATCTACTCTACAGTTACTAAACAGGGCAAACAGAACAACTACCAGGAGACAGGGAGCTGCGGGGAGGAGCTGTGCTTGTATTGTATAGGGCACCAGGTGGTGGAATTATATGCAAAGCTATTGATGCAAACGAACCACGTGTGCTTGATCACTGCTGCTGGCATTTAGGGCAGGATTGGAAGCACTGAACAGGGTAGATGTTTCATCTCAGAAGGCTATGCAGTGGGGAGGTATCCTTGAAGAGACAGTTGATAGAATTCACCTGTGCTCTAATAAAAGGAGGGTTTCGACACCCACCCATGACTGGGAGAATGTTTTCGTCTGGAAGGGGAGTAGGACGAACAAGATAGGTAACGACGTTTTTGGCATTTTTCTGTAAGCTCTACATTCTGCTTTAACAAAGAAAAAGCTAGAACCAGAAAAGGGAGGCAGGAAGAAGTACTGAAGAGCTTGAGTTAGGAGAGGGGAGTGTAATGGAGATGAAATTGGTTTTAAATTTGTGTAGGATTGGAACCTTGTAGATTTTGGCTCAGGTTATTTTAAGATGTGGGAAAGGGAGATTCAAAAGGGTGGTTATTGAAGGCAATAAAATCATTCCATAGTTGGATTTCACTGAATTAAGATTGTTCAAGTAATCTGTCAACACTTGAATGCTGTCTAATGCTCCTGCATGCACTGCATAGGCTGTTGGTTTTATTTATCTTTTGGTAACTAGTAAATTTATGGTTATAAACCATATGAAACTTTTTACTATTCTTGATTTAAATCTCAGGACAGAGATCATTGAGTACAGAATTCTTATGACATCAGGAAGCATTTAACAACTTTAGTACTAATGATTATCTTTGGTTCGAGAAATATAAATTTTACTAAGAATTCTTTGAGAATTATCATGGTCATGTTGTTAAAAGAACTCAGATACTAAGTCCTCATTTTTCAAGGATATAAGAAAGTAAATTAGTGGTTATGTTTTGAGATTTTTTGTCTACATACCCAGAATGTTAAAAAATCCTGTATGTTGTGCCCCTCTTCCTTCTGAAACATTACCCTGTCCCCAGAGCAGAGGTAGGTTGAGCCATAGAGCACCCCTGGGCCCTGGTTTTATTTATTTGTTTAAAGTAAGGAAAGACTGCTAAAAATGTTTACACAATATTTGCTTTATTTTATTTTATTTTTTTTAAACTCCTGTCTCTGCCAGTAGAATTGGAGAGTCTTGGTAGAAGTGAAAGGGCTGACCCATGGAGCCAGGGTCATCGTCTACCACTCTGAGACTTTATTGTATCCTCCCTCTTGGTGACTATTCCATGTTCCCTCCTATAGGCCTTCTTTTTTTGTTGTAGTGAAAGGGATGTTGCTACCATCCACTTTTTCTTACTAATTCACCATTGTAACACAAACAGTGCTTCTGGAGTCCTTGACAGATAAAATGAATAGGGAAGAGGGAGAAGAAAAAGTGAAGGAAAATTTCTGACAATGAAAGTAAAATGAAAAAGGAAAATAAAAACCGAAAATAAGGGTTGGTAGAATGACATCGGAAGTTGCTTTTAATTTCCTCTCTGTGGCACTGTTATTTCTGGGCCACCCTGCTCTGTGGTTTTCTGGTTTTCATAATTGAATGGATGGAATTGACAGGATGTATGAATGGCATTACTATGATTATGTAACAGTCTAAACAGTTCACTGTTGTGTGAAAGTGAATGAGGACTACATTTTACTGAACTGTTACCCTGCTTTGGCAGCTGTTACACTGTGATAAATGACCACAGAATTAATTGAAGAGGTTATAATACTATAAAAATGTATTTCCATGGAGCAGTAATAATGAGACTTCATTGTTAGTCAATGAGTGCCCACCATTTATTCGAGATTTCTCTTCTAGTGCTAGATACATTGTTTTTGAAGCACCTGTTAAGAGTACATTTTAGAACTTTATTTGGAGAGGTGCCAACTTTTTCTCTTTTCATTTCAGGATTGTCATAAAGGCTCAAGGTTTGTGTTTTAAACTTGGTTTCCTTTCTTTTTGAGTACTCTCATACTATCCCATTTCCCCTAGTAGTTGTCAACTGATTGACTTAGAGCTGAATTGAATCTACCAATTCATTGTTCTTAAGTTATCTTCACATATTATGAAAATTCCTTGTAAAAAATTCAGAAACTAAAACAATGTAAAGAAGGCATTACCTTTCCTTTCTGCAGTTGTTAAAGAAGTATTCCTTTAAAATTTTGTTCCATCAGTGTGTTTTAAACATTCACATGTGCTCACCTCTATTTCAGATTATCTGGAAATTATAGCAGGAAAACTTGATAATTTTCTTTTCCATTTTAATAAGAGAAATTGTGATAGGACAAGTGACATTCTTAAGTGATGACCTGTGAACCCACTTTGGGTTCACATTGGGCACCCTGCAGGAGAACGTGCACCTAAACTTAGTATCCCACAGTCTTGGTGGTTTCCTTGTCAGTATAGGCTGTACCTGAAGACATGGTCTGTAGGTGGTGGGCAGCCTGCTTTCCTCAGTCAACTCCTATAAATAGCTGGCACTGCAGAAAGATTATCATAGTGTTTGCTCTAGAAGAAGAGAGATCAGTGTGTGGAGCTCCTTGCCCTGGAGTGTGAATGCGTGCTGCCCGTGTAGCAGAGAACCCTGGTCCTTGCTCAATTCTCTGTGAGGTGGTAGTAGGATTGGGGTCTGGGGTCTTTCCTTTCCTTGTTGTCTAAATTTCCCTGGTAAAGCTCATGTGTGGTGCTGTAGAATCATGGGATCTTCCTTGAAGGACATAATTCCACTGTGTATGAATTGTGAATTGATCACACAATTCACCTCATGAGTCATGAGGTACTACTTTCTTGGTTTCTCTGAGAAGGAATTTCTCCTAAACATACTCGGACTTTTATTATACATACTCCCTACTCTTTCCAGTTGGAGTTAATGGAATTATCTGGCTGGCAGGCAATAACATTGATTGGCATTTATCAATTATCAGAAGCTAACTTATCAATAGTCTTAAAGGAATTGGGAATTTGAAAAAAAAATTTTCTCTCTCCACTCTGGGTGAGAGGAAACAATGTTTTGCTTTATAGACTCAAGCTTTGCTTGTGTAGTATGTCCCTGGAGGGGAGGGAGTTTCAGGCCTGGTCAATTTTCGCATTAAGTTATATTTTTCAACTCAGCCTTTACCAGTGACACAGATGGAATTTTCAACTCCAGTTTGCCATGTACATTTTTCAGTTGGCTCAGAACTCAGGGGAAAAAGATGGCACTGATAGGGCCTGTTTGGATTCTAGCCTCTTCAACACCCTCTGTAGAACAGGGCTATTCAAGGACAGAAGCATTGCATAGAATGTTGCTCTGCTGCCCAGGTGCTCTTTCCACTGATTGATTCATCGACTCCTACTTAATAGGTGGTGCTGGAAGGCATAGAAGACAGATTTCAAATTCCAAATGTTTGAGTTTAACCTCATAAATTTGAAGATGGCATCCTGTTGGAGAAATTTACCTTGCAGGCTCAGTAAAAAGCCAATTAGGTCTTTTGCAGTCCAAATGTTTGACTCAGTCCCATTCTCACCATGGTAAAGACATCTAGAAACAGATTAATACTTACTGTGATGTACAGTCATAGATATTTGATAGTTAGCTAACCTCCATGGTGACGACTGAGAGCTTAAATAATTCTATAAATCTCTATGGAAATAGAGCATATTTTAAAGAAGTAATCAGCCATGCAAATTATGGCATTTAAAAGTCTAAGTCAAAATTGTTTGACTCTATAAACATGATATAAATAAAATGGTTTAATTACCAAATTGGTTTGTTGGGCATAGAGAGTTTAGGTAGAAGAATTTCATTTTATCCATCCCTGAAAGATAGAATGCATTTAATTAAGGTAACTTGATATTGGAAATACAGTTGATCCTCAGACAACAAGATTTTGAAAACTGCATGGATCCTCCTATATGTGGATTAAAAAAATATCGTATAATACTGTAAATGTACATTCTTTTTGGATTTTCTTAGCATTTACTTGTCTTTAGCTTACTGTATTATAATATTACTTATATATAATACATATGGCCTAAAAAATCTGTGGTAGTTAACTATTTGTTGTTGGTGGGGTTCCAGTCAACAGTAGAGCATTAGTAGCTTTGGGGAAGTTAAAGTTATGCACAGATTTTTGACTGGGTGTGAGGGTTTGACTATGCAGAGGGTTGGGCCCTTAACCCCCTCATTCTTCAAGAGTAGACAGAATATGTGTTTATTTCTGTGTGTACACATATGTATATATATATATATATTTATATATATACTTCCATATATGTATTTTACATACATGTACTAGAGGGTATAAACTAAAGTGTTTGTCACTTTAATTTTCTTCAGTTATTAGTTTTTAAGATTCTTATTTCAGAGAGGGGGGAGAGAGAGCATGGGCAGGAGGAAGGGCAGAGGGAAAGGGAGAGAGACTCCTCAGCACAGAGTCCTACGTGGGGCTTGACCCAGGATCCTGAGATCATGCCCTGAGCTGAAATCAAGAGTTGGATGCTTAACTGACTGAGCTACCCAGGTGCCCCTCTTTAATTATTTTATAAGCATATTGTAGTGTGTTAATTCCAAATTCAGGCAAAAAATTGTTAAATGTATTTTTTATACCTTATGTCCAGGATTTGTGTTTAAAATATTACTGATGTTGATTCTATTTCAAATATGCCAATTTATAAACCAGTTGTCAAACTGGAAATTTTTAATGAAAGCCAATCTGGATTTTTTTAATGCCTTAAACTCTGCCCAAGATAATATAAAACAAGACAGAATTTATCCACTAGTCCTTAATTTTCTGAAGTGTAGAAATCAGTGGGTATAGAACACATCTGTGTGTATTTTTAAAATACTGTATGAAAGAAAATAAAGACCATAGGTAATCTCTTTATCCTGAGATAGGGATCATTAAAATTTTGGTGATCATGTTCTTTGAGGCATCTTTCTCTCTCATAAATGGAATCTTTTATAAAGGGAATTATATCCTACATCGTTTTTATCAATAGACACTTTCTTCTCCTCCAACCTCTACAACTCCTATCCATTTTAGTCATGTTCATGACCTTGGGTATGTCCTTCCATTTTTTCCAAGCTCGTAAATTGATAATCCACTAAACTATTTGTTCCTAAAGCAATTATGACCTATTGAATTGCTTGTTGTTACTCTATGGTATATAATTTGCAATTCATTCTTTATTCTTTTTCATGTCTAAGCAATTGTTGGTCATTTGCCCTGTATGAAGTATAAGGTTTATCCAAGTTAAAGATAATTCCTGGTCAGATTCTACTCATAATCACACTGAATTTTTACATGATCATGTCTTACCTTTTAATTTTCTCATCACCTTTTAGCTTTCAAGAATTTTGTAATTTTTTTTTATTAGACTATCTTTAGGAAGTTCCTAAATGATTCACAGATTTTGATCTCTCTAAACTACAGTTAGCTTATTTGTAATTTGAGTACTAGCAGAAATCATTTCTAATGTCCCTTTTTAGTAGTAGGATTATAAAATTTATGTAGAAGAAAGGTTTATTATAGTCTTTTGCAGGTTTTTACATATACATTCATACACTATGAAAGTTTCTATTTACTTTGGGTCCTTAGGAAATGAGAATCAGATACTTAATGACTTAACAGTAAAAATGACAAGGTAATGTACTGTTAGGTTAACCATCTATCCTGGTTTGCCTTGGACTGAAGTGTGTTCTGGGATGGGGATTTTAAAGTGCTAAACCTAGGAGGATTCTAGGTAAACCAAGATGGTTATTGATTCGATCTGGTTGGGTGGTTTCTTTAAAGTAGTTTTAAAATATCAATTTGTTTATACCTAAAGATATGGACATTTCTGTTTAAGTCTTTAAAATCAACTTAAAAAATTACTCCTTTCCGGGAGGAGTCAAGATGGCGGAGAAGTAGCAGGCTGAGACTACTTCAGCTAGCTGGAGATCAGCTAGATAGCTTATCTAAAGATTGCAAACACCTGCAAATCCATCTGCCGATGGATTTGCAGGTGTTTGCAATCTTTAGATAAGCT
>NC_081568.1:119791277-119820001 GCF_022355385.1 Mustela nigripes
TTCACAGACCTGTACCCCTGGGGATAAAAATATATGTTTATAAAAAATCAAAAATTAAAGTAAATATACCAGTAAAAAAAAAATTACTAGTTTCCTTGGAAAATTTGTCATCACAAAATTTCCAAGGAAAGGAGAGAGATTTATAGGATCAAATAAATTTTGATGTTAAAGGTAAGTAACAGTGTTCAATATTTGAGTTATAATAGTTTAAAATGTCTTATTAGTTTAGAAATAGGTGAGAAACATTTTTTCATAATTCTATCAAATCTTATGAAAGTATAAATAATACATATACATATAAATGATAATCATCTTAAAAATGGTAACTTTTGAAGGGTGAAAATGAACAGGAGTTGAAGCCAATAATTGATATTTTTTATGATAATCCTATGTATTCTCTAGAAGTTATGTTCCATAGGACTCTTGAATTAGTCTTTTTGGTCTGCTGTAACAAATATACCACACACAAGCTGCATGGCTTAAACAGCAGTTCTGGAGACTTGAAGTCCAAGGTTAGGATGCCAGCATGATTGATTTCTGGTGAGAGCTCTCCTCCTGGGCTTTACATAAGGCCTTTTCACTGTGTCCTCACATATCAGAGAAAGAGAAACCACATCCTCTCTGATATCTCTTCTGTACAGGCACTAATAGCACTTTGAGGACCCCACCCTCATGCCTTAACTAAACCTGAGTGTCTTCCAAAGGCCAATATCCCAATACTGTCACCTTGAAGTTTAAGGCTTTAACCCAAGAATTCTGGGGAGCACAAAATTCCGTTCATAGCAGATCTCATGGAAGTATACACACCATGAGAAACTGATGATTTATTGCAGTTAATTTAGCTTAGATAATAAACTGCTTAAGGGTCTCAATTCTGAGTAATCACTAAAACATTATTTATGGAAATAAATTTTAGTATGCTTATGTATGAGTATATTGGAACAGTTTTGATGGACTAAAACACAAAGATGACTGTACATAAAATCCACAAAACTATCAGACAATGAAAAGCTTTCTAGTAATCAGAATTCAAGTTATATTGCATTTACATTTTCATTGGCTTATGAAAATCTTTAATGGATTTCAGTATAGTGTACTAAGGCAATGAATATTTGTCCTTTACAAAGTCATTTATTTTATGTAAATTTTTGTTAGGCCTTGCTTTCCTCAAACCACCATTACATTGTTGTGCTCTTTGTAATAAGGGCGGGGGGCTGTGTCACAGAATGTGGCACGAAGCCATTGATTTGTGACAATGCCAACCTCTGTACTCACTGCCATTCTTCTTAAAGACAAGTCTAAGAAGGAGAATGTGTTTTTTAAGAAAAAGGGAGTTCAATGTCTTTGAGTGAAGAGAAAACCTAAATGTGATGGTATAATATTCATACAAATAGTGGCAAATATAAATAACAGAATCTTGATTTCTTTTTTTTTGATTGTTATTTTATTTTTTATAAACATATATTTTTATCCCCAGGGGTACAGGTCTGTGAATCTCCAGGTTTACACACTTCACAGCACTCACCAAAGCACATACCCTCCCCAATGTCCATAATCCCACCCCCTTCGGGATTTCTTTTTTTTTTCTGAGTTTAGAAAGTCTGGATCCTTGTACTTAGCTTTTCACTATTTTGAACTTGATTGTGTAAGTTTGTCAGCATACTTTGTAGGTCTGTTTTAATTGCTTACTTAATATAGATCTCTACTGGAGCCCTTTAAGATTGCTTGAGTGTTGATCTGTTTATTTGTAGAAATTCAGTGATTGAATAATGAAAGGGATTTTTAGGACTTAGAATATTCTGTCTTTGTGATTTGAATTATTTCTCCATGACTGTTTTTTAACTATTTTTGATATACAGAAGACCGATGCTTGCATGGTGGAGATCCATGTGGGTGGGGATGGAACTAATTGGGGGTGGAGGGAGGTTGTTATTGTGGAGAGAGAGAAAATCACTAAACCATGTGGGTAGTTCTTTGAAATACAAGGGTACATTAGCATGCAGATTGCATCTGATGCTCTCATAAATAATATGTTTATAGAAAAACAACCATTTGCTCTAAGTAAATGGTAGTGCATCCAACACTTCTGTAGATGATTTGTTGAACATGCAGTGGTGATATTATTTCTCCTGCTGAGCATATACTCCCTTAACTATGTATTCAGGAAAATGTATAAATCACAAATGCAAAGTAAGCAAAATATAGCAACCCACATTTATTTTAATTATGTGGTATTGAAATGTGTGCTCTTTAATATTTTTCATGACTGATGGCTTGTAGAGGTACCCCAGAAAATAAAATTAAGCTTAAATATTACATAATTGTGAGTATTCAGTCTTGCCTGAACTTGTAAAGCAATAAAGCCATATTTGTATTACATTCTGATGGGGTTTTTTTTCCCCCTGTGGTGATTGTTAGCTTTTTCTCCTGAAATCTGTCCTAAGTTGAGTTTAGGCTGCATTTAGCAATGTCAGGAAAATTGATAATGTTTATTTCTTGACACCAGGCAGTTTATGATCTTACTAACTCTGTGTTAATATTTCCAAAGAAGGGTAACAAAAGGGGCTTTTAGCATTTACCCTTTGTTCAGTAAATCAAAGATAAACATGGTCTGCACATAGCTTTTCAGCGAACTCTGCCATTTTATTTCTCTTTTATCTTCAAGGTTTATTGCTTTACATGGCTTAAAGTGATTCAGGCTCTGAACTGTTTAATCTATAATGTTTAGGTTACTGATGTCTCTGCTGGAGTGTATGACAAAGTCAGATGTTAAACTCCCTGACCATGTACAGTAGGTGCAGTATTGTGTTTGGATGATAGATACCTTAGCACATGAACTTTGTTCTGCCCTCCCTTTTTTTTTTTTTTTTTGACTTGCATTGCATTTCTGAATAATAAGCTAAAATAGTGGCTCTTTGCTGTGGATTATTTTGTTGTCTTCATGCTGAAAACTTTGGACATTATGCTCGTTCTTTCAGCTTTTCCACTAGGATCTTGCAGGAAAAAATCAAAGTGATAGTGAAGAGTTTACTAATCTAGTGATTTCAAGATGATGACACAACAGAAAATTTTTTCATTTACAGTTTCTTTCCTTTCCTTTTTCCTCTTTTAACATTACTAATTGTCCAGTTTCTATAATTTAAGTAGGCATACAGCTCTTTGGATAATGACTGATTAAGTGCCTCTTTCTTGTTTTCCCTACTAGGGAAAATTCTTAGGGAAGCAAAGAGGCACAATGCAAGTATAAGCAGAGGGCTGGACCCCAAAGAAAGAAAACTTACATTCAATGAATATTTAGTAAATAGACACTATGCTAGGAACTTTCATGTATGCCTTGCACTTAATATGTGGTTGAACATCTACGCTAATGCTTTTAAATTGTAATGTAGTAAACATGTATATACCAGTATGGTAAAATTATAAACTTGAAAAGTGAAGTGATTTTTTTTATGGACCTGAAACACCACAGGAGTCCTTGGGAAAGAGCAGTCAGGGTAGTTCTGGTCTGGAGAGGTAAGGCTCTGAGAGGACTTGGGATCAGGATTCTGAAGGAATGGTGATGTATTTGTTATCATTGCTTTAAAACAAGGTAAATGGAATTTAAAAAGAGGAACTAAATTTGCACTTAAGTGACCCAAGGATGTACCAGCATTATTTCTATCACACTGTAGCTCCATCCTTCTACAGCTGTTAAAACATCCTGATGGCTGTCCACCACGCTTTAAATAAAATTTAAACTCTGCTCCATGATCTTTGACTGCCTTTTAGGAACTGGCTTTTGTCTACTCCAGACCCCACTTCCTATCACTCTCCATTCCCTATTGACCACTCTTGACACTTTGAACCATCTTTCTGTCCTCTAATGCATCCAGAGTTTTTCACGAGTTGTTCATACTGGATGCTGTTGACCTCCTGGGTAGTCTCCATTCATTTTTAGCCTTTTCATGATAGCTTCCTGTTTCTTGTTCAGGTGTTTACCTCTGCCTGGTTATATTTTAGCCACACAGTTTCTGGGATTAACTCCTGCTGTAGGGGAAATTCAGAGTAGTCAAAGCCAATGATGATGTTCTCAATTTTTTGTTAAGGCATTGAACTAGGTGGCCATGCCCATGCCAGGCAATGAAAAAATTTCCAGTTATAGAGACAGAGTCAGGAATGAGCAAGTGACTTTATTCAGTCCAGTTGCACGTGGGAAAAGCTTGCCAGGAGTTTCTTGGAAATGTATTCTTGCTCTTAAAATAGAGCAATGTCAAGAAACCATCTCTTTGTTGGATATTCCATGCAAAACCTAGGATTTTGGTAGCTCTCTTGCCTCAAGTTCAGAGTTGAGGTAGTCTCACAGAGGAAGACCAAGTTGAGAAAGTTGTAGAGCTACAGGGAATAGGCAGCCATGAACTATATTCCTCTTTGACCTCTGCTCATCTGAGCCAACATCTACCTGTCTTTTGTTTAAAGTAGTCTTTTCTTTTTCCTTTTTCTGATAGAATAAAAGATCCTTCCCCTGGAATTCTTTCCTGAAGATGTTAAATTCCTACCTCCTGCCTGGCATTCAGATCTCAGTTCAACTGTTGGTTATTCAGAGAGCCTTTCTGAGATACACAATCTAAAACCTCCCTGTCACTCACTTATATCAATAATCTCAATACTGTTTTATTTTCTCCTAGCATTTACTACTTCTTCCTTATTTGCTAGTGTATTGTAGTGATTCCTCAAATGTAAGCTCCATGAGAACAGGAAGGTTATCCTATTAAACCTAGCTATGATTTTAGCAATTTTAATAGGGCCTTCATCCATAATAGATTCTCATTATTTTTTGGGTAATTGGAAACACCAGATCCCAAACTTTTACTTCCAATTCCATTGTTGTTTCCACTGCACTTTGTTGCCTGGCAAGGAGGAGAATGGTAACCACATTAGAAACAAAAACAGGTTTTTTTGTTTGTTTCAACCAATCTTTTTGTTTATTGAGAGGAAAAAATTAATTAAAATTCTAAACCAATATCCATGTATGTTAGTTAAAGTATAATAGTTTTAACCAAAATCAAATATATTTAACCTAAATCAAATATATTTGATAAATCAAATATCCTACTACGTAGGGTACTAAAAATTAGGTACAATATACACATAAGAAAAATGCAAGTGATTTTACAGAGTGAGCATTAAATACATTGATTTGTTCCATGACTGCAAGTGACTTACATCACAGAATTTTATCTGCAATGAGTGGCTTGTGACATAACAACATCCTAGAACCTCATATTCTAAACACAATAGCCAGAGGGAGGCTAAATCTCGAAGAACCTGTCAATAGGAAGAAACAAATAAGTGGAAGGTTCATAAGAGCTCCAATGGTGGAGCAAAATCATGTCAAGTATGGTACTCTACTCTGGGTTGGGTAAACCTTAGCACTGCTTTAAATTGGTGAAGGGATGGGAATGGTTGGAAATAAACTAAGTTAAAGGATCATTCTGTTCACACTTTCGTTCTCTACCCAACACTATTAGTCAGATTTTCTACCACTATTTTTCAGTCATCTGCCTAAGATGGGCTTAGGAGAGGCAGTTTATCATACTGGTTAAAGGCCTGTCTTGATACCATAATCCTTGGGACTGAATTTCTGTTCTGTCAACCTGCCAACTGCCTAACTTTGCTTGACCTCTCTGTGCCTTAGCTTCTTCATCTGAATATGTGGCTAATAGCCATTTTATAGGATTGTTGTAAGAATTGCAGGAATTCATATATATCATGAACTGTTAATCATCACCTTTTGAGTTGCTTTAATGTGAAAAGAATGCAAAACACTGCATGGCATATATTATATATTGTATAATATTGCCTAATATTGCAGAGCTAACTTTATTTGAGGGTGCTGACCTAGAAAGGTTTGTTTGCTAGCTAGAGGCAAAATCTGAAGGCACAGGTGGGTGACTGAGAATGGGGAGAGGTGATCAGAGCTCTCTTGTTACCTCCCTCCAAACAGGTATGTTCAGTTTTAGTGATTTCCTTCAATAACTCACTGGGGTCAGCAGGATTTTTAAAATGCTATAAATATTTTAAACAGTAAACAAATAAAACTTTTGGGATAGGGAGATATTTCTTGTGGGTATTTGGCAGGCATTGCTTACTTTCTTCTGCGATGGCAATATGTGTAACTTACATCTCAGAGTTAAATAAAACCAAAAACCACTGGCTTCAACCCCTTTCTAATTGTGTGACCTGAATACCTCTTTCTATCTCAGTTAATTCATTTGTGACATGGATACAATAATAAGGCTTTCCCCATTGGGTTACAGTCAATATGTACTTTTAAAGATTTTATTTATTTGACAGAAAAGAGAGCATGGGAGGGTGAGCAAGAGAGTGAACAAGCAGGGGGACCTGCAGGCAGAGGCAGAGGCAGAGGCAGGCTCCCTGCTGAGCCAGGAGCCTGATGCTGGGCTCCATCCCAAGACCCTGGGATCATGATCTGAGCCAAAGGCAGATGCTTAACCAGCTGAGCCACCCAGGTGCCCTGGATTATAACCAATACTAAGCAAGCTAATATATCTTAATTAGTATCCAATATTTATCAAAACAATATTTGCCATGAAATAAGCAATTGGAGTATACCCATCCCATGAATAATAGAAATCCAAATAAAGGCTATATCTGATCGATCAAATCCTCTTTATTGATTTTTGAAAGCCAGCATATTCAAGCCTCAAATCCGTCTGCCATTGCCAAATTGCATTAGAAACACTGAAATCCTTACTCATAATCAGTGAAATGGCATCATCTTTGGAACGGGGCAATTACCCTGAGTGATGTGGTGGTACAAAGTCACATGATACTGGAAGTAGAATAAACCGGACCAATACCAGAGCCTAGATTCTAGGAGCATCCTAGTTCTTCACAGAAAGCTCTACAACAGCTACTGGAAAGTGAAAAAAAGCATGAAAGCATTTTGAGATGTGGACCTCTTTAAAAATGGTCTGTTAGTCAGTTTATTTGTTTTATTGAACCAGTCATCATATATGTATTGGATGTATATTGTAAGTGTGGAATAATTTATAGGGGAGAAATAAGGCTTAACTTTAATGACCTACAAGGTAATAGGGGAAAAAATCCACATTATATTAACTAACAATATTATGCAAGGTTTTAGTAGCAATTCCAAGGCAACCATATAGAATGGTATAGGATTACTTATTTACCTTTAAATAGAATAGGTGTTTGGAAAATAGATCATTTCAGGCTCTGGTGATGAGGATAGCTATTATATTCTGCTTAAAGAGCATATTTTTTTGTTTTATTCAAGCACACATACATACATACTCATTTCTCTTTCCACATATCCCAAGCTAAATAGAACCACAAATGTTTTAGGTTTTCATCACTATTCTTATAGCAGATGTTCTATGGCCTTCCTTTATTCAAGTTACCATGCTTAGATTTTGGTATTTTATATTAATATTACAAACAAAGAATCATTATGTCCCACACACAGTTAATGAGTAGCTGACTGACAAAGACCCATATTTACCTTTCTTTGAATTACTGAAGTAAAAAAAAAAAAAAAAAAGACATTAATGGTTCTGGTCTGTTGGTGACTATAATTGTGATACATTAAAACCATGGTAACACTTTCAGCCTAGAAGCTCTGTAAGAAGCATTATGGTCGAATTGTCAAGCGACTTGTTCTTTTAAAAACCTAAAACAAAAAACCTTGATGCAGAGTTTGAAGCAAGTTTGCTTGAGCTACATGTACAGTATTGAAAGGCAATCTAATTTTTCTGGGAACATTGAACATAGTTCAATGTTAAAATTGCTGAATGTCTATTTAGGTGTGCAATATAAATGTAAACACAAAGAAAAATCATTGAAAAGTTTAAACTTATAAATTAGCACCTTACCAGATTTCAAGCCCATCAGGAGGTCAACATTTTCTAGCTGTCAATTCTCTTTAACTTAATGTCTGAGGAGGGTAGCATTAATTGTATTTACTCAATCTATGGCCTTCAGAAGTTCAAGACTCCCTAATTAGTCAGACTTCATGGAGGTTCTGTGATCAGCATTAAGATGATGTTACTCGATTTAACTTGTTAGCACCATGTGATTAGAACACTAGTCAGTTTATTTTACCGTTTGGGGAGAAATGTACTGAACCATTTATATAAAATGTTGTTCTAAGAAGTTAATTAAAAAATGAGTGGTGTTTTCAAGCCAGTATTCTGAAGTAGCACATTCTGTCTTCAAGAATGATTTCTCAGCAGGACCCTATTTCCACCGCAACTACGTAAGGACGTTAGCCAAGTTTTCTGGAAGTAACATATGAAATTAAACACATTTTTCATAAGGTGTATTTATCTAGAGGGCCAAACATAGTGTGAGCAAATATATTTAGTTATTCACTTAAACTTGAGCTCACTGGAGTGCTCAAAGCCCGACTCTACGTCCTTTTAAGAATGTGTTAATTAAAGAAGTTAGAGTCAGTAGTCTTTTTTTTTTTTTTTTTTGGTTTGTTTAAAGGAAATAATAACCACAAACAATGTAAATGATAAAAAATAATCTGAAATGATTTCAATTTTCTTTTGGTAAGTTGGATAATGTTTCTTGGTTCTGAACCAGAAGTACTCAAATCCTCACAAATGAGTTACCAGTAAAGGAAATTAACACCTGTTGTACTTGCATGAGATGTTTCCATTCTGTTAAGATCAATCAGAGGAATGCAAATATATACCTGGAAGTCAGTTGTACCTACATATTTTTAAAAAAGATTTTGTTTATTCATATGAAGGAGAGAAAGCTCAAGTAGGAGGAGGGTCAGAGGGAGAAGGAGAAGGAGACTCTCTGCTGGTCTAGGAGCCTGATAATAGGGCTCCATCCCAGAACCTGGAGATCATGACCTGAGCCAAAGGCAGACGCTAAACTATTTGAGTCATGCAGGTGCCCCTGTACCTAGATATTTTTAACCATAATTCATATCTTGTAAGTTTTTTCTTCAGTGAATTATTCATTGTGTTTTGGAGTGACAGAATTCAAGTCAGTCTAGTAATATTATTCAACACACATAAACTGAATACAACTCCCTTACCAGCATGGTGAAACAAACCAAAACAAACCCCCCTCCCCGGCCCCAAAGCAAAACAAAACAAAACAAAACAAAGAAAAAGGTTGGGTCCTATATTTAGAGAATAAAAAGCAGCAACTGTATACATTTGATTATTTTAAACATAGTCCTAGCTTCTAAAATGGAGAGTAATCAGCCTCTTAATTTCTTCAGCTATCAATTTGTGTATTGACTGGTGATATTCTATTTATGTCTACAGTTATAAAAACAAAATAGCCTGACAAGTAGATAATGGAAATAGCCTAAAACAGCATTCTTCCACAGTGATGCTCTTGATACTTTGGGATGGATAACTTTTGTTTGGCTGTCCTGTGCACTGTAGGATATTAATCAGCATTCCCATTACATGCCAGTAGTGCCTTCTCAATTGTGACAATAAAAAATGTCTCCAAACACTACCAAGTATTACCTAGGGAGCAAACTCACTCCTGGTTGAATGTCACTATCTTAGGAAAAATACCACATATTGGGATGGATGGTCTTTCCTGAAACTTGTTGGGTCTCCCTTCCTCCCTTCCTCTCTTTTTTCTTTCATTTTTCCTTTCTTTTCCTTCCTTCCTTCCTTTTTCTCTTTCTCTTACCCCTCTTTCTCTTTCTTTCTTTGTCTCTGTCCCTGTCCCTCTGTCTGTCTCTCTTTCTCCCCCTCAAATAAACAAATAAAATCTTTAAGGAAAAATAAAAATGAAAATAAAATTGTTACCAAGACAAGACTGATAACACACATAGTCTAGCTGTGAGGATTACCTTTCAGGCTGCCTTATTAATGAGTAATAAAATGATTATCCAAGAGAGACTAAGGTGTTTCTTTATAGTAAATTCTATAACAGATTTTTCATCGGGGCCACCTCCTCCCCACTGGGGCATGGAAAGATGCAAGCAAAGTTCAAAAGTAAAACCATACAGCTTATTTGTATTACCTGACACTTCATTCAACCCATCTTAGCTTAAACCTGAGAGTGTATGGGTGTTACACAAACTGAATTCATGTGTTCCTGGACACTGATAAGTAAGGTCCCTCTCACTTATTTCAGACAGGTCTGGTTGGCACTAAAGAGTTGGCTAAAAGTTATACTCTCTGAAGAAGATTTAGAGTGCTTATTCTTTATTCCTCTTACTGAGAAAGAAGCCACAGGTTGGGAACTATATAAGCATGATCAGTACAAGAAAAATCATACCTAAGCATATGATAGCAAACAGGTGAAAACTAAATATAAGGAGAAAAATCTCCCCCCGTTTCAGCTTTATTGAAATAAAAATTGACGTATAACATTATATAAGTTAAAAGTGTATAATGTGATGATTTGATACATGAGAAAAATCTTAAAAGCACCCAGAGGGAAAGAGCTATGAATCATGTGCAGGACTACAATGAAAAGAAGGACATCCAAACAGGAACAGAACAGAGCACATTTAACATTTTTAAAGTGCTGAGAGGAAAGTAAAGAGCGTCACTTTTGAATCCTGTATCTACTGAACAGATCCTCCAAAAATGATAGTAAAATAGTTACTTTTTTGGATGAAAAGGTAATTACTTAGATAATATTTTTTAAAATCATTTCTCACCAACGGACCTGTAACAAAAGAAATGCTGAACAAAGTTTTTCAGGATGAGAAGAAATGATACTAGATTGAAAATTTAATATACATAAAAAATGAGAAGAACTAGAAATGGCAAATTAGGGGTAATTACACAAGAACCTTGTACTGAAATACAAATGAAGGCCATTAAATGGAAATAGACTATTTTTAAGGTTTTCATTTTATATAAAGTGATAGTATTCTTAATTCTATGAAAACTGTTAAGTTTGGGATACATACCATGATTCTGAAAGCAAACACAAGTAAATAAAATTAAGTATAGGTAAAAACCCAATTGAAACTGTAAAATAGAAGACTAAAATTTTTGCTTAATCTAGAAAGACAACAAAACAAAACACACACACACACAAAACAGGGGGCACCTGGGTGGCTCAGTGGGTTAAGCCTCTGCCTTTAGCTCAGGTCATGATCCCAGGGTCCTGGAATCAAGCCCCACATCAGGCTCTCTGCTCAGCAGGGAGCCTGCCTCCCCCTCTCTCTCTGCCTGCCTCTCTGCCTACCTGTGATCTCTGTCTGTCAAATAAATAAATAAAATCTCTAAAAAAAAAAAAACAGTATAAGAGGGACAACAAGGGACCAAAGAACACAATGGACAAATAAGCATCTTCCTATTTGCTTTCTATAAAATACATCAAATGTAAATGGAATAAACACTATAATTAATGGCTAAAAAGGGTTATGTTGTCTGTGTTTCTTTACATACAAAGACTCAGACAAATGGAAAGTAAAAGAATGGAAAATACATGCTGTGTAAATAATAAGCAAAGGTACTTGTGTGCTTTGATTAAATCAGACTGTAGACTTAAGCCAGGTATACTGCCCGAGATAAAGGGAGCTACATCATAATAGATTTGCTTTAAAATTATTGAAACAATTTAAGGGACAAATGAAGGACAGAGGTCTTCCTGATTATCTTTTATTTTTATTCTAACTGTATATACATGTGTACTTAACAGAGTTTCCAAAGTAAGGAGCCAACAACAAAAAAAAATCAACCTGATGCGAGAAGTATTAAGTAGTTGGAGACCTGGGACACCTAGGGGACTCAGTTGTTGAAGCATCTGACTCTTGATCTCAGCTCAGGTCTTGATTTCAGGGTGGTGAAGTCAAGCCCCACACTGGGTTCCATACTGGGCATGGAGCCTACTTTAAAAAAAAAAAAATAGTTGGAGACTTTAATAGTTGGAGACTCTCTTAATAATTAATTGAACAAATACATTAGACAGTCTATAAAATATTTGAATAACACTGTCAGCTACCTTAACTTCTAATTTACAAAACACGACCTTCGACAACTACAGAGTACACATTCTTCTTACAAACTCACTGAGTATTTAACAATATAGGCCATAAACTGGATCATCATATCAGCCTCAATACATTTGAAAAGATTGAAATCATGTGGAATATGTTCTCTGACTATAACAAAATTAACTTAGAAGAAAATTAATTTAGTAATAAAAACAAATTAACAAAACATTTGGGTTTTTCTAAATAAAAAGTCTAATCAACAAATAGGTCAAAGAAGAAATCACAAAGGAAACTTAAATATATACAACTAAATTCTAATTGAGAGACAAAATACCAAAATTTGTAGAATGCTACTACAACAATGATTAGAAGAAAAGATAAGCTTTAAAAGCTTGTATTCAAAAAAGAAGGGTATGAAAACAATGGTGTAAATCTCCATCTGAGAAACTGGAGAAAGGAAGCAATTGAAACCCAAAGTGAATAGAAGAAAATAAAGATAGGGGCATAAATCAGTCAAATAAAAAACAACTGAGGAAATGAACAAAACCCATCTAGAATTCTTACAACACTCTTTGTGGATTCAGGCCTTTAGAATGAATTGCTCCATGTGCAACATACTGTGAAGTTACATAAGTACCTAGAATTACCTGAGTGATTCATTCATGCCTCTTTGGAAAGATAACATTAGTACAATGGCAATTTTAGTTACAGTTTATTGAACCCCTGTAATGTGCAGATGTATTCAAGCCCATTTGTTCTTTTATTTGAATGTTGATAAATCTGTTTTTTATTACTATTTTTTGTTTCAAGTTTTTATTTAAATTCTAATTAGTTGACATATAATATTAGTTTTACAAGTAGACCTTAATAGCAATGTTGTAAAGCTTATATCCTATAATTTTCATTTTATGTGTGAGGAAGCCAAATCTCAAACTGAAATTGTTTCCTTAAAGTCACACAGAAAGTGGTGGAAACAGGATTCAGAACAAGGACTGAGAGGTGTCTGGGTGGTTCAGTGGGTTAAGCCTCTGCCTTCGGCTCAGTCATGATCCCAGGGTCCTGGGATCGAGCCCTGCATCGGGCTCTCTGCTCAGCAGGGAGCCTGCTTCGTCATCTCTCTCTGCCTGCCTCTCTGCCTACTTGTGATCTCTGTCTGTCAAATAAATAAATACATCTTTAAAAAAACAAAACAAAACATAACAAAACAACAAGGACTGATCTGCCCTCCAAACCTGTACCACTTTTTCCACATAGCTGTCTTGATAGTTACCTGTTTTTTATGGGTCTATTGGTCTTTTCCTTTTTATTACAGTTCTTATAGCTCTTTTGTTATTGGCAGGTTAAGACTCTTTTGGACATCTTATTTCTACTCTATAGTTTAGTACTTTACCCAGCTTATTTTTTTTTAAAGTGAGGTTAAATATATTTAATATGATCTATTGATATTTCTCTCTATAGAACATAGAATTTGGTTAATGTACATTTAATGTTTACTTTGTCTCTGTGCTGTCCTCATGTCAAAATTTACCATGATTTTTCTGAGTCACTGCAAATAAGATGTTAAATCTTTGTAAAGAGGACTGTTTTTTTAATGATAAAAATAGTGAATTGAAAAAAAAAGTATTTTACTGATGAAAGCATTTTGAATATTTTTATTTTAGTAAACTTAGTCATATGATTAAGATGTTTGATCATTAACCTTGTTTAGGTGTTTTTCTATACTGAAAAAGGACCCAGACTTCCTTGTCTTCCAGCTTTCTATTACAACTCATTTCCGTCCTTTAAAATGTGATGTCTGCTATTATTAATGCTTTCAAAATACTTGAATGTCTACATATTATTTGCTGTGATACATGCTTCACATTTCATTATTTCCTTTAATCCGTATTATGATCTTTAAATAAATGGAAACCTCCTTATTTTAATATATAAGGAAACAGGTCTGGGTTATACAAATGGAAAAAAAACAGAATTTAGTTGAGAGTCTATTGACTCAAATCTTGTACTCAAATTTTTGCTAAGTCACATTATTCAATTAAAAAAAATTTTTTTTCTTAAAGGTCATGGCAAAATTGAGAGGAAACGACAGTTATTTTCCTTTATCCCCTGCCCCCAAACATAACATAGCCTCCCCTATTACCAACAGTCCTCAGTAGAATTGTAGATCTGTTACAATGGATGGACTACACACTGACATATAACCACCCAAAGTTCCTAGTTTACAGTATGGTTTACTGTTGGTGTTAGGTGTTTTATTTGGTTTGGACAAATGTTTAATGACTTGGATTCATCCTTATAATATCATACAGGGAATTTTTACTACCCTAAAAGTACTTCATGTTCTTCCTATTTATCTTCCTCCCTATACTCCCACCTACGGGCAATGACTGATCTTTTTAATGTCTTCATAGTTTTGCCTTTTCCAAAATGTCATAGAGCTGGAATCCTATAGTGTATAGCCTTTTCGGGTTGGCTTCTTTTGCTTAGTAATAGGCATTTAAGATTCTTCAATGTCTTCATGGCTTGATAGCTCATTTCTTTTTAGTGATGAATAATCTACTTTATAGATGTACCAGAATTTATCCATTTACCTACTGAAATACCTGTTTGTTGCTCCCAAGTTTTGGCGATTGTGAATAAAGCTGCTATAAATACCCATGAGCAGGTGTTTGTGTGGATTTAGTTTTTCAGCTCCTTCAGATAAATACCAACGAGCATGGTTGCGGATTGTATGAAGAGTAAGCTTAGTTTGGTGAGAAACTGTCGACTGCGTTATTGGATTTTGATATACCACACACAAAGAATGTTTGGAAACTTTAGGCCATTTAGATATATCATTGTACTTCTTTGAAGTATTTTGAGATGAGAAAATACTGTTGTGCACTTACTACCCTGGTGAAAAGTACAGCAGGTTTTTGTTTGTTTGTTTGTTTTGTTTTTTAAATTAAATCCTCATGAGAGCTTATGTGATATCTTCTTCCTGTGATTGTGTCTCAAAATCTAGTTCGAGTGTAAAATACCAATAGAAGTTTTTAAACACTTAAATAATAATTGAATTAGTTGATGCGTTGTCACTTACTGAGTTTACTAACTCTGAATGAGAAGTTAATCCCTTAAAAGAATTAAGCAGTTTGTTGAAAGTTTTCACAAGTACAAGGGCTGGAAGTTTGAAACCAAAAATGTAATTTTGCTTTTGTTGAACTTTGAACTTTGTTAAAAATCACATGATTTTCTTTTCATAGGTGCAAAATACTGTACTCTGGAAAAATAGAAGTAGACAGTTTTCATTTTAAATAAATTTACTTTCTAGTTACATATAAATGAATATTTTTGTCAGTAGCTAATTATCTTGCATTTATTAAATAATTGAAATATCTTAATTTTTTTTTCTCCATAATAAACTTATCAGCGTATCATTAATCATGAAGATATAAATGATTGGATTGAATTTTTGAAAATCTTTTTAAGTTATAAAGTAGATAAAATGATATAAAACTATTATATAGCTTAGCGAATAATTTAATAGTGGTCCAAAAATCACAATTCACATTAAGAAATCAGTTCTTTATCCCTTATTATACATAAAACAGATTCAGAATAATAACTATACAACTACTTTCAATTTCATTTTTGCATTATTCTCCCCTATCCTTCCCTCCTTATAAAAATAGTTGTACCATATCCACATCGTCAGAGCACACATTCTTATTATAGTCCCTTCCTCTTAATCCCCATTTAGCATTAGTTCTACAGTTGACCATGAGAATTTGTTTGGAAAGCTATGTAGTTATTTTGGGTGACAATTTTATTCTGTAATAGAGTCCTCAGAAGAAGTTCATGGGAACAATAGTATGTGAGTCTTTGCCTATTGCTAAGATTATTTCTGTGGCCTTTGTAATTGAAATTCAGTTTTCCTGGTTATAAAATCTTTGACATATTATCTCTTTCTTTGTTTATCTTAAATATATTACCCTTTTTTCTTAGGGTATAGAAACATAGATGCTGAAAAATGATGATTATTTTTCTCTCCCTTTTAAATTACTTGTTCTGTCTAGATTATTTGCAGACTTTTTCTTTATATTTAAAGTTGAACAGTTCTACTAGTATACATTTTGATGTTGATCTTGTTGGTCAGTTATTTGGAACACTTGTTCAATAAGTAATTTTAGATCAGTTATACTTCTAGGAATTTTTTCTTGAGCTATAATTTTTAGTATTTCTCCTATTTTACTTTAGTTTTCCTCTTCAGAAACACTTAACTATTTTTATATGCCTATTTTTTTGTCTATCTTCAATATTTGTCACTTGTTTCATAGCCTTTAACTCTTCTACTTCTTTTATTGAAAAATTTTCTTCCTTTTTAGCCTTTAAGACAAATGCTTTTGTTTTTGTCTTTTTAGTTTAATCTGTTTCTTAAATTATTGTTCTTTTGAAATCAGTGTATTCTGAGTTCCCTCAACTTACTGTAGTCTCATTCTTTCTCTTTTTTTTCTCTCTTTCTTTCAGATTTTATTTATTTGACAGAGAAAGAGACAGCAAGAGAGGGAACGGGAGAAGCAGGCTTCCTGCTTAGCAGGGAGCCCCATGTGGGGCTCAATCCCAGGACCCTGTGATCATGACCCCAGCCAAAGGCAGATGCTTAAGGAATGAACCACCCAGGTGCCCCTGTAGTGTTTCTTTCTAATTGTAATTTGTTTATGTCTTGAATCATTCACTTGATAGTTTAGCTTGTTTTTAAATAGTTTTAATTGTTTTGTGGACTTTTCTTTCTGACGTGCTTTTGTTGTCTTAAGGCAGTTACTTAATCTTGTCCCTTTTTAATTTTTACAGGATGTGACCATGATCTTTTCCTATCCATCATATTAATGCAAAACTGATTTCCATGAACTTTAAGAAAGAAGTATATTTAGTTCAATTCAGTGTTTTAAAATTTTACTGAGTCTGCAGCTCCTGTTGTTTTTGTGGCATATTTTAAAATATGGGGGGTTATCTTTCTGATATTTCCTGGCTTTTGGCCTTTTCTACTTTTATGTCTCTGCCGTCCCTAGCTAGTTAATTTCTGAATCTACTCCCAGTTGCTTCTTTTGCACGATCCTGTTTGGAAGAGAGCTCTTGGATGGTTAGTGGTGAGAGTTCAAAAGTGCTCATCCTGCTTGAGCCATTTTTAGACTTAGCTTTGGCTCTATGTTCATCTGTTACTGGTTTAGATCTAATCACTCCCATTGTCAGCTGTTGTTCTCACATTAGCCGCTGAGCTTTCCAGCAAATACCAATCTGGTTGACATTATGGTATCCTCCTGTTCTCAGGTGATTTTCCAGGCTCTTGGATTTGACTTTTTTTTCCCCTTCTATGTCAATGGTACTAGGTAGGTTTTGTGGCTGTCAGGAGTTGGTTATTTGCTTTTATTTTGGAGGTTGAGATACTTTGTTACCAAGTTACTTTATCCATGTGTTTTTTGGTTTCGATATCTTGTTATCTATTTTTGTTGTATTTTTGAGGGGTTATTCAGAGATACATAAAACTATTCTGCTACCTACACAAGAGCTTTGGGTTAAAGTATTTAGACATTATTACTGAGTCTTGAAATGCCTTGGTATTTTTCCAAGCGCATGTGGTCAAAAATTCCCTTTATACCATTTACAATTTTCAAAGGCTTCTGAGTGCTGATTTCAGTAGGCTAGTGTACCAGGGCTATTAGCTGAGACAGATGCCAGTCATAGTATAAAATGGGGAGGTGAGCTCAGAGCATCCCCACAAGGTCAGTTGTACATTTCAGGATTACTATTTGGAATTGAGTGTGTCACCATGCTCAAGTACGTAAAAAGGAAACAATTTTTTTCTGAGTATTCTTGGAACTATGAAGCCTGTACTCAGTTTTAGTGTTTTCTTCCTATATATTCCCTGTGATAACACATGCATTCTTAAGCTATGGTTCAACCAGAAATAGAAACACCTTCAGTATTTGTTCAGATGTAAGTGTAGAGTGTCTATAATAATTTCTTGGATTTCTAAAGCACTTAAGACTTTACAAACAGCTTTAGCATCCATGCTCCTAAGGGAAGCTCATTAACATGGCTATGATGAAGTTGATGCCAGTGCTTGATGCATTTTCATTCTTTTATAGCTGAAGAGACTACTAATCCTCAAATCAAGTGACTCGTCCAGCGTCACACATCCTGCATGCTGCAAAATTACAACTAGTACTAGTATTTCCTGATTCTCAAACCATTGTTTTTCCATAGGAGGGAGTTTTGGGGCCTCTACCATTATAACCGAAATATATTTGCAACATGGTATCTGAATGCATTTGCCATAAAAGCCATTTTATCCCTTTATTCTCTATGCTTAGTAAATACCCAAACCATGTGATAGCAAAGGGATTAAACGTGGCAATAGAATTGCACACCTCACGTGATTTTTTTCCCCTCAACTTAAAGCCATTCCCTAAATCATTTCTTGAAAGTCTTAGTATCCAGTTTAACCCTAGAAGTAATTTATAAGGCATTGCTACAAAAATAACGATAAAAATGCAGTCATCTAAGCTCTTTATTTCTTTACCTCAGTGGCTAAGGCTGAAGTGATTGTTTGGAGCTTGTGTTTGTTCATGTGTATCTTAATTTGTATGGGGCTGAAAAGTCTCCCCTTGGATTTCTGTTCTTGATGCATTTGTTTAGGAGGAGGACCTCATGTGGGTAAATGATGTTGATTGCTATATTTGGAAATTTGATTTGACATATCTGTGAAGAGCTCATTCAATAATCAGATTCTTGTCCTTGTAGGGATATCTCTTTGCTTCACAGATTGGTTTTATTGCCAGATCTTAGTGGTTCATGGATTCAGTGTCAGAGTGGATAATGTTCCTAGACATTATTGACTCCCACTATCAGCTTATAGGGGAGGCGATGGCACTCCAGAGAGCATGGCTTTCTCACATATCTTACCACTATCTCTGTTGCAAGCTTTTTCCACTCTCTTTTCTTTACTATACATGGAGCCTCAACAGACAGAAGGCCTACCAGACCTGGTCCGGTTTACCTGCTTCTCCTTCCACTCTCATTTTTCCTACTACCAATGCTGCTAAGTCAAAGCACTAATCAGGCTAAAATGCTTTGAACTCCAAACAAATACTGTTCTTATATCCTAGGTCCTTGGCATTTTCTGTTTCCTCAGCCTCAAAAACTATCCTTCGTTGCTTTTCATTTGGTTCCTATGGGAGCTTTAGGGATGAGCTCCACTGCACTTCCCCAAGGAATTTTACCTGGACATCCCAGCCTAGTGTTGCTGACTGTCCCAACTGCTGCTGCTATAGGACCCAAATATATCACGTCATAGCACTTAGCAGGTAATGCTGACATAATTACTTTTTATTTATAAGTATTCCCCACTGGAGTGAAAGCTCCAAGAAGTCAAGAACCTTGTCTATTGAATTTACTGTTCAGTATGCTAGTACCTATCTAGCATAGAGTGTAGTATGAAAAGGGGTTCCATGAAATGATTATTAAATGAATGAATTCATGTTCATATTATTATTACCTTATACCTGTATATATGTGTACATACAAACATGCATGCACACATTACAGGTCTAAGTATTTTCTGACCCTTTACCTTTATGCATAATATTTTCAATTTCTGAATCAAATAAAATTTCTTTTATTCAAAATCATGTACTAATGAACCCCTCTCCATGTCACAATCCTAAATCTTCAGTAAACATTGTTACTCAACAAGTCATTTATTAGGTTACTGTAACTATGGCTATTACATACTTTCTTGAAAGAATTTTAATGTCCGGAAGCATAAGGGATTTCAAATATCAGCATAAACAATATAGAAATTGTTCTAAAACTGATATGTTTGTCTCACATCTTCTCAAGTACATTTAATTCTCAGGAGTTAGTTTAATTCAGGAGGACAGCAAGGATCTGAGGTGGGTTGCTATGATGGAAGTTGTTGATTATAGAAAGGTCAAGCACCACAATATTACTAGACTAACGCTTACTAACATATTATTTGAGGAAGAGTATACTCTGAATTAGCAATTTATAACATTAATATAGAACTCAAGGTCCTATGAATGTCTGCTCTTCCTTGTCTGATCTTAAAATCTTAAAAACACTTAGCTTAAGGGCTTGTGAAAGACAGGAAATCAATGACAATGCTCAGAATTTTGTTCATACTTCTCTGTCCAGATAACTTTCCTTGATCCTCTGTAGTTTAAACTTACTGTTGAAACTCATTTTTGTCACCAGAATTCTATTTTGTTGGCTTTATTACTTTTTTATGAAAGCAAAGTTGAAACTGAAATACTTACATAAGGCCTCCTCCGTGACATTAGCGGGGCTGGATATAATTTACAGGCTATTTCTGAGAACCAGACAGTGGTTTCCTTAAATTAATTGCATTTTGAGAAAATGGAACAGGTTATTGATAATATTATTTTAACATACGAAGTACTCAGACAATATGCTTTATGTCTTCATGTAGAGCTTTATTTAATGTTCTGTTTTATTTACTTTTTTGGGGTATATCTTTACTAGATATAACAGAATGTGTACATGAGTACATTAAACATTTTTAATGAGTTTTATTGCTATTTTATGCTTATAAGCTAACAGACGTTAAAATGTTTAAATTTTCTTTATTTCATGTATATGTGATATTTATGGATATGGTGATAAAACAAATTATAATGTTTCTTTTTATCTTCCTACTAGTAAATTAAGTTTGATTTTTTTTTCCCTTGGCTTTTTTTCTCTAGTTCTGCCAGTTGATTGGTAATTAGTTTTGCTACTTATGAAATATTGTATACTGTTTAAATATGACCAAATTTTTTCAGAATTAAATCAAAATATTCTGGTGCACAGGAATGGGTGCTATAAATTGGAAGTATATGCATTAGTTTCGGCAGATAACATAATAAATTCAAGTGGATTTAACAGTTTGGGCATGGAATGATTTATCCATTAACTTGTTACAACATTTGCTACACTGTTACAATGTAACAACATTGTTCTGTAGTAAGTTAACTTGGAAGGAGGGATCCCATCTCATTCATTTTTCTTTCTTGTTTTTTTTTTATGTTTTTATTTGACAGAGAGAAATCACAAGTAGATGGAGAGGCAGGCAGAGAGAGAGGGAAGCAGGCTCCCTGCTGAGCAGAGAGCCCGATGCGGGACTCGATCCCAGGACCCTGAGATCATGACCTGAGCCGAAGGCAGCGGCTTAACCCATTGAGCCACCCAGGTTCCCCTCTCATTCATTTTTCTATCCCTGACAGTATTTTTTCTTTTACACATTAAATACTCAAGAAATAGTTGAAAAGAGGTGACATTAATTTGGATGAGTTATGAATTACTTATTTGTTATAGCATATTTATAGGGAAGAACAAAGTTAACTGTGTGGTTTTCATCATTTTTCTTGGGAATTTTTTACATTGTGCTATGCTGGATATCTTTTTGCTCTGCTAGTTGTACTTTCCACCCTTCATCTTACTCACTGCTCTGGAAGGTTGAACTGAAGGGAACACATCAACAAGGCTTTTAGCTCTCTTTGGATTTGGTTCATGGGGTGGCAGGAGACCAAAGTGAGGGTGAAAAGTCAGGTTGGGGTATTTATTCCCTTGGTTGCTTCTTGGAGGTCCCCTAGTCATGCATCTGCAGGTTACTGCTTTTCTCCAAATATGTTCCAAATTTGGAACAATTGGAAAACAATCTCCAAATGTTCTGTGACTATCCTGCCTGGTCCTGGGAACCTTTCTCCCTTCTAGTCATCTGTATAGGCCTAGAGGTGGTTAACACTTTGCTCATAGCCCTGAATTTATCCTCTGTTCCCTTAGTGAAAAGTCCTTTTGTAAATAAACTTTCCTTGAGGGACACTAATTTGACTGTGCCATCTAGTTGGCCTTGCAACTTGAATGACAGAGCATCTTACTGTGACTTTGTTTTAAAACTCTTTTTTCTGTCAGCAGAACTTAATTTCCATAAAAGCAAACACAATTTACATATTTGATATAACTGAAGAACTTTTTGAAGGTGTAAAGGAAATTTATCAATCCTTCTAAGAAAATGGTATCTTTAATCTGTGTACTCTACCATAAAGGGAGTTGTAGACCATTTAAAATTAATATATTCATTAATCCAATAAATAACTGAATACACAGTGTGCTAAGAGCTATAGATACTTCTTTCTATGATGGAGGTTTAGGATGTTGCATGCTTCTTCTGAGATGGGCTGAGATGACTCTTCTGTACCAGTAATATAACTAATACAGGGGAAGTAAACCTGCCACTGCTGTCGACCTAACCTGCTTGCCTAGAATAAACATCATCAGGAATAATCACCTGCCTGGCTATTGTATCTATTTTTCAAGTGATTTCCCAATTCAGACAGGAATAAGGGAGGTCACATACTTACCTTCCCAAACCTGTGCATCTGACAACTGAGAAAGGGTATTCCAGACACAGGTATTAAATGGCTTGGCATATTTGGGTATTTTGCCAGATTTCGACCTGTCCATTCTTTAACATGACTACAGGTTGAAGGTCTGACTGAGACGGAATTTGTATTTGTAATCTCACTCTTGTATTTCATAGTCGGTATTTTATAAACTCAATGTGTAGGGAGTCATTGGTAGGAGATTTTAGGAGAAGATAACAGAAAAGAAATTTATGAAGAATAAGTGGGAGATAGTATTAAATGTAGCAAAGGGGTCAAATAAGAAAGGGAGTCAGTGAGTTTATTGGTACTGGCAGTAGGGAAATGTCTGTTGTATTTTAAACAGGGTTTTACGGATAGAAGCCAGATTCTGATAGTTTGAACAATAAGGGAGAGGCAAAAAAAGAGCAGATGGAGGGTCAATGTCTCTCAGTAGACTTACAAGTGAAGGAAAGAAGAGGAAACTTTAAGGAGCTACAGTGACACACAATAACTAGGAATTTATTTATTTAAGGATGGAAGAGATTTGGAGATGATTCTAATCTCTAAAGAAAGCCAGTAGAAATCTTGAAAAGATTAGGAAAGGAAAAAGGAAGAACAGAATATCAGATCAGCTGAGGAAGGCTGAATCTTGGGCTGGGAAGGACCTTTTACCCCATGGTCTAGAGAGAAGATGGAGATGGTGTGGATACATGTCTGTATTCATTACTCAGTAATCCTTAACTTGTCACACTCTTTCCCACCACTGATCACCAACTGAAAACATTACATGCTTTTAAATTTGTGGAGGCAATTTGAATCCCTGCTTGAAGAATATATACTAAGGAGTGTTCCTCACAATTGAAATCCATGTTGTAAATCTGTACTTGCTCACTGACCAGGATTTTAAAAATGACTTTTTTTTTTTTTTTTTTCTGGATGCTTTCTTGTCTCTTATTATAATGGTTTCGGGTAGTGGTTCTAAAAAGTGAACATGAAAAGAAAGGCAAATAGAGGGAGAGGGATCATCAGGGTGTGATTCCAGTGGCTTCCACAGTGGAGAACTATTGATATAGAGCCTTGTAAAAATAAGATTTTCTTTGTTCTCCAGTGTAGGTCCAATTTTGTTGTATTCCCAGTCCAAAGCACTGTTAAGCACCATTAGGATATCCTGCATGATGCTTTCAACTCTGTAGAAGTGAAATTCCTTGGAAGGTTCTTATACAGTTCATTTGATTTTATGGGTAGATAAAAGGGTTTTCTATGGCCCTCTGCAAAGCCTTGAGGCAACAGCTTTTGGGAATACCATATTGGAACCACTTTTTTAGAACTTCTGAATTGGTGAGGCTGGGGTGACATCATGAAACTCAAGGAGTCTGGTTTTATGTGACATGAAATCATTATCTTCTTGCCTCAGGTGGAGCCCAAGAGGCAGGGTATTATTATCTCATGGAAACATAGAAAGCAAGTTGTTACAATCTCCCAACAATGAGACTCTGATCAAAGGATTTTTTTAGGGATTTCATTTTCTCTTAACTGTGTATATTTTATCTTTGAGGAAAGGGACACATATGGAGCTTAAGCACAATGGAAAATAGTTCAGACTGTGAATTCCATCTGCTTCCCAGAAGGGTTCCTAGTGGTAGTGAAGAGGCCCAATGCACTTTGATTATCACCTGGTTTTAGATGTGTTCATAGAGCTTGAATGAACAGTTCTTCTTGCTGCCTCCTCTTGGTCACAACCTTTCAGCTTGCCCTTATGTATGTCACATACATACACATATAAGAAGAAAACACTGTCCATGGCAGCAGGCATGAGTCCAAGAGGAGGGGCCTTCTAACTGGTATCCTTTCCTGAACAGTTACTGCTTTGTCATTTGTCTTTATTCCCATGCTTTGTTTCTGTCATAGAAGTTTTTTGGCCAATATACTGCCTATTCTTATACTAGGTCTGTTTCTTCAACTGAAAACCAGTGTGGCTGAGTCCCCTATTGTGCCAAACGTTCTTCCCTCTGACTGCCTTTTTCTTCTATAATCTCCCTCCAAGCTGCCAGCACCTAAAAGGCAAAATCAGTGGCAGGTAGATAAATTACACCTGCTGTACTTTTTATAGGGGTCTTTATTTAGTCATGTTATTGCATGATTGCTATTATGTGTAGGCTTCATAACCTTAAGAATTTTAGCAACTTGATTTCTTCTATGATCTTCTAAAAAAGGGGGGGGATCAGATTATAAATGGTCTGTAGAGAATTTTAGTTCTTTGCTTCTCTTCAGTGACTGGAAGTATGTGATTATACCATATTTAAGCCAGCAAGACTTTCTTTTAAAAACCTGGCATCTATGAGGACCATATTTAAAATGAGTGACAATAAAATCTATAAAATTAAATCTCATAGTAATGTATTTTCTTGAATTTTAAAAACTTAGGAGCTTATTATTTGTCAGATATTTTACTTATTGCCAAATGAAGATATTTCATTTTGATATTCAAATATCAAATACTGATAGTACATCATTAATTTAGAAAGCAGTATCTGATATTTCCCAGCTGAATAATCTTTTTCTTAAAAGGAAGAATACCAAACAAGATAAAGCCATGCTTCATTACTTCTACACCCAGACAAGCAAACTCATTTACATCTGAGCTCTTTTAAAGCCTCACAAAACTAAATATTTTCTGTGTTTTAGTAGTGCTCCGCTGTCAGTCACAGACTTACTCTCTGGAGAGTGTTTTCCTCCAACTCCTGCAGATGTTCTTTTCTTGTATGGAAACCTTAAAGTGCAAGCTTCAGATAGTCCTGGTGAAAATATTTTTATTTTAAAAATCAATTTGAGCCCATCAGAGAATCAGCAGCACAAAGGTACCAGTTTACTTGTTTAATGTGAAATGCTGCAGGATGAAAAATCACCTTTCTAGTTCCTCTGATTTTATTGATGAAGTAGCCATCAGAAGAAAGCTACTTGTCTTCACTTAAGCTGTTGTTCAGGAATATATAAATGTGTATTTCTGCTAGAAACCAATTTCCAAAGTGATCTCTGTAGTAAGACATCAGTTATAGAAATTCTGCTTTATTATCCTTTCTCTTTAGTTAAAAGAAGAAATGCTTAATGATTTCAAATAACAGCATACCTTGCTTGAGTCCATGGATAATATGCTGCTGTACACATTTTCTTCAACAGAACTTACTTTAGCAGTAATGTATTAACTTCTAAAATTTCTGTTCTTTGCCCTTTTATTCATTATGATGGTAGACTGATCTTTGCTAATTGCACATTTCTGTCACCGGTTGCCAGATCATGCTGCCTGAATCTTGAAATGATTCAGAGGGGTAAGAAAATCTACAAAAGCCTTTCCCGCTCCATGATTTTGGCTTTGTGATTTCTGTATTGTAAGAGTCTAAACACAGGAAGCATTTTAATTCCCTTGCTTGCTATCAAAATAGCTGGCTTGCACAGCTTAAACATTGTGTTTTTACCCTTATTTTTGGCAGGGAATGAAAATGTCTTCCTCTAATCAAGAAGCACCTTTCATTGTTACTCCATTAACCTTTCAGCAATTATTTTAGTTGTAGTTGCTTGCAAACACTGAATTATTTTTGTTGTTGTTGGTTTTGTTTCAGCATAATATAAGTCCTCTGCTTTCCAAAAGACTTATTGCTTCAAGATTAGTTTTATAATTCACTAATATGGTGGTTTTGGCAGTTACAGGTCCTGAACAGTTAGAGATGATAATTGGACAGTTTACCTTTTTTTAATATTTGGGTTTATGGAAACATTTAGACCATGCCTTTGAGTATAAAACAAAATTTAAATGACAATACTAACACAAAACTGATGTTGTGGAATGTTTTTGGTGTATTTTGATTCCCCCCCTTTTTTTTTAATGGCTACAGAGTACACTAGTGCTCCCAAAAGTGGATATAGACCTGGATATGGCTGCTTAGATCTAATGGACAGTGTACCCACATAAACAGCATTTTTCCTTCATTTCTATTAAGTAGTCTCTCCTTGATTTTCTAGCATGAGAGAACTGGAAAAGACAAATCCTTACAAGTAACATTAGTCCACAGATTGGTAAATATTGGAAATAATACCTATTTCCGTTCTTAAATCTCCCACAGGAGCAGTCATATCAGTGTGAAAGAGTAGTCGTATTGGGATTGGCCAGTGGCCATCTAGGAAAAAAAATTGTCCCATACCTTACATCAGAATAAATTTTAAATGGATCAGATATTTACTTTAAAATATGACACCATAAAAATACCAGAAGAAGCCATAGAGTAAGTGTATTTGACTTAGGAAAAGCTTCTTTAAAAATACGAAATTCAGAATACAAAAAAAAACACGGATAAATTCTTTTTTTTAACATTTATTTTTGTTTTTTTATTTTTTATTTTTTCAGCATAGCAGTATTCATTATTTTTGCACCACAGTACTCCATGCAATCCGTGCCCTCTCCAATACCCACCACCTGGTACCCCGACCTCCCACCCCCCTGCCCCTTCAGAACCCTCAGATTGTTTTTCAGAGTCCATAGTCTCTCATGGTTCACCTCCCCTTCCAATTTACCCCAACTCCCTTCTCCTCTCTAACTCCCCATGTCCTCCATGCTATTTGTTATGTTCCACAACACTGATAAATTCTATCATATACAAAAAAAAAATTTTTGCCTGGTAGAAACTGAAAATTCAAAATATGCAAAAAGAATGACTTCAAACAGAAGTCATTTGCAAGTCATATTAGCGGAAATAGTATTAATTTCCTTAATGTCAACAACTCAGCAGAAATAAAAATAAGAAAACAGCTACCCAGCTAGCCATTGCAAATTGGGTAAAGGGTATGCATTGATAGTTCCTAGAAAAAGATTTCTTAAAAAGCTGAAATTATTGAACTTTATTCCCGATAAAGTAAAGGCCATCTAAGAAGACTAAATTAACATATGTTCATATATAAAGTAGGCAAAATCATATAAATTTGATAACAAGATGTTTTAAGAGTACATGAGGAAGCTAGCATTTTCACCTGTATGGTAATATAAGACTGTGCAACTCCCACAGAAGAAAGTTTGGCATTATCAAAATTATTACTGCTTATATCCTTTAAATTAGTAAATCAGTGTCTGAAAATTTATCTTGTAGACATACTCATATATCCATGATATAAAAGTAAACAAGTCTATTCATTGCAATAATGAAAGATTATAAACCCAATTGTTTATAAGTTATGGACTGTTTTAAATGAGTTCTGGTATTGCCAGATTGTATGGAGTACCATGCAACAGTATAAAATAAATAAAATGACTCTTTACTATTATGTAAAGACCACCAAGATATATTAAGTAAAAATAGCAAAGTGAAGAATGGCACTGTAGTATATTAACACTGATAATGAAATATGTGTTTATTGTATGCATGCGTAAATATTCACAAGATCTCTGGAAGAATATCCCTAGTTGAAACTTAAGTATGTATTTCCTTCTGAGAATGGGGGAAGAGTAGACTGGAGGCCAGAAGACATATTGCATTCTGCATCTTAAAAATTGTGAATCGTGGGATGCCTGGGTGGCTCAGTTGGTTAAGCAGCTGCCTTTGGCTCAGGTCATGATCCCAGCGTCCTGGGATCGAGTCCCACATCGGGCTCCTTGCTCAGCAGGGAGCCTGCTTTTCCCTCTGCCTCTGCCTGCCATTCTGTCTGCCTGTGCTCACTCTCTCTCCCTCTCTCTGACAAATAAATTTTAAAAAATCTTAAAAAAAAATTGTGAATCGTAAATACTTCTAACTCAAAGATTGAAAATACACACAAACCCACACCCTACATGCACACTGCCAGAAACAAAATAATCTCAATGCATTCATTTCTCAAAACTCTTACATATGATTCTAGTTCTTTGTAACAGATGAGTCTTGAGTTTAAGAAAACTATGAACTGCCGAAATCTTGTGAAGATAGTTAATACTTCTTCAACAAGATAGAGAATATACCGTAGAAAGTCTTTATACATTCTTACTTATGCTGAAACACTTGTAATGAGTATATTGCATTCACTTACGACAAAGTGATAAGCTAGACTTTCCTCACTGAAACAAAGCAAAGGAGGATTTAAGAAAAGTTTAGGAGAAAGGAGCTAGAATAATATGTTCTAAGAAGACATTTGGAGAAGGTTTATATGTTTAAGTATACCCCAGAGCTCAGATGAGTGAGACATAATAGGATTAGGTAAATAAATCTATATAAATATATTGCTGACTTAGTTTTTTATTAACCAACCCATCTTTAGTATTCTGTATCACCTTTTTTTTTTTAATTTTTTATTTTTTATAAACATATATTTTTATCCCCAGGGGT
>NC_081568.1:119820401-119826172 GCF_022355385.1 Mustela nigripes
AAATCAAAAGACAACTGACAGAATGGGAGAAGATATTTGCAAACGACCTATCAGATAAAGGACTAGTGTCCAGAATCTGTATCACCTTTTGGACCTCAATGAAAGAAGGGATCATAGGAGATGATCTTGAAGATCTTCTCAAGAATCTAATATTGTTACTCTGATACAAATTATTGATAGGCTTTTCGCTCTATGCAATGTGTTAACGATTCAAGCAAGCATCTTTTTATTGTGAAAGTAGACAAGATACAGTAAATGAATAGCTTTATTTTGGATATCTTAATGGTGTTATATAATTAACCCTAATGATAGCCTAATGATGATAGATTTTTTTTATACTCACATATGACTTTAAAAAAAATTTTTTTTAAAGATTTTTATTTATTTATTTGACAGAGATCACCAGTAGGCCGATAGGCAGACAGAGATAGATGGGGGAAGCAGGCTCCCCACTGAGCAGAGATCCCAATGGGGGTTTCGATCTCAGGACCCCAGATCATAACCTGAGCTGAAGGCAGAGGATTAACCCACTGAGCCACCCAGCTCAGTCAGCACCCCTGTCTTTCATGTTTAACATGTAAATGCTATATATGACCTAGTGTTTAGCACATATAGTAAGTTTTATAGGTTATAAAGGTCATAAATATTAGTTGTTTTGATTTTCAGTCGGAGAGATGCTTAAATCTTCCAGGTTTTGCTAGAGAGAGAGTATCAGAGAAATGATGACACATTTATGGGTTTCGAAGCACCTATAGAAGTATCCAAGAGTGGTTGTCCAGGAAGACTTAGGGCCAAGAATTGGGTGGGCATGGCCAGTGATGTTAAGAGGCATGAAAGATGATCAAACATGTGGAGACCTGCTGTTGGTTGGGAATTTACAAAATATTAAGTACAATGAAGGAGTGGTAGGAATTTTAGGGAAGGGAAAATACTAAGGAACATGCTGCTGCCTGTAAAGGACTTGGGTTTGTTTTGGCAGTGGTAAGTCACTTCAGTTTTTAAAGTAAGTGAGTAGTAAGCATTTTAGATAGATTTTCTGAGCATTATAGTCCAAGGATTTGGAAAATGGGATATGGGAGGCAGTTAGACCAATTAGGAAACTTTGTAATAGTAGGTAGACAAAGAACTATAAATGGGTGAACTTAGATAAGATCAGACTCTTAAAATTGCGTTTAGGGGTGTCTGGCTGTTTACTATGGTGTGAGTTTATTTTAACTAAATCTTGGGGATTAGAGGGAAGCCAATGACTTCTCAGAACAGCAGCATTTCTTTCCTTTCTCTCTCTCTCTCTCTCTCTTCCTTCTTTCTCTTTTTTTTCTCTTTCTCTCTTTCCTTATCTCTTTTTTTCCTTCTCTCTTTCTTTCCTTTCTGGCTTTGCCAAATAGAAATAATTTTTGCAGGTATTTCTTTGAGGTTTTGTGACCTCCTTTCACATTTTTGTCAATGTGTTTGTGTATTTTATTATTATTTTTTTTTTTGCTAATAACTTGATAGAAAAACATAAAATTTCATAGTATAGTCTCTAAAACTAACTGTAGAAATGTTCTCCCTAACATACATAGTTAAAAAAGAAAAAAGCATTGGCTTGTCTGGGTGGCTCAGTGGATTAAGCCTTTGCCTTTGGCTCAGGTCACGATTCCGGGGTCCTGGGATCAAGCCCCACATTGGGCTCTCTGCTCAGTGGGGAGCCTGCTTCTTTCTCTATAAAGTATTTTTTTAAAAAATTTAAAAAAAAGAAAAAAGCATTGACATCAGGAGCAAGCTGAAGATGCAGCTGTTGATAGTGGGGATCAGGATTAAGTTATAAATGCAGTCAACCTTGATGAACGCTCCCTTTGGCTGATCTAGACACCAGTATTGTTCTTCTTTCTTTCTCTTAACTATCTGGACTGGCATACATGAGTAAAGCTCCTTCAAAAGAAGCAAAAAGGAATGTGTGTGATCCAAAAGAAAAGGATTCCTTTTAAGCAGTATTTTGCTTTCTTACTTTGAATTTTATTTATTAGGCTTTATATTTTCAGAAAATTCTGCACTTAAATAAGACTCCATTAGATAGCCCAATAAAGAGTATGAAACAAAAAAACAAAAAAAAAAAAAAAAAAAGAGAGAGAAAGGAAAAACAAAAAGAGTACGAAACAAGTTATTAGCCTGGGTCTCTAAGACCCGTTGAACTATGTTGAAAATATTCCTCCAATTAGAATCTGGTTCTTTAGCTTGATTCCAGGTGCAATCAACATTCCACCAAGTGGAACCCTAAAAATAGTTGAAGCATTCAAAATTGTAATCATCAGTTCTACTTTAGGGTACATATTCGTCACACTATTTCTTTTTAAGGGAGTTACTGAGTGAGGTAAAATTTGAACTTTACCTAAACTTTTTTTCTGGCATCAAGGGCAAAAAAAAAAGTGTTTTGGAATCTTTTTTCTTTGTGTTCATTCCAGCTACTTGTGATGGGTTAGTGTGTTTCTGAGTTGAATATTTTCTTCTCAGCATTGATGCTTCCCTAAGAGAAAGAACAACAAGATTTGAACACCAAATAGCTTGGCTTCTTGTTTCCCATCCTCTCTCCATCTGCACAATGGTAGTAAAACACAGAGACAGACACACAGAGACAAGCACATGTGATCAAAAATCTTGATCTCTTGCTTACCTGATATTTTAGCTTGGAGCAAATGAATGAATCAGCTGCCTGGCCCTCTTGAATGAAGGTAGCTTTTTGCCTGTAGGGATCTCTAACCCACTGGCACCATCAGAGCTAAACATGTGCTTATAGTGTCAAATATTATTTTCTTTCAATACCGAATACACCAAAAGTCAAAGTTATTGAACCTATGGATTAAAAAATAAAATCCAGTGAAATTACACTCTGCAAAAAATTGTTTTGTCTCGATTATTTCAGGATTTGTTCTATGTTCGTATCACTATGGATATCATTGCTTACATTGTGACTACTATTCTTTGGGGTTGGCATAAGTAATCTCAGCAGACAACAGCTGGAACCAGAAATTCTAGCTATGCTTCTTTATGTGGTAGTGGATTTCATTTTACTAAGGCAGCCAGCAGACTTCCTTTCTAAATCCAGGAATATCTAGACACTGGTATATGTGGGTAACTGTTTAACTATGTGTGTGTGTGCACATGCACACACACAGAATTGAGGGAGAGAAAGGAAAATCACTGGCATCTTGTAATTTATCAAACTGACATTGAAATGTATATTTTGAGCATTACATGGTTTCATTTCGTAACTCTGAAAAATATCAGGGTATTTTAGGGATATAATATAGTGTCAAAGTACTTTATTATAATAAGTAGTCCATAGTAAATTGATTACTTATAATGTCTTTATACTTAGTAGAGCTCTAAGATTGAATCATAGCCACGAAACATTGCATTTACTTTATTCAAATAAACGGAATATTTTAGGTCCAATGAGAAAGAGTCCTATAAGGAAAAAAAACACACATTTCAAATGACTCAAAAGTAAAGCTGCCTAAAAATTTCACAAACTAGCATTAGCCCTTGCAGAACTTTAATTTAGGTATATACTTAAAATTAGGCTATGATCTAGTTTTAATTGAACAATTGCTATTATCCAAATTTTTTAAAAAACCCTTTTTTATCAATAGTAATTGTTCTTAGAAATATAAAAACATCTAGTCAAAAAATGAGCCAATAGTTGTCATAGATCATTCACACACTCAAAATCTTTTTTTTTTTTTAAGATTTTATTATTTATTTGAGAGAGAGAGAGAGAGAAGAACAGAGAGGGAATATGAGTTGGGGGAATGGGAGAGAGGGAAGCAGGCTCCCAACTGAGCAGGGAGCCTGATGTGGCGCTGGATCCCAGAACCCTGGAATCATGACCTGAGCCGAAAGCAGATGCTTAATGACTGAGCCACCCAGGTGCCCCAACACACACTCAAAATCTTAAGATGTATTTATAAATGCTTTATTTGACTCATTGAAAAATACTCTCATCCATCTTCATTGACTTTAGTCCATTTGGCCCACTATAACAAAATGCTATAAACTGGATAGTTTTATAAACAAATTTATTTCTCACATTTCTCAGGGCTGGAAAGTCCAAGATCTAAGTGCCAACACATTCAGTGTCTGGTGAAGACCTGCTTCTTAGTTCATGTAAGGCACTTGCTGGGACTGCTTTTATAGAGAGCACTAATCTCACTTATGAGGACACAAATATTTGTATCTTAGCAATATGTTACTTTTCTATAAAGTCCCCCAGAACTGAAAGAACTGAGTAATATTATGAGAAAGAATTCAGGGAAACAAAACTTAGGAATATTCTTCTGGAGACATGTTTATAGCATAAATGAAAGAACATCATTAAAATAATCTTAGTAATTACAAGTAAATTTTTCTCAAAAAGTCCTATAGATGACAAGTTTTATTCCTTTAATAAAAAGTTATTGAATATTTATAATTTGCCAGGCACTATTACCTATCTAGGAGATGGGACCTTAATGTCTTCTCATGGAGGGAAACTGTGGTTGTGGGAGGGGGACACAGATAAAAATTGTTAAATGATCAAGGTAGTTTCATACAGAGACAAGTGGAATGAAAGAAATAAAACAATGTAATCAAAGAGAGTGTTGAGGAGAGATTGACCAGTTAGACCAGTAACAGGGCTTCTTCACTGAAAAATTGATGCTGGTGCTGAGGCTGAGATACACAGATCTCATGAATAAATAGGCAGAGGGACCAATCAGGTATTTCAGACATCTAGTTAATACATCAGTTGGGAAGTATGCAATTTCACTAATAGTCAAAGAAATAAAAATCAAAATGCACAAATTATACCTCAAATCAAATCAAATCAAATCAATCTTAAGATATTCTCACCAAAGGAAACTGTGAGGCAGTAAGTGGTTATTCCTTCAAGCTGGTGGGTTTATGGTTATTTAAGACAGTGATAGAGTCTCCTTCAATGATGGAACCAAATAAGGAAATTTCTACTTCCTGGGTTAGCTATAGGCAGGAGACTTTGCCTTGGTCTTTATTTAATGTGATATTTATACATATCTAAGTTATCCAATTATTTATTCTCTACATTGCTGCAGCCATAATATTGATGTCCCTTCACAAAAATGATACCTAATAAACCAAGCACTTTAAAACTTAGCCATCTCTCTCCATAGAACACTAGCTAGTAGTTAGCACTAGCTAGTACCAGGCCATCCATTCTTGCTATATATCAACATGATACGGATGTAGGGAAAGTTGATTGCTCAGTAAAATGGCAAGTCTTAGAAAAGACATAAGGTTTCACAAAGGTGGTGAAAGTGATATTGAGACTTCATAAATTATATCTTGCAGAATTAGACCATTTAACTATTGAGGAAAGAAGAAATCAAGGCTGTTGGTAGGATGGTAGATTAACTCCAAGTGAACTACCCCCCCACACACACCCTGGCACTAATGACTAATTATGTGTATTTAACCAACACTTCAAGTAAAGTGCCAGTTGCCCTGGATTTAATTTTTTTCTAGTTCCCCATCCAGTCATCATCCCACTTTTCTAGGGATAAGATTCTGTTAAGCCTAGTGCTTTGAGTGGATTTCTACTACCATTTTGGCTTCCAAGTGTCTCTACCATTATGTTCTACCAGTTACTACTGTGCTCCAGCTGCTAAATTGGATCTCCTCACAGGAGCTTTAAGTGGATTTCTATTACCATTTTGGCTTCCAAGTGTCTCTACCATTATGTTCTACCAGTTACTACTGTGCTCCAGCTGCTAAATTGGATC
>NC_081568.1:119826182-119840502 GCF_022355385.1 Mustela nigripes
CCCTCACAGGAATGATTACCTGAATGAAGCATGGTTTTGCCACATCCATATTCTGCTGCAGAACCCACCAGTTTTCCTTTTCAGGGCAGCTTCTCTGCTGATTGAATAAAGGCACTCACACTTTCCCTAGGGAGACCTGAGCAGCATATCTCTGCTCATTTCCCGCTTCTATCCCCTTCTTAGCCATCCATAAGTTACTAAGATGTTGGAATGTCTCATCTAAGAGGTAAATTATTATGTGATCTTCTGAAAATGTTTTTATTTTTATTCATCCAATGCTGCATTCCCTTGTAGACAATTTTTGCTTTGCTGTACTTGCACTGCTTTCTGAAGATAAAAACAACTCCTTTGTGGCAAAGTCTGTGTCCTATCTGTTCCCTTCTTCTCTCCATGAAATAGAGGTGTCCCTCCCTGTGTTAGCTGACTACGTGCCCATGCTGAAGATAGATGGCTAAACCCCCTTATAATTGGGTGGGTCCATTTGACTATAGTTTGGCCAGTGGGAAGTAAGAATCTTGCAGAAATTGTCTAAATGAGATAGGGCATATTTCTCTCTGTTCTTTTTCTGTTCTTGAGTGGAATATGGACGTGGTGATTAAAGTAGTTCAGTCATCCTGGACCACAACATTGAAACAACAGGACAGAAGGAGCCTGGAGTTCCCTATGATTTTGGACCTGCCTGGCTATCCCTGGACTCCTTAAATTTTAATGAGACAAAAAAAAAAAAAAATTCCCATCTTATTTACCATGTGGATATTTTGAGTTTTCTGTCACTTAGCAAAATCTGATCCTGTATTACTAATTTACTTAGTGTCTAAAATGACAAAAAATAAGATATATTGATACTTCTATTTTAAGAGCAAAGAAACTCCCAAGTGTCTTGTCATTCTGACACCTCTATTTTCTAAAAGTGCCATTGTTGTGTTACTCAGGTGTGTATTTTTCTTGGATTTAACTTAAAAAAAATGTGCTCTAGTTTTGTAGTTACAATGGCTATTGTCCATTGTTTTATACCTGATTTAGAACTGAATTCTAATGTTTTCAATTTACCTGCAGATTTCTTCCTTCCTTTTTTTTTTTTTTTTTTTTTTTTTTGGTGTATGCGCTGTTGCTATTCTCCTCCTCATATTCCACTTGCTCCTTCTCTATAGAGGAAAACTTTTTTGTCAATTTTAAGAGAATCTCTTTCAAAAACAAGGAAATAGACCAATCTATGGGCAAATACCTGTGGTGCTACCATTTCAGCATTATGATACACCCCTTGAGGCTTCCCACTTTGCACTGGCAGAGATCAGGGTGATAAGCATACAAAGCATATAAGTGAAGGGTAGTTGATATCCACTCTTAATTCTGAAGTATTAAGTCCTGAGGATTCTAATGAATATATCCAATGGGTACAATTTCTTGTTTATCAAATACTTTTGTGTCTTTTAGCAATACTAGATGGACCCTGAAGAAAGATCTATGCCCTTTGTGTTTCTGAACACCTCAAAGAATAGTTGGTGTATTATTCAATAATAGAAAGGTAGAAGTAGACTCTGAGTATGAACAAACTGTCCTGATGTATTTCTTCATCTTTTAACTATTGAGTACTAGGGAACAGTGGTTCCACATGGTGGACATTGTGCTTGGTTCAGTTTTAGTGCTGTGTCTGAGACTTTAGGGAAAGTTAAGAGCAGCATGACTAGTACTTCTCTTGTCATTGTGTGTGACCTTGTACTAAAAACCTCAGTCAGTGACAATGGATAGTGTTTTCCAACAATGACTTTGTAGAAATAACAAAATGTTCATTATTTGGATTATTACTTCTGAGAGCAACATTTGATAAAATAAGGGAAAAAAAAAGAACACATAACCTTAAACCATAATCGGAAGAATTTTTTAAAAAGATTTTATTTATTTATTTATTTGACAGAAAGAGACACAGCGAAAGAGGGAACACAAGCAGAGAGAGAAGGAGAAGCAGGCTTCCTGCTGAGCAGAGACCCTGATGTGGGGCTTGATCCCAGGACCCCGAGAGATTGGGTTCTGAGCTGAAGGCAGACACTTAATGACTGAGCCACCCAGGCGCCCAGTTGAAAGAATTTTTAAGCTACCTTTGTGAGATGTAGCTATCTGGATATAGCTTATAACTTCTGGTCATTGACCTTGATGCAGGAAGGAAATTTAGAATACCTTGTACAGCTATGGATGGTGTGTCCTGTACTAGCCACTCTGACTTATCTTTGTTAGACCTACCAGGACAAGTTAAACACTCAGGTGAGCTCCTGAAACACAGGCATTTTGTGCAGTTGTTTGGGTTGACTGCTACATAAAACTTTTTGAAGTTTGAAAACTTTTACAGTAGAATGATGAAGTCATTCAATGGGAATAAAAATAGTAACTTTGACAAAGAAAATGAAAAGATACTCAGATTTAGCTGTCTACTGGTCTGTGCTTAACTTCAGCTCTAGTTTCTAGTACACAAAGTGGAAGAAGTGAGGTGAGACTAGTGATTCTGGTTAATCTTTTATTTTTTTCAAAGTAGGTTTTATTTTCTTCATTCTTCTATCCATGAATTCCATTTAATTTTCTTTCTTTTTTATTGTGGTAAGAAGATTTAACATGACCTCTAACCTTCCAAGGAATTCTTAAGTACGTAATTCAGTATTGTTAACTGTAGGCACACTATTGCATAACAAATATCTCGAAACTATTCATCCTGTACTACTAGAACTATATGCCCACAGTGTGTAGGAATACAGTTGCATACTACATAGCAACTCCCATTTCTCCCTCCCCAGCCCCTGGGACCATCATTCTATTCTATGTTTCTAAAAGTTTGACTATTTTTTTTTTTAAAGATTTACTTATTAGAGCACACAGGCAGGGGGAGGGGCAGAAGAAGAGGGAGGAAATCTCAAGCAGATTCCAATTATCCACTGAGCAGGGAGTCTGATCTCACCACCCTGAGATCATGACCAAAACTGAAATCAAGAGTTGGCTGCTTAACCGCCGACAGAGTCACCCAGGCACTCCAAGTTTGACTCTTTTAGATACCTCATATAAATGGAATCATGCAGCCTTTGTCCTCGACTGACTTATTTCACTTAGTCTGATGTCCTTCAGGCCCATCCATGTTGTCACAAATGGGAGGGTTTCATTCTCTTTTGAGGTGGATAATATTTCATTGTATGTATATGCCCCATTTTATGTATCTGTTCATTTGTTTAGGGATACTTATGTTGTTGCCATATCTTGGCTATTATAATTAATGTGGCACTGAACATGGGATTATGAGTATCTTATGGAGATTCCAGTTTCAACTCTTTTGGATATATATGGTTAATTTTTTATTCCTTAAATTCTGCTACTCATCAGATAAAGCTGCCTCCCAATATCCTGTTTTCTTCTACTTTTCTGTAGGTAGCAAACTGAGGCGGGAAGAGAGGATTACAATTCTTTTTTTTTTTTTTTTAAAGATTTTATTTATTTATTTGACAGAGAGAAATCACAAGTAGATGGAGAGGCAGGCAGAGAGAGAGAGAGAGAGAGAGAGAGAGAAGCAGGCTCCCTGCTGAGCAGAGAGCCCGATGCGGGACTTGATCCCAGGACCCTGAGATCATGACCTGAGCCGAAGGCAGTGGCTTAACCCACTGAGCCACCCAGGCGCCCCGAGGATTACAATTCTTGTCACTTTTCTTCAATCTCAGTTTTCCATGTCCTAATGCCTCACAGCTGTCACTTGAATCTACTGATCTCACTCTCAGGGAGAGAAAGTGTTTCTTCAGAATAGGGACATCAAGGGAAATCAATTTAGCAGTATTTAGAAGAATAAGACCTATTACACATAGATGGGTTTCTTTTAACATTATGGATTAAACTCAATCAAGTATATGGTAAGATATATCACAGTAAAACATTCTTAGTATAACCAACAACATCTTAGTTTTATTGCTATTTACTTTAAGTTTGTTATTCCCCTTTTTATAGGCCCCTTATAAAGCATCAAGATTTTATGGAATTCATAGTCGCTTTAAATAACGTCATTGGCTTTGGGGCGCCTGGGTGGTTCAGGTGATCCCAGGGTCCTGGAATCGAGCCTCGCATCAGGCTCTCTGTCTGGCGGGGAGCCTGCTTTCTCCTCTCTCTCTCTCTCTCTGCATGTCTCTCTGCCTACTTGTGATCTCTGTCAAATAAATAAAATCTTAAAAAAAAATGTCATCATTGGCTTTCAACTACATATTAGCTCTGCTTACCTTTAAGATGATAAAGGAAACAAGACAAAGAAAAATCTGCCTTTATAGGAAGGTTCATCTGAAAGAAGCTCCAAATTACTAGGCTTACCTACCAACAACATGTATGAAACAGCATCTGTTGGATTTTCAAACTCCTTGCTGAAAAGTTTCTAATTTTTTTTTTTTCATTTCTCATATTTTACCTAAGAATTACTTGAGTCCATGATATCAAGATCACTTAATAAAAAATTTCTGTGACTGGTGACAATTAATTTGCTCAGTTTATCTTCCCAAAGTGAGAAAATTCCCTTTTAATCCTTTTTTCCTCTCATCCACATGTCTTAGCATTCAGAAGATTCTAAACAAAACTTTTTTAAAAAAATCGTTGTACTGTACATTGGTTTCCTTCTTTAGTGTCCTGCTAATATTCCACCATCAGCTGTCATTTAATAAGAGCAGGACCAGTGCTTCCTACTTGAGAGTGATCAGCAGTCATTAAAGAATTGAGCATGAAAAAAGGTGAAACCCAGACTATCTCTAGAGATGTTTCCTTCTACAATGAGCACTGTTTCCTTTCCTCAGTTGTAATTTTATCCATTTAGGCTCAACTTAATAAGGCCCTGATGTTACATATGAAAGATCAAATTATGTAACTACCTTTGTAAGGCCAAGTTCTCAGGACAAGTCTTCCAGCTGAGAAATGAGAGACATAGATTCCTTTTGCCCTTAATGCTGGTGGCAAATACAAAGCAAAGCAGAAGGAGCAGCAACGTCAAGTTTGCAAGACTATTTTTTATGGCACAATTAAGTATTTTATAACTCATGCAAACTGAATTAAGTAGGTTTTGAGGGGAGAAAAACAGTATAATAAAATCAGGAGAAAAAAACCCAAATCTGCCATCATATTTGTCCTTGAATGCTTGATAGGAACCTGTGATCCTTTATGCAGTGTTTCTAAAGGAGCCACTAACAAGCTTCTCAGAACATCAAGTCCTGGCATAATGACAGGACCTTGTCACAGGTTCCTGATAGGTGTGTGATCTTGGCCCTTATTCCCAACCAACTGCGGAACTCCACGGCCACAGGCATGTGCAAAAGGAAATTTGCATAGCATGTTAAAAAACATTTTTAGATATCACCTAAATTAGGAGAAAAGACCATGTAAATTGTTGGTTAGCTCTGAATAACTTATAAGGTTTATGTACTCAGTACATTCATTCATTGCTTTCACATGTTAGTAGTTATCCACCCACTGTTCCCTCTGAATTGCATCTTAACAAGATTATGCTCCTTTTTCTAATTTATTGAACTAGCATGGAATATATTTATATAAAAATTAGCTTCTTAAATACTTCCTTGATGAAAAACATAGCTGTTGTAATTTTATTATGAGTTTTAATCAAGGAAAAAAATGACCTTTGAAATTTTCTTCTATCATTTTATATTTTGTGTGCATGTGCTTCTCTCTCTTTATGTGATTTGAAATCTTTGTGATTTAATTAAATTTTAAATAGAAAACATGTGACAGGACAGCAAAAGTTTATTTTATAAAAAAAAATTTAAGGAACCAGTTTATAAATTAATATGACTAACAGACTATTTTCTCTGAAAATACTAATTCTAACAGTACTGTGCATCTGCTTTACAATACAATGCATTGTGATTTTTTTGGTTTCGGAAAAAATCCTCTGAAGTGAATCCAAAAATGCCCTGCACTTTGTTTCTTTTGATGCAAGGTTCCAAGCCTTTTGGGGACCCACTGTAACTATTGTCGGTCAAACAAATACCTTTTCATACCATGTCAAATGCCAATTTAGGAAGATGTTTATCTGATAAGGGAAAACTTTTTTTTTTTTTTCCCCTTGCCTCCTGGAAGATTATAAGAACCTGTGTGCTGGGTGGAAGGTTTCAATAAACTGGTACCCCTCAAACTTTATAAGAATATACGGGAGGTAAAAAGTTTTCCTTGATCTTATTAGGGTCACTGGCTGAGTCTGAATATTAAGTTGACAAAGAAAGAATAATAGGAGAACAACATAGACATGTATTACTGTAAGTTTTATATAACATGGAAGCCTTTATCAATATATGAAAAAATGGTTAAATCTGAGTATTTCAGTGCTGAATTTGATGAACAGTGGACCGTTGTGGAGAAATATAATCAGGGAAAGCGTATGAGGCAAGTGTAGTAAACTTGGAGAAACGTAGCAGGATCAACTCATTCACGTTCTTCTTGCTGTCCCTTTCTGTCCCTTTGTCTTGGAGATACACATATCCTTTTCTTTGGGTATAAGGAGGACATCTTTCCCATGAGAACTTTATGATCTCCTTCTGGGAAAGGTCAAAGACTCCATTCTGACTGTGGAGCCCAGTTTCCCAGGTTCCAAATGAATCTGCCATTTTCTCAAATCACTTTATAATACTCAATTTGCCAAGATATCATGTGTGGGGGTATTGGGTTCTGAACCTCCTCTAAAGTACTCACTTGTGGATGTTGTAAAGAATACATTTAAGCTGCAACACCAAAAATTCTGATCTGGACAAGTGTATGAGAATATTAAGTACCCCCAAGTGATTCTGGTGGCTGTTCCAGGAACCATTTAGAATGTAGAGAATGCTAATTAAATTATTAATGCAGTTATTCATTTCTATAGCAAGATGGTAATTGGTTAAAGTTATGTCTACTTGAAGAAAGAAATTACAATATAGTATGTTTGGTGGTGACTTTTCTAACTTAAAGCTGGCAGAGAGTCAGAATTTGAGGTTAAGAGATAGGAAATACAGGAAATGCAGAAAGGATAGTTTTAAATGTGGATTTTTTTTTTTTTAAGAGTTATTTGAGAGAGAGAGTGAGACAGCACAAGCGGGAGGAAAAGGGAGTGGGAGAGGGAATCTGGAGCAGACTCCATTCTGACCGTGGAGCCCACATGGGGCTTGATCTCATGACCCTGAGTTCAAGACCTGAGCCAAAAGGAAGAGTCAGATGCTTAACTGACCCTGCCACCCACATGCCCCATTTTTTTTTTTTAAAGTGATCTCTATACCCAACTTGGGTCTTGAACTTTCAAATCCTGAGATCAAGAGTCACATGCTCTAGCAACTGAGCCAGCTAGCTGCCCCTGGAGATGCTTCTTTAAAAAAAAAAAATCTAGTAATAAAAAGTTGAGTTGGCATAACTGGTCCTCACACATCAAAACAATCATTTTTTATTCTTGTTCATAGAACAAAATAGTTGACATCAGAGGGTTGTGTTTGAGAAGTATAGGTAATTAAAGAGATTAATTGGTCACAAACATTGCCAATTTGAACGACTTCATCTTGCAAACCCTAAAGGTGATATTTTCTTTTCCATGCTTTTCCATTTCAGTGGTTTTTCAGTGCCAGCTGGGCATATCACAAACAGGGGTAGAATTACAAGGTTTTTGTTTTTCTTCCCCAAAAGAAACAATTATTGAACCTTAGAAGGAAAAGGAAACTGAGATCATGTATTTCATTGGTCCTGATTAATATAAGAATCTGACTTACAGAGTGATTATTTCTCCAACTTTCCCAGAAAGCACAGGTCCTGGGGCAAAAGTTGATGTGATGCTAATTTATTAGGGGGTACAATCTCAGGGAAGCCAAATGTGGAAGACCAGAGAAGGAGGGACTGGGTCACCCAGACAGCCATCTCTTGGTACTAAGTTAAACTGATGGCTTGGGTTTGCAGGACCATATTCTGAGACAACATATGAACAAATGTTTCTCAAGACAGTCTGCCCAGGGGTAGAAGAGATGGAATTTTCCTTTGGCTTTTATCTCTAAATGGTTAAAATTCTGTTTGAGGGCTGTCAATCTTCTTGTATTGATATCACCAGCAATAGAGAAACCCTGGGGCAGGAAGCCAGAGTCCTATGGGAGAGACATTAGAAGATTTGTGCTCCTGTGAGGTTGGTATCTATGTGTTTTTTGTTTTGGGGGGTTTTTGGGGGGTGTTAAGTTTGAGAAGTTCTTCATAGATCTTGGATATCAGCCCTTTGTCTGCAGTGTAATTTGCAGATATCTTCTCCCATTCTGTGGGTTGCCTCTTTGTTTTCACTTCTTCCTTTGCTGTGCAGAAGCTTTTGATCTTGAAGTCCCAAAAGTTCATTTTCGCTTTTGTTTTCTTTGCCTTTGGAGTTGTGTCCTGAAAGAAGTTGCTGAGGCTGATGTTGAAAAGATTATTGCCTATGTTCTCCTCTAGGATTTTGATGGATTCCTGCCTCATATTGAAGTCTTTCATCCATTTTGAGTTTATCTTTGTGTATGATGTAAGAGAATGGTTGAGTTGCATTCTTCTGTATGTAGCTGTACAATTTTCCCAGTACCATTTGTTGAAGAGACTGTCTTTTTTCCATTGGATAGTATTTCCTGCTTTGTTAAAGATTAGTTGACCATAGAGTTGAGGCTCCATATTTGGGCTCTTTATTCTGTTCCATTTATCTGTGTGTCTATTTTTGTGCCGTTAGCATGCTTTCTTGGTGATCACAGCTTTGTAAAGGGGTGGAGAACCATTTTTGATGCCAATGGACATCAAAAGAAGCTGGGCTAGCAAATCTCATATCAGACAAATTGGATTTTAAGCTAACGACAGTAGTTACAGATAGAGGACACTATGTCATTCTTAAAGGGCTTATCCAACAAGAGGATCTAGCAATTGTAAAAATCTATGCCCCCACCACAGCAGTCAACTACATAAGACAACTTGTAACCAAAATAAAGAGACATATTGATGATAATACATTAATAGTAGGAGATCTCAACATTCCACTCTCAGCAACAGACAAATAATCTAAGCGGAAAATCCACAAAGAAGCAAGAGCTTTGAATGGCACACTGGACCAGATGGAGCTCATAGATATATACAGAATATTCTACCCTAAAACAACAGAATACTCATTCTTCTCCAGCACACATGGAACTTTCTCCAGAACAGACCATATACTGGGTCACAAATCAGGTCTCAAATGATATCAAAAGATTGAGATTATTCCCTGCATATTCTCAGACCACAATGCTTTGAAACTGGGACTCAATCACAAGAAAAAGTTTGGAAGAAATTCAAATACTTGGAAGCTAAAAAAATTCTGAACATAATTCTTCAGCCATGGCACATAAGAAAAGAGAAAACAGGTCACCTATGACCTATATATTGATAACTGGTGTCCAGAAAAATTGATTTTATCTTCTTAGAAAAGGAAGAAATGGTATATGTCTCTGCCAAGATGACAGATAGTTGAAAAATCCCTCTGATTAAAAAAAGTTATATGAAAAGATAGCAAATGTACCTTCACATATACTACTAATCATGTGAGAAGAGGATGCACTAAACTCCTGTTTATCAGAACACATCATTAAGAGATTGAAAAAGCAAGACAATATAGAAGAGAAAATATTTTATGACCTAAGAAACAAAAAAGTGTTTTTACCCAGAATATAAGAAAGAGTCATCAAAAGAAGCTTAAAAAAAAAAAGTAGACAAACTGATAATAAAATGGGAAAGAGTCTTGATTTTTACCCCCAAAATAATGCCCAAATATCCAATGAGGATATAGAAATCAGTTTTGTATCAACAGGAATATATATGTTAAACCAACAATGAGATATCAGCATATGCTCACCAGCATAGTTAAAATTTAAAAAGATTTATAATGGTGAGGCTATGAAAAAGCTGAAATTTTTGCATGACTGATTTGGTGGTGGTATGCATTATTAGCATAATTACTCTAGAACACAGTATGGCTATATTAACTGACCGTGAACATTATACATATATTCTCTGACCCAGAAATCATATTTCTAGGATATAGTCAACAAAAATGCATACACAGAAGCATGAGCAGACACAGGCACATTCAGAGCAGCTTTATTCATTAAAATATGATGGGTAAATAAATTGTGCTACAGCATTGTCAGGAAGGAAAAACTTTTCTTACCCTTTTAGGTTCAATGTTTGAGGGTCTATGAATTAAACTGACAAAAGACAGATTAGCAAAAGAAAAAACAGGTTTTTGTTTACATATGTCACTGGGGGTTCACAGAAAAATTTGACTGAAAGAGGTGGTTAGATTGGGGGCTTAGATATTAATAGTGGAAGTAGAGGGAGAGAAGCATACTTATAAGAAAACAAAAGGATTTTAAGAAAGATAAGCTCTTTAGAGAATGGATGGGGTATATAATAGTTTGTGACAATGTCTACTTTGGTGATTTCTTATCTGGAGTTATCTCTGGTGATAGAAGTCTATCTTCCCTTATTGTGACTTTTAGGGAAGGGACTTAGGACAGTTCAGTTCTTAAAGGAGACTGCTTTTAGGCAGATAAATGAAGTAAAGGAAAAAGACAAAGTCTTCATACTGATATATTCTGTATCTCTTCTATAATTAAAATGAATAAACTATTCCTACCCATGACAACATTTTAAAATCTAACATAATGTTGAATAAAAGAAACTATATAAAAATGGTATATATACATATTGTATAAAGTTCAAAAACAAGGTAATATATGGTGTGAAAAGTCAGTATAGTAGTGGAAAGAGCAAGTGGGGTTTCTTTGGGGTACTGGTAATACACTTTATCTTGATCTAGGTACTGGTTATACATATGTGTCCTTTTTGAGAAGTTTGCTGAACTACACACATAATCTATGCACTATTCTGTCTATATTTTACAGTGTAGCAATTAGTACCAAAAATGGAATAAATAAAATTATAAATTTGTTACTTGTAATAAGGCTGTTAGGCATGTAAGAAATGTAGAGTAGCATACTTTTGTTTTTAGGAATGGATGTCAAGATGCTTTTTTTTTTTTTTAAAGATTTTATTTATTATTTGACAGAGAGAAATCACAAGTAGACGGAGAGGCAGGTAGAGAGAAAGGAAGGGAAGCAGGCTCCCTGCTGAGCAGAGAGCCCGATGCGGGTCTCGATCCCAGGACCCTGAGATCATGACCTGAGCCGAAGGCAGCGGCCCAACCCACTGAGCCACCCAGGCGCCCTGTCAAGATGCTTTTAATTGAACATGCAATAGTATAACAGCAGAGTATGTTTTTAAAAGTTATGAGTCTCGGGGCACCTGTGTGGCTCAGTGGGTTAGAGCCTCTGCTTTCGGCTCAGGTCATGATCCCAGGGTCCTGGGATTGAGTCCCACATCGGGCTCTTTGATCAGCAGGGAGCCTGCTTATCCATTTCTCTCTACCTGCCTCTCTGCCTACTTGTGATCTCCACCTGTCAAATAAATAAATAAATAAATCATTAAAAAAAAAAGTTATGAGTCTTAAATATATATCTTCAGTGAAAAAGAAAAAGGGGAACCAATTTGAACATTTTATAAAATGGACATTATCTAGCAAAATCTTGCATATCAAACTTAATAAAGAGGAAATAAAAGATTGAAATCATCTTATAACCAGTTAAGAAATTTAATCAGTAAATATAAATATACCAAAAAAATTTACAATCCACCAGACTATTTTTTTTTTACCACCAGATTATTTTTATTTTATGGTATTTTATTTTTTATTTGACAGACAAAGATCACAAGTAGGCAGCAAGGCAGGCAGAGAGAGAGAGGAGGAAGCAGGCTCAATGCGGGGCTCGATCCCAGGACCCTGGGATCATGACCTCAGCTGAAGGCAGAGGCTTTAACCCACTGAGCCACCCAGGTGCCCCACCACCAGATTATTTTTAAAGAGAGTTTTACCAATTGTTCAGAGATAATTCTAATCTTATACAAAAAAGTGAAAAAAGTGAAAAATGAAAAAAGGGAATATTCCTTGAATCATTTGATCAGGCAATATAATCTTGATATGAAAATCAAAGGGATTTAAAATTTAAAATATGAGGATATCATGAAGAAGGATGAAAAATCATGAAAAACAAAACAACAACAAAAAAAACCCTAAGCTGACAAGATATTGCAAGATACATACAAATATTCATTAGGACCAATTTAGGTGTATCTAAGAAATTGAAGAGGGTTAAAGTATCTTTAAATGTGGTCATCTTCAGGGTACCTGGATGACTCAGTCATTTAGGAGTCTGCCTTTGGCTCAGGTCATGATCCTAGAGTCCTGGGATCAGCCCTGCATCAGGTTCCTTGCTCAGAGGGAGCCTGCTTCTCTCTCTCCCTCTGCCTGCTGCTCCCCTTGCTAGTGCTCTGTCAAATAAATAAAATCTTAAAAAAAAAAAAGTGGTCATCTTTATAGAAACGTTTAATAAAATCTAACACTGATGCTTTAAAAAGAGATTGGACAACAATAACAGATCTTAATACTATACCTCAATAGAAGGAAAACTTAATGTGATAAAGATGACCAAGGTTAGCTACCAAAACTACACCAAAACACATAATTAACAATGAAATGATAGAATCATTTTTTTTTCAAAGGAGAAATGAAGCGGTGGTGCTTCCAATCACTGCTTCCATTCATTTTGGAGGTCCTAGTCAGCTCACGAGGACAAGAAAAAGATATAAAAAATATAGCATTAGAATAATAGAAACATGAGAAAATACTGCTTACAAAGGAAATTCAAGGTAATCTACCAAATATTAAATTACCAAATAGTAAATCTACCAAATATTAAAATCTCTATCAGATTGCTATTTTAGGATTAATATAAGAAACTAGTAGCAAATTTTTTAAAATATATTAAAATAAACTATAGAACATGTGACTCTTGATCTGAGTTGTGCATTTGAGCCCCATGTTGGATATAGAGATTAATTAGAAATAAAATCTTAAAAAATGTATCTATATATCTCTATATCTCTGTGCATATATGTATATATGTATATATACATATATATATGTGTATTATTTACATTAGTGACTCAAACTATAAGATACCCAGATTTAAGTCAAAGGTGTGTGAAGCTTGTATAGAGAAGATAATCTTTCCTGAAATGTTAGAGATACACTATTGTCCTAAAGATTTTTGTTATCCCCCATTTAATGTTAGTCTTATTGAAATGTCAATCACAATACCAAAGGTGTTTTTGTGAAAAACAAATTGATTTTAAAATCTATTTGGATGAAAAAAGCCCCAAATAGTCCATTTGGAAGAACAGGGGGAGACCTAGCTTAGAAGATGTTAATGTCACAAAGCTATAGTAATCATGTTAGGATGAAATTAGTGCCATAGAATATTCAGTTAATTAGCAGACTTCCATATACACAGAAAGTTGTTAAATGACAGAAATGAAATCATAATATGGAGAAAGAATAAATTATTCCACAAATGGATACACATAATAGAAAAATTGTCTTATAGCATGGTACTGGCATAAAAACGGACACATAGACCAGTGGAACAGAGTAGAGAGCCCAGATATGGACCCTCAACTCTTTGGTCAAATAATCTTTGACAAAGCAGGAAGAAAGTTTCTTCAATAAATGGTGCTGGAAAAATTGGACAGCTATGTGTAGAAGAATGAAACTCGACCATTTTCTTATACTACACACAAGGATAAACTCAAAATGGATGAAAGACCTCAACGTGAGGCAGGAATCCATCAGTATCCTAGAGGAGAACGTAGGCAGTGACCTCTTCGACATCGGCCACAGCAACTTCTTTCAAGATATGTCTCCAAAGGCAAAGGAAGCAAAAGCGAAAATGAACTTTTGGGACTTCATCAAGATCAAAAGCTTCTGCACAGCAAAGGAAGCAGTCAAAACAAAGAGGCAACCCACGGAATGGGAGAAGATATTCGCAAATGACAATACAGACAAAGGGCTGATATCCCAGATCTATAAAGAACTCCTCAAACTAAACCCACATAAGATAGATAATCATGTCAAAAAATGGGCAGAAGATATGAACAGACACTTCTCCAATGAGGACATACAAATGGCTAACAGACACATGAAAAAATGTTCATCATCACTAGCCATCAGGGAGATTCAAATCAAAACCACATTGAGATACAACCTGATGCCAGTTAGAATGGCCAAAATTAAGACAGTAAACAAGGTATGTTGGAGAGGGTGTGGAGAAAGGGGAACCCTCTTACACTGTTGGTAGGAGTGCAAGTTGGTGCAGCCACTTTGGAGAACAGTGTGGAGATTCCTTAAGAAATTAAAAATAGA
>NC_081568.1:119845502-119864737 GCF_022355385.1 Mustela nigripes
CAAAAGGATTGCAGGGAGAGAGGTAAAGTCCCACTTGACTATTAAATTCTGACATTGAGTTTCCATTGGCCATGACAGGTGTTTAAAGACAATGCTTCTGATAGTTGCTTAGTGGGTTCTTTGGTGAAATGAGATTTTTATTCCACATTACTGCAAATTTGTCATCTGTGGTATTTAGTCTCTGTTATTAGTGCCATTTATGACTCCCAATCTACCCTTAACTCCTTGTGATCTATGTTCATTCATACTTTCTGTTGAAGTCCCATTGTCTCCTCAGGTTGCTCTCTTTGGTAAAACCCCTTTAAGATGCTTCAAGTCAGTTTTGCCTCTTTTTTGATCATGCAATGGCGTCCAATTTTAATTAGTTCCTATCTCTTTTTGGAAGTAGTGTTTTTTTTTAAAGGATTTTTATTTATTTATTCATTCATTTGACAGAGAGCTCAAGTGCGTGCTAGCAAGAGTAGGGGGAGGGGCATAAAGAGAGGAAGAAGCAGACTCTCTACTGACCAAGGAGGCCAATGCAGGGCTCCATCCCAGGACCCTGAGATCATAACATTAGCCAAAGGCAGAGCTTAACTGCCTGAGCCACTTGGGTGCCCCTACTTACTTATTTTTAAAATGAAGTCTTTTTATTTACAGAGCTGCAAGTATATGTACTGTTAAAAACAACAACAACAAATCTCTCAGGAAGCTTCAGAGCATTTAAAGGCAAGGTGTTGACCTCAGATAGTTGGCATTTCTTATCCCAGCACTACCATTTAACTGTTGTATATGAATCTGGGCATTTGAGGTCTCTCAGTCCTGATTCTCATTTCCTTCATGCATAAAATTGAAATATTAATTGCATCATTGCTAATATTAAGTGAGATAATAAGTCTAAAGTATTTAGAATAATGGCTGGAACTTGAGTATTTAATAAAAATATTAATTTTGGTAATTGAGTATGTGACCCATTTTAAAGACAAACATGCAGAATGATTTCCTCAAAATTATTATTCAGTGAATACTGTCAGTATTTCCGAAAGGACCAAAGAGAATCTTAATTTAGGTGTTTTTATCAGTTATGAAAAACTAGATTTTACTGCAGGAAATACCAATAGCTTTAAGCAACAAAGTTTTACTCTTTAATTCCTGCCAAATACCTGTTGTATGCCAATAATGACAGTGCAGCAAGAAGTTCTATTTTATACCATCCTCTCTGTGACTGAAACTGGTGGAATCTTCACTGTTGGGAAAGTGGGTCACAGTCACAAAAGGAATAGAGGCTAATTTATGCATCAGCAAATGCTTTCACATGGAAAATTCACACAGTTACTACCACTACTCAAATTCCATGGGACAAAGAAACTCCAATCACTGTGATGTGTAATCCTTCCATATGCCTAAGGGTAGAGAAAAACCAAACATTGGTAGACTGTGAATGTGATGGGCATTCATAGTAGGGTAAGGCAAATGGGCTATGAGAAAACTAGGCTCCAGAATTCTCTAACTGTAAAAACACACTTACAGAAACAAACGAATAAGTGATAAACTAAGCATTTCATTTCTATGTCATAGTTTACTTATTTTATATAATTGAATCAATTTTATCTTTTATTAATGCCTAGAACAAAACACATTTGTGATTCTTGAGTATAGTAGAAGTGATAGTCCAACCAATACAGTTCAAATTTGTAATGATCTCTCAGTTCTATATTTTAATTAACTTTCCCTCAGATTCCATTGAAATAAGCACATTTATTTTATACAGTCCGTTGCCATTATTCAGTTTCTGTATTTGCAAGTTTATTAAAATTTTTTGTAACCCACAAATTAATCCTCAGTATCTCTGGTCCTTTATGGTCCTTCGCAGACAGGTGAAGAGCCACACATGAAAATTAAGTCCCTGATGTTCATATTCTCAGCAGAGTTTGAACAAGGCTCTGTTCTGCCTTCTTGTTTTAGCTCTCTTACTGTAAATAAGTGTCTGGGGGTTGGGGGTTGTCTATGTAGGGTCATACTTAGTTGTGTTATTGTTGGTTTTTTCTTTGTTTTGTTTTGTTTTTTTGATTTTGCTAAAATAGTGTATTGTGCCAAAATGTATTGCTCCTAATGCTCTTAAGCACAAGAAGGCTGTGATAGGTCTCAGGAAGAAAATACGCGTATTAGGTGAATTTTGTCCAGACATGAGTTACTATGAGTTGAATGTTAATGAATCAACAATATATATTAAGTAAGTTGTCTTATGCAGAAACATACATAAAACAGGGTTATGTTAATTAATGTATGTATTAATTTCTTGTTTTCTGTGTGTTTCTATTTAAAAATGAGGTGTTGGCAAACATGAGACCAGAGGCTCTTAGGAACATAACCCTATGCTTACCCTAGGGGCCATGTTTAAGTGTGATTAATTCAGTGTCTGTGGTGACTTTTACAGACCATAACTACTATAAGAAATGAAACTTGGACACTTAAATAGAAATACTAAAACAGGGTAGATCTGGGGCACCTGAGTGGCTCAGTCATTTAAGTGTCTGCCTTTGGCTCAGGTCCTGGGATCAATCCCTACATCAGGCTCTGTGCTCAGAAGGGAGTTTGCTTTTCCCTCTGCCCTCTGTACCCCCTAGCCCTTGCCCTGTGCACTCTCTCACTCTCTCTCAAATAAATTAAGTCTTAAATAAAAATAAAATATAGCAGATCTTTCTGTCACCTGAAACAAAGTAAGTTCAAAATCAGAAAAACAATGGGAAATTGTGTCACTTAGAAGAAAAGAATAGTAGTTATTAAGTTGACCTGCAAAAGCTGTAGTCTCTACAGGTGATATATTAGTGTTAAAAAATAGTTATCTTCTTACAAGTTAAAAACCAAAATTGCTATGTTCAGAATTTTATTTTCTTAAAGTTAGGTACCTTTGAAGAAAAAAAAAATTATGGTCTTTCTGATTTTTAAGGTTTAGGCTCCCATGTGTTAAGTCTTGCCATCTCAAACTAATTGCTAGCTTTTGCACTCCACCAAGGAAGAAAATTTTTCTTACCATTGCTTTATTTATTTTTTTAAGATTTATTTATTTGAGAATGAGAGAGCGAGTGTGTGTGCATGGGAGCACAGGTTAGAGGCAAAGAAGCAGCAGCAAGAGATGGAAACAAGGCTTACGTAGACTCCGTGCGGAGCCCTATGTGGGGCTCAGTCTCACAATCATGAGACCACAATCGGAGCCGAAGCCGGAAGTTGGACTCTCAACTGACTGTGCCACCAAGGTGCCCCTTACCACTGCTTTCAAGTGACTGGATATAGGGAGGAGGCTTTGTTAAACAGCCAGTTGACTTCCTTGTGATCTACCTTTTTAAAAGAATTATACGAGATCCTGATTTCTTCCACTTAAACTTAGCTAATTAACTAAAACTTGAAATGAAATGAAAACACTAATTTATATGAGAAAAAGCTGGTGTATTAGAAAGGGCTGTCTCTACATTCTTTATCACCCCCTTGGCAGCATAATCTGTTCTCAGACAAATCCATCCAGGTAATTACAGTGCTCTAAAATGTGATGAATGACCATCCGCCATGGTTACATCATGAAAGATGTTAAGTAGTGCAACTAGTTCTCATTTACCAATAGGATTGCAGAGTCCCAGTTTACCTTCATTTCACACCCAGAGCAATCCCATTTCATGGCTAATGGGGCATTCCCACACTTTATTTGTCTCTAAACAAGGGAAGATTAGTCATATGATAGGCCAGTGCCTGTGACAAAAAGACATGTTGTCACTTTCGTTATTGGCCTCTCCCTCACCTATCCATCCCGTTATATTATAGACAGCTGCCTTAAAGAAACCACATGATCATTATTTCAGGTCACAAGATGAGCAACAATCCTACTTGTCATGTAAGTTAAAATGCAAACCTCTTTTCTATGAATTCATTCTCAGATAATAATTTAGAGGGAAATTGGCCAGAACTTTTACATGGTTTTCCATTTTTAACTATACCCTGCTCTGCCAGTGTGAATTTCTAGCCCCGAGGACCTGGGTGGACTTTGTGCTCATCAGTCGTTGGCTCCTATTGTGCTATGTTGGTAGTCTGGTAATAAATCTCTGCCCAGGGGGAACATGAAGAGATTGTCAGATTTGGCAATAAGCATATGGAGGAGTCAGATTTCTTCTGTGTCAGAATCCTATGGCAAGACAAAGATGGGCCACCGGTTATTATCTGGGACACAAGTTACTGATTTGTAAATTTGATGGTACTTCTCTACTTACTACTTTAAAATATCATAATGATTAATTTTAATGTTCAGTGTTAGGGTGTACTGCTTTTTCTTGCTCTTAATTAGAAATGTCATTTAGAAATTAGTACGTAGATACTGATGTTATATATAGCAAAAAATGTGGAGTTTCTGAGTACTTAAAAAAAGGTGGTGGTAGCGGGTGGGTGGGCACTACAGGGGTAACTCTAAGATTTCTAACAAAGTTTGGCTGAAGTGATTTTACTCTTTGACTCCAGTAGTAATGGATTTAGTTTTAGGGGAAAAAATGGTGAAAAAAAAAAAAGAGGAAAATAGTAGTACTAATGTGTCCTGATCAGTCAAGTCAGCTGAAATATACTGTGGCATCAGGACAAAGTAGAAAATACACAGAAAAGCCTGATGAGTTTATAACTTGGGACTTGGAGGGCCTAGACACAGATCTAGAAGATGTGGTAAGAATGGAAAGATGCGGCTTCCTAAGTGGGTCTCAGGGCACATGATGAGTCTAAGAAATCTCTTTCCTTACCAATGACTGGGAAGGATATGGAAGCATATAAAATGTTAGTATTTCCTAAAATAAGTGTGAGTTAGCAATCTTCACAGGAAAAAAAATCTGATGTTATTAGCTTGTTTAACTTCATTTTAACTCTGTCTTGAGGGGTCTTAAAAGTAGAAACATCAGTTTTTAAGATTTTAAAGAAGGTGAGACCTGCTGATCCACCCTCTCCTTAACTCTCCAGTCATTCAAGCTTGTAGAGTAAGTATCTGTATAAGAGTTGGAACCATGACGGTCTCAAAGGGGAAGTAAAAGTATTTTGTTATGGTAGATTAAAAAGGGCTTGGATTTGACATAAAGAGGAGTTAGGTTGAATTCTGGCTCTGTCACTTACAGGCTACTCTTTGAGTTTCAGATTCCTTATGGCTAAAATAGCACTAACAGCACTTACTTCATGTTAGTATTGTGAAGATGAAATATTAAATGAGACTACGTATGTAAAATACTGAGTGAAGTACTTCATGTAGAAAAAGTACTGAATTAGAGGCTGCAGTTACTACTTCCTCTGTGTGCTCCTACCTGGAACCAAGGTTCTCCTGCATGGATGTTCACTAACCAGAAGTGTAATTCAAAATGTTCTGGGGTGGGGACCAGGCATTTGAATTTTGATTCTGAAGATTCTGAGGTTCAAGAAGATCAGATTCTTGAGAATATCTATAACTTGTAAGATCTCCTTGAACCTGGACCATACTCTGCTTTGAGGATACCAGCTGCCTAGGGGTCCTCAGAAAGCTGCTGTGGGTGAGGAGGAGCCTCCTTATACTCACATGTATGGCTGGTCTGCAGTCCTGAAGGTACAAGGAAAATCCAGGCTCTGATCTTTATAAATTATATTTATAAATTATACTTATACTTATAAATATATATTTATAAATTATACTTATAATTTATAAGTATAAGTATAATTTATAAGTATAATTTATAAATATATATTTATAAACTCTTAAAACAGACTAGTGCTATTTTTCAAGTGTCTGTTTTCCAAGGGCTTTCCCTATTGTTTATCTAAAGTTGCCTCTTGTAAACCTGTTGTTGGATGTTAGGGACATGTGATGAAGTGTGATGCCCTCTGTTCTTACCTCACCCCACCCCCAGTCCCACACCCTTGACAGCAACCCTGTCTTCATCTTTCCCAATATATAAGCCCTCAGTGCTCTGGGGTTAACTTACTATGGCAGTTCAGCACAGTAACTGAACCTAAAATTTCTAAAAATGGGCTGTTAGAATTTAATGCCTCTCCTCTACCACAGGCATTGGATGTTACATAGTTCATGCATATGAGTGATGGTTTGTGTCCTTATTTACAAATGTCAACATAACCACCCATCCTCAAAAGCTTTCTTATCCTTTACCTGGACAAAAATAAATTAAGATTGCTGCAGTGCCAAATTCTCTCTGCAGAGAAGAATGGAAAAGAAGGATGGAATCATGGTCTATTTAGAGGGTAGACTGGACAGGAATTGACTGGCAAGGAGAGTGAAGATTGAAATTAACTTTCCAGTTTCAAGATGAATCCAAAGTGTGGACTTAGTGGCTGTAAAATATGACGTGATTTTAGAGTGTATCCTTGTCCCCCTCACCTGCACTACCCAAATCTCCTCTCTATCCTCACTGATGTGTGCAGTTCATGCAAAAGAGGACAAAGGCTCTTATATAGACCGGCATTGCCTTTCCAGCTATTCTGCCTGGTTGGGCACGATAGTGTCAAGTAGGTGAAGAATGGTCATATACTTCAAGGAGTCAAGCAAAGGAAATATTTCAGTTCCATCTATTTGGTCCCACTAGTATGGGTAAACTTAGGGCTTGAAAAAGACAATCAAGCTATTTTTCAATTGTTTAATTGCTCAATTCTACCATAAAGAAAAATTATTACTAGGTATTAGAGAGCCTCATCATATTACTGGAGCTGCACATTCTCAAATAGGCACTTTTCTATTAAGGAAAGCCAGTTTGCGAATTCTTTATCTCTGTACTGACCTTAACTTCAGCTAAAAATTATAAAATAGCAATTGAGCTTTTATTCCTACTCTATAACAGTGGCAAAACAAAGCACATAATTTTCAGAAACAAGGACAGGTGTGAAATCTAGAAATTTAGCAAACATTTACTAGAACTTGGTGGAAAATATCTTTTTCAGAGTATATACATAACATATTCTGCCAAATCTCTGCCCTTTATACTTTCTCTTTAATTCATTTATTCCTCAGAGTAGAACACCTGAAAGGTCAGAGTATATAAGAATTTACTGATTGGATGCATCTACAAAGCAAAATCATACAGTGCCTCCTTTTGTCCTTAATAAATGCTAATGGTATTGACATTCAGTTGGTATGACTTTGCTTTTCTGTTACCTTCTTCCTTAGGCAATTTGCTTTGTCATCTCATTATAGTCATGGCTTGAAAGAGGAACCTAGTTCTAAAGCTTGAAGTGGTTTATTGATCCTGAAAGATGAGGTAATTCACTGTCTGACATAATTCAAGCCTCCATAGAACAAAACTCTAAAGTATGCTTTTCTCATGAAACAGTCTCTAATGGAAGTATCAAAATTCTGGCCCTTGCTTGGCATCCTCAAAATCGTTTATTTAGATGAAAATCCAGTCCTTAAAATTCATTCTGAATCATTCTCATGACCTATTCCCTTAAGTAGCTGTAAGATCCTTCCATTTGTTTAACACTGGTAATTACTGCTAATTGTCCTAATAATGTTAACTAAATCTAATTCATTCCTATCATTGTATCTCCTACCCTGTGATTTTTACCAGGAGCTGGGATTCTGTATATATTAAATATCTTCTTAAAGGTTATACCCTGGGACTGTGAGGGAAAGCTTGATGGCAGTGAGATAACATCTAACTAGAGGATTGACACAGAGTGACCAGTAAAAGGACTTACATGCATTCTAAGTCACCAGCATGAACCAAATTATCATTTTGTTTCAGAAACAGGAGGATGAGTGTTTATAGTTGACATAAGGTAGCACTTGAATGGAATGTTGAATCTCTTTATTCTATTTGGAGGACATCATCAGAAAAGATATGACTTGTTTTTCTTTATATGATCTTAGACTTCAAATATTCTCTCCACAAATATGGCTTTGGGTAGAGAGAGTTTTGTGCCTCAGAAACTAATAAAGCTTTTGAGCACTTAGTACCTGCCAGTCACTGTTTTAGGGAATGTTTAAATATAATCTCATTTTATTCTTAAAGAAGGTACATTTATTTCCCCATTTTATTGATAAGAAAACTGACAAAGAGAGGTTAAGTAATTTGCCCAATATAGTGCAAGTAAGAAGTGTTAAAACAATTGAATTTATGCAAAGGGGATCCAACAATCTCTCTCTCTCTCTCTTTTTTTAAGATTTTTATTTATTTATTTGACAGAGAGAGGGAGAGAGGGAGGGAGATAGATTGAGAGAACAAGCATAAGCAGGGGGAATGCCAGGCAGGGGAGAAGCAGGCTCCCCACTGTGCAGGGAGACCTAGATGTGGGGCTCAATCCCAGGACCATGGGATCATGACCTTAGCTGAAGGCAGCAGCTTAACCAACTGAGCCACACAGGTGCCCCCAACAATCTTCCTTGACAACTAGGTTACACTGATTCATCTTGCAATTGGAAACAAAAAGGATAATGTTCATGAAAAAGGCTTATTTGGATGGTAGGAAAGGATAAATACAATTTTGACAGAGGGAGGTGGCAGGGCTAAGGTAACAGGCATTTTGAGTTAATGAAACAGCATGAGAACAAAAGAAAATAGGAAAAATGCAGAGCATCTTCAGGAAAATATTAAAAGTTAGTGTGTGTATATGTGTGTGTGTGTGTGAGAGAGAGATAGAGAGAGAGAGTAAGAGAGAGAGAAATGCATTTGAATTATGTAAAGCAAAACACACAGGCTCTGTAATGAAATGGAAGTGGAGAGCCAGAGCAATTGGAGAACAGCAATAGCAAAGCAGTGGGAGCTTAGACCTGATGAGCAGTGGAGCCCATTTTAGTATAAAGCGCTTGACAGGGGGTCTTTGGTGTTAACTGAAAGAGGTCACAAGGCCTCCAGTATTTGATCCTGTTCAAGTTCTCATATTGGTCATCTTGACTTCCCAACATTTGACCTATTTATTGTTTATTGTCTAAACTGATCACTCTAAGCCCTCTGAAATACATTTCCCACCCACCCACCCCTGTCTAGGAGAGGATATTTAAGAATATGTCAGTGCTTTCTCTACTCACTAACAACAGATGTTAGAAAGTAGCTCAGGCCTGGAGAAAGAACCCATAACCAGCTGTTTCATAGCTGTAATTACAACCTTAATAAATGAATCATTTCCTTCAGTTGGCACTAGTTGGGGTCTGAGCCTGGTGTTCTGTGGGTTAGCAGTTCTGGAAGCGTTTCCTTGTCCACTGATAATGCTTTAACATGGAGGTTTGAGAAATGAGGCACATAACAAAAATGGCCCTTGCTGTGTATAAATGCAAGTTTAGCGATTGGTGGTGAGCTCATATAAGTAGGAAGAAGTCATCAAGTCCTCAGTAATATAATTGGCTTGACTTATTAGGTTGTAGCTTTGAATTTAAAAATCAAACTATAAAACATAATCTGCTGTACAGTGTGCTAATTAACCAGCTGGGCCAGCTTTTATAGACTTAATTTTACAGATTTCCTCGAGGACCTAATCTAGTTTGGTGACTCAGAGCTATATCTCCCTCCTGCTAAGTCTTAATAATCACGGTCCCTGGTTTTTTTCCTTGGTATGTCAGAGACCTCATCTTTGTCTCTTTTGTTAGATGATATCCTTCCCACACAGAAATCTTTTTTGTAGATATCAGTATTAGACATTGCATTATAAAACCACAGATTTTGATACTTCCACCCGAATAATTTTCTTCTGTGATTAATGCACATTTTTCAAAATAATGTATCCTAATCCCAAATAAACATGCTTGGTCATAACAGAAGAGTTAGAAAGAAGTAACAGTAAGGGTTGAATTTCTACCAAATGTTTGGTAGAAAGGCAAAGATGAAGTGGGAAATCATTCAGTTGCAAGCTTTCTCATAACGATAGTAGTAGGGTATGTAAAAAAAAAAAAAGGGGAAAGGGGGGTGGAAGGGGAGAAACAAACAATAAAAATCAGTTTTCTTCCCAGCTTTAAGTTCACAAATGTATGTAGCTAAGGAGGCAAGTAGAACAATAGGAACAACATAAAGCCTTAAATTAACTTTTTAAAATTGAAGTACAGTTGACGTACAATGTTACCTTGGTTTCAAATGTTGGATTACAGTGATCCAACATCTTTATACATGCTATGTTCACCTGAAGTGTAGCTGCCATCTCTCACCATGCAACCCTATTAATGCCTTTGAATTACATTCCCTATACTGAGCCTTTTTATCCCCAAGTCTTATTCATTCCATATCTAGAAGCCCATACTTCCCACACCCTTTCACCCACTTTGCCAAACCCTCCTCCCTTAAGGCAACCAAAAGTCTGTTCTCTGTATTTGTGGGTCTGATTGAGCTTTTTATTTGTTTATTCATTTGTTTTTTGGGTTTTTTTTTGGGGTGGGGGAGCAGGGATTCCACATTTAAATGAAATCATATGGTGAAATAAGAGATAAACAGCAACTTTTTAAATGATAGAGATAGCATATGCTGATATAAGAAATATATAAACTGTAAAAGAATTACCAAGAGATGATGATTATGAATATTTTAATGTATTATCATCTTTCTCGACTCAAAATTTTCTACTTATTTGCAGTCATCCTGGGTAGGTAATTTTGTATTCCCCTTGTTTTCCCATCATTATCCTGTATTTTCTAAAGTCAATATAAATTTTCTGACATCTGTGTCAATTTTATTGTTGTTTTTTCTATCAACAAAATTGACAATAGAAAAATTTAGAGCATTAAGTTGACAAAAGCTACTAATGCTATGGATAGTGTGTGCATGTATACATTTATATTAATTCTATAATCTAAATACACCATTTTTGTGATTACATTATTATTTTACAGTATGGTTTTGTTAGCAATACACTATGAGTATTTTTGATGCATATATGTATATACATATTATTTTAATAAATAAATACTATTGTATGGGTATTCTATAATTGATTTAACCAATCCTCTACTATTGGTCTTTAGTATGGATTCCAAATGTTTATTCCAAATGTTTATGTTTACATATAATACTCTAATAAAAATGATTAGGAATATTTTGTCATTCTTAATTTTTTTAAAAAATACATTTTTAGAATTTGTGCATTTGTACTAATAGAATTTACTCCAATCTGATGGTGTGTATGAAAGGAATGGGATTCTTTGGATCATATCCAATTTAATATGTGGACATTATCTTCTTGTATTCCTTTCTTCTTAACATGATTTTTTCATGTAGTTATTGCATATTTATATATTGGTATTTCTTTTGTAAATGGTCTATTTTTAGTTTTCTATTTTTACATTGGGGGATAAGTCACTTTGAATTTAACTTACTTAAATTAATTAAAAATTTAAATTTCTAGTTATTTTATTTGGTTACATGATATCATATATATTTAGCATAATTCAGGAAGGGAGTTTACTTACTACTTCCAAATTTATGTTAAAACCTCAAAGCTGAGAATGTTGTGGAAAAGTGTCACCGTGTTTTTAACAAAGGAACTAGATACACCCTATACATCTTTAGGATATGAGTTTTCAGAGGCCTATCACCATCAAGAGCAGTCAGAGATTTATTTTTGATTAAATAGTAGAAAATACTTTGAAAGGGTTTTGCAAGAAGTAGAGAAAAATACTTTGCCTCTCCTTTTCCAATCTTCATGTCGAATGAAGGCAATACCAACAGGGCTTGACTTCATCCTTGTGTCCATGGGGCACAGATAGTGGAAAGTCTGAAGTGGATCACAAAGGCAAAGCCATTAGGGAGGGCAGCAGGAACATTTGGCTAGTAATCTAGAATTTGGCAAGGTGATTTGGAATGTTTCCCTAGAGCCAAATGGTAGTGGACCATAATTTGTGTTGTGAGGATATCAGCATATTGGCATTCTTGTTTTCCAGATGTTTAAGTCCCACATCTTGAAATCATGGTTAACTGCTTTATCTCCTTCATAATCTACAAGCAATCAGAAAAACCCTGTCAGTTTCAGAACACAACCACCACCTTTAAAATGACTTAAATGTCATCCAATGACTTGGATGTCATCCAAGCCACTGATACCTTCATTCTAACTGGATTCTTGTATGTTTACCCTCCCCAATCCTCCCACTTAATTTCTGCATAACACTCAGAGAGGTTCTTTTAATATTTAACTTGAATCACGTCATGGTTTTGGTCAAAACCTTATTCATAACAGCTTCGCATCTCACCCAGGGTAAAAGCTAAAGTCTTAAAATTGACCTCTAAGGGGGCGCCTGGGTGGCTCAGTGGGTTAAGCTACTGCCTTCTGCTCAGGTCATGATCTCAGGGTCCTGGGATCGAGTCCTGCATCAGGCTCTCTGCTCAGCAGGGAGCCTGCTTCCTTCTCTCTCTGCCTGCCTCTCTGCCTACTTGTGATCTCTCTCTGTCAAATAAATAAATAAATAAAATCTTAAAAAAAAAATTGACCTCTAAGTTCCTATGTCATCTGCCTCCCCATTCATTTCTTTCTGAGCTCATTTCCTTCTGCTTTTCCTATTCTCATTGTGCCATGTACAGGGGACTTCATAATATTTTTTTAGCTTGTCAAATGTTTACTCATCCTGGGGCCTTTGCACTTCCTGTTCTACCAGGAACACATGTCCCTAAATATGCATATACTTCTTTTACTTTACTCAGGTAGCATCTTTGAGGTCACAGTTTCAGAAAGACTTTTCTGCCCACCCTTAATGTATTAGTGTCCCCTTAGTTCATCCCGTGTTCCTAAATTACATTTCATTTTTCTTCTAGGCCCTTAGCATCTTGTGACATATTTTTATGTTCTTATTTCTTTATTGTTATAGTATACCAGCTTGCCAGCTCTTAGCATCTTGTCTTCGATCACCACAGCATACTACAGAGCAGGACACAGGAAAGGCACTGAGTAGTTAAGTGTTTAGTGTTTAGTAAATGATGAATGTACCCTGATTCAGAAGCAAAGTTTTTTTTTTTTCTGTGTGTTACTTTTAGTTATTTAAGATGAATATATTTCCATTCTCGAGATACGTAGAAATAGTTAGTATGTATTTTCAAGACTAGAACAACTGGTAGATATCTAACCCTTGGATATGTTTTAGGTGTATTTATTAATCTTAATATAATGCCATAGTTAATACCCTACCATTCACAGGATTTCATACCCTGCTACAATTTATCATTGCAATTTTGATAAGCTTACTTGTGAAGAAGTCTTATTTCTTATTTCTGTGATAACAATTTACCATAAATATACTGGCTTAAAACAATTCAAATTTATCATCTTGGTTTTGGAGGTCAGATGTTCAACACAGACCTCACTTGGGTAAAATCATGGTGTTAGCAGGATTGATTACTTCTGGAGCCCTGAGCGTGGATTCTGTTTCCTTTTCTCTTCAGTCTAGTGATTACCTGCCTTTCTTGGTTCATGGCCCCATTCCACTATCTTCAAAGCTAGCAAGATAGCATCTCTGACCCAGCCTGGTAAAGTTCTACACTTACAAGGATTCATGTGATTAGATGGGTTCTACCTAGGTAATCTTCCCATCTCAAGCTCCTTGACCTTTTTCACATCAGCAGAGTCTCTTTTGCCATATAAGGTAACGTATTCACAGGTTGTGTGGGTTAAGTTTCCTAACAAGGAAGGAAAGAAAACATAGCTGTATTTCATGATTGTCCCTGCTGACCTCTAAGACTAATACCTTATTTCTCTTTTCTTTGAAAACAACTTTCATTTCACTCTCAGTGTTTGATTTCTTTAATGAATGTAACTTTGAATCCCAGAAACATACTCAAAATGTTCTTTCCAACTCCACCTTTGACCACCTAGTCCAAATTTGATTCCCACCCCCTACCCCCGCTGTGTGTCAGTATGCCTGAGAAACTAGCAGGTAGATACATATTTTCTGTAACAATCAGGAAGAATGGAGACTGATGGCTCAAACCAGAATACAGAAACTACCTGCTTTTCCTTTTCAGGTGTATCTTACCTTCTGTCCTCTTAATGACCTGCTCTTCTACTCATGTAAAAGTGTCTCTTTCCTGATCATTTACTTTAGTTTGGAACTCTCTACCTTCAATGTTTCTCCTGAAGTTTACCTTTTCTTGTATCATACTCTTTCCATGACATCTGCCCATCTTTCTAACTACTTTAAAATTCTCAACTCCCTGTTTTTCCTGTTTTAGACTCCTAAGCCAGGTGTTCCTTTTCTTGGGGAAATGATTCTGAGGACAACTTTACCTAACGTTACTTAATGCCCTGCTTGTTACCTGGTCACTCTCTTCATAGAGTCTACAAAGCCATAGCTGCAGGTCACTGCTCTGAAGAGACTGAATATTGAGCAGTTATGGGCACTGACCCAACTCTGAGTGAAGGTGACCTCCAGTGAACACAATCCTTCTTCCTTGTCATGTGTTACTGATTTTTTTGTTAATTATGGTAAAATGTACATAATATAAAATTTACCATCTTAACCATTTTTAAGAATTTAGTACAGTTCAATAGTGTTAAATGTATTGACATTGTTGTACAACCGATCTCCAGAACTCTTTTCATTTTGCTAAACTGAAACTATCCATTAAACTCTAATTTTCTATTTTCCCTCCCTCTAGTCCCTGGAAATCACCATTCTACTTCTTGCCTCTAAGAATTTGACTACGCTAGATAGCTTATGTAAATGGAATTATATAGTATGTGTCTTTTTGTGATTGGTTTATTTTACTTAGCATATGTCCAGATTCATCCACCAGGATTCCCTTCCTTTTTAAGGCTAATTAATATTCCATTGCATGTATATGCCAAATTTCTTTAGCCATTAATCTACTGGCAGATATTTTGGTTGCTTTTACCTTTTGGATATTGTGAGTAATATTGTTACGAACATGGGCATTCATATATCTCTTTGAGACTCGACTTTCAGTTCTTTTGCATATATGCTAAAAGTGGAATTGCTGGATCATATGGTAATTATATTTTTAATTTTCGTACTATCATACTGTTTTCATTAGCAGCTTTAGCATTTTACATTCCCACTAGCAATGTATGAGGGTTCCGGTTTCTCCACATCTTTGCCAATACTCATTATTTGTGAAAGAAGCCGTTATGATACGTATAAGGTGATATGATAACCATATGATGATAACCACTATTAAGCAAATTAATGTATCTGTCACCTCGCATAATGATATTTTTGTGTGTGTATTAAAAGCATTTGAGATCTCTCTTAGAAAATTTCAAATATACAATACATTGTTATTTAAGATTCTACAATAAATGAGATCATGCAGAATTTGTTTTTCTGAGTCTGGCTTATTTCACTTACCAGAATGTTCTCCAGGTTCATTTGTGTTGTTGAAAATGGCAGGATTTCCTTCCTTTTTAAGGCCAAATAACATAACCTAATTAATGACTTGTTGATCTCCCCATTGATGCTGTGCAAAAAAGTACTTAGTCAGAAACCAGTGAGGATACCTTAATAAGAATCTTTGAATGCTGTACTTGGCTGGAAAAAGTGGAGAGGGTATTGTGTCAGGTTAAAGGAGGAAATAAAGCACACCTTTTTAAAGGATTCTTTATCTCTACCTTGCCTTGATGTCTCCTCCACTGCTGGTGGCCCATAAAGGTGTTGTCTGCTTAAAATTTTCTCTTGAAAGTGATTGTCTCTTCAAGTTTATCAAGTCTAAAATTAGCTCATACTTCTGATATCTCTTTTTCTTTCAAGGTACTGTTACATCACTCTTCATACATTAAAGTTATTTTTTATTCTTCTTTGTTTCTTTCAATTAACTGTTCTTCTTTCTTCAATTAACCATTTAGTATTGATTTGTCTTTCTTGATATCCTATGTATTGAAGTTCACTGTGGAATATACCTGTGGTCAAAGTTAGGTTTATTTAGCTTGCTATAGCAAGGGAGACTCTAGAAAAACTTCAGAAGCATTTCAGTGAAGGGTGTTGGATGGGCTTTTTATTGGGTTTGGGCTTGTTTTGGATGACTCCAAGGAAGGATTAGGGAAGTATAGTCTTGATATCAAAACAGTGTTATCAATAAGAGAGCATTCCATTAAATAAGATAAGTCAGACATAGAAAGATAATGTAGGATTTCACCTACATGAAATCTAAAAATAGCTGAACTCATGGAAACAGTAAAAGGATGATTGCTAGGATCTGGAGGGTGGAAGAAGGATTATGGAGGTGTTGTTTAAGGGTAAAAACTTGCAACTAGAAGATGAATGAGATCTGGAGATCTCCTTCATAGCATGGTGAATATACTCAACAATACCATTTTAGAAACTTCAATTTTCTAAGAGAATAGATCTAATTGTTATAACCACAAATAAGACATCATTATGGAACATAATATGTCAGGGACTCCCTCCGGCTGGGAAAGTCCCCGCCATTACAAGAAGGTGCTTGGCTCACTGCTAGTAAAATACGCTGCAAGTATACAATGAACTTTCTGGTGAAGCCCGCCTAAAGGAGGACATAGTTATTGGCTGTATTAAATTTAATCAGCATAGTAACAGGACTCTCATTGGCTCTCCCCATTGCTTGACCCCTTATTGGTCACCCTGCTGTATATAAGCTAAGGAAGTTGATTAAATAAATGGAAATGAAGCATTAACACCATACCAGGCTCATTGTCATCCTTGCGGGCCGAGGGCGACAATAATAAAGGTGTTACCTATTACCATGATGGTAATCATACTGTAATACATAAATGTGTTCAATTAATAAGCTGCACACCTTAAACTTATATAGTGTTATATGTCAATAATATCTCAAAAAAAGAAATTCAGTAATTGGGATTCTTAATAATTTTTATTTTAAAGGGGGAATTAAATGGTGGTAGAATTAACATTTCAAATAGCAACTCTTAAAGAAAGGTGATATGAGTCAAATGAGGGGAAACAGCCACACCCTAGCTGATATCTTGCTGTGAACATGGTAATAGAGTGGCATGAGGATTTTCTATCTCATGTTGTGAATATCATAATCGGTTTTTAATTTTCTCCATATCCATTTATTTCCTTTTGTTAACTCACCTTCCATCTCTACCTGAACATATTCCCTCATGTCTGGACAACTGGAGTAGCCATTTCACTTTTCCCTCTGCCTCTCTCTATCCCCCACTCCAGTCTGTCCTTCTCACCATTGCCCAATCAGTGAACATGACTTTGACCTCCTTATTCCTCTGCTCAAAGGATATGTCCCCCCCCTTTTTTTTTAACAAAAAGAAGTCCACACTCTTTTTCCAGTCAACCATCTCAAGCCACTTTGCCAGAGCTCAACTACTTTTCTCTGTATTAGTCTTTAATTTGAATATATTATTTGCATTCTATTCTTGCTGCTAGTGATTGCTTGACATGCTGTTTAAAAATGGGGGGGGATGGGTAAAATAGGTGATGGGGATTAAAGAGGGTATTTGTGATGAGCACCAAGTGATGTATGGAATTGTTGAATCACTGTATTATACATCTGAAAATATAACACTGTATGTTAACTGTACTAGAATTAAAATTAAAAAAATGTATATTCTTGGACTTTAAAATGGCTTACTCAATCCAAAATGTGTAGGGATATAACTAATGGTCTCATTTCTTAAATGGATTGTGATGCATGTTGTTAGCAGGCCCATTTTGAAGAATATTGTTCTGTGGATTTGTTCATATTGTTCCCTCTCTGGAAGACACTCCATTTATCTCAGTTAACAAGTCTTTAAAGTCTAGTTGAGAAATCTTTCCCTAACTGTCTAATTTTAGAGTCACTCTAAGTCAGAACTGTTAAAGCATTCACTGCATATACCACATTATCCCTTTGATATTGACCATTAGAACTTACAAGTACTTTGAAGGAAAGGGCCTTGCTTAGACATCTTTCTATCTTCTATAACATTAAGGATAGGGTGTTATAAGTAGTAGATACTCAGTGAAAACTTGTTACTGAAGAGTAGTGTGAGTCACTGATACTATTAAATCTGGACATAGGTGAGCTCGAGAGCCCTGTGTCCGGCTCAGCACTCAGTACAGAGTCTGCTTGTCATTGTCCCTTTCTTCCTCCCCTGCTGTCATTGTTCTCCCAAATAAATAAATGAATAAGATCTTTAAAAAAAAATCTGGATATAAGAATTAATTTTAGGGGCACCTGGGTGGCTCAGTGGGTTAAGCCTCTGCCTTCGGCTCAGGTCATGATCTCAGGGTCCTGGGATCGAGTCGGGCTTCTGCTTGGCAGGGAGCCTGCTTCCTCCTCTCTCTCTCTCTCTCTCTGCCTACTTGTGATCTCTGTTTGTCAAATAAATAAATAAAATCTTTAAAAAAATTAATTTTAAATGAGTGGAGTATACTTTCCCCAGTACTGATTTCTATTGTAAATTAATATCTGTATTAATATTTAGTTAAGTGCAATTTTAAGCATATAATTATACATTTAAAAGCTAATTGAACAATATTATAGTTTGTTATATTTGCTTTGGAATGTGTATATATTTTGAGAGATAGAAAGGGGGAAAAAGATATTTTGCCTTATTTAATGTGTGTGCATTTTTATTACAAATTTTAAAAATTTAGGAGGTAATTTCACTTTCATGGTTGAAAAAGTTGTTAAATGCTAAGTTTGGCTAGCAGAGTTATGCAAATGTTTATACATATTTTAGATAATTTCTCCAAGAAATCTTATGTTTTGGGACTTCAACCTGTTTGATTTTTTAAAATAGCATTTTTAAAGATTTTTATCACACCCCTTATTGTTTTTAGTTCAACTTTAGCATCTTGAGCCTATAAAAGTGATATTTCTTTCCTCTCCAGGAGCATTGGACTCTAAACAAACTCTGAACACAACTGCCTTCAAGGCAATTCCCTTTTCTTTAAAGTGTAAATGCCACTTCTGCTACCAGAGAAAAGTGTAAAATGTAATCAGCCACAAGTCTCATTTCTTAATTCTGTGCCTTTGAATCCACAAGAAAATTACCTTAAATCTGCTATCAGGGTGCCACAGTAGATATCCTTTTATTAGCATCCTTTATTCTGAGTAAAGTACATAAAACTTTCATTGTGGTCATGAATGTGTTTGGTGATGTTTTCCCTGGGTTTTTGGAGTTCAGAGAGGCTATAGGATTGTGTCCCCTTGAGGGTATAAGAGGCAATTCAGCTGAGAACCCGGCAGTTCTGAGGGCCATCCAGCAAGTGGAGGCTTCGTGTTTATGATCTACTCGTGCAAATCTCTCAGATTCTGTTTTCTTTTTTTCTCTTCTCTTCTTTTCTTTCTTTCTTTCTTTCTTTCTTTCTTTCTTTCTTTCTTTCTTTCTTTCTT